>NC_072481.1:92536602-92839632 GCF_027574615.1 Eptesicus fuscus
CACCCCCACCTGCAGTTGACACAGAGTAATACTGAATGTCGACTATAATTGAAAAAACTTTAAAAAAAAATATTTGATCTTCCATTTTCAGTAGTTATCATTTTTTGAAAACAGTTTAAATTTACTTTTTTCAATTACAGTTTTTATTCTAAGAGGACTTATTAAAAAGATGTCTCTTTAAAAAAAAATAAAATAAAAAATAAAAATAATTTTTAGAAAAAGAACTGCTATCCTGCACAGGGACCCTTGGAAGCAAGGTGTTGTTGAGGGGCAAGGACGGAGCTCAGCGGCTGTGGACACACCTCCGTGAGAAGCAATTTCTGATTCCGCAGGGAAATGAAATGTGCGTCCTTGAAAGGCGAGGTGACACCGTGCTTGCCTAGCTCCACCACAGAGCACAGAGCTGTCTTGATCATCCAGACAACAGAAGTCATAGAAATTCCCGGGACTGGTGGACGAGGGCGGCAAAATCTCAGCACTGGATCTAAGCATTTCATCTGCTCTGTGAGAACGTAAGCCTATGTGCATGTATGTTCTGGAGTCTTAGATGATGGCCCGTGACCTTGCTTACCTGTCCTCACACGGACAGCAATGTGGGGCACTGGCCACACTTTCCTTCACGCCCTCCCGGGGCTGTTCACAGGGCCCCCGGGAGGGAGGAACCAGCATGGACGCCTCACACAGGCAGCGCGGGAACTGCCTGGGGAAAGAACAGCAGGTGGAGATGCGTGAAGACAGTGAATTATTAACACACTCGGTTTGGCTAGAATTTCATTCTGACAAGAGGAAAGTGCTGTTGGCAGGCACCACAAACATCGAGAGCATCTGGAAAAGCAGGAATAAGATAAGGAACGTGCAGGAAATAACGAGGAAATCAGAGAAAGACCGGGCTGCCTGTGGAACTGTGGAGAGGAAGCACTGCTGTCAGTCCCCCGAGTGGAAGAGAAACCCTGAAGCGGAGGAACCTGGAACATGCTCTGCAAGGAACGGGTAGCACAGTTGTACCCTTAGGGGGAAAAGATGCTAAAAGGATTTTAATTTTTAACAATTTCAAGAAAAAGCCAGTGTAAAACATTTAAAATGGCCTCCAGTTAGATAATATCCAGAAAAAAAATTGCTAACAATTCCAATATGTAAATGGTCTCTTTTAAATATCATCAGAAATATTTTGGCCAGAATAACCATAATTTTTAATATTTCTATAGAGTTTGCTTTGTCAGGTGCTGCTAAGAACTTTCTATAATTTAGCCCTTTAATCCTCCCATCGACTCTCTGGAATAGGAACTGAGACGATCCAGTATGGATGGAGAAACTGGGGCACAGACAGATTGCTTACCGCCTCTACGGCCTGATTGCCAACAGGGGCCCCCAGAGCCAGAATGAGGATACCAGTGGGTGAGCTCAGGTCACAGTGCAGTGGTGCTGCAGGGCCCGGTGTGGGACCTGCTGGTGGGGAGACTCCTGGGCGGCCAAGAGCAGTATGTGTGGGCACAGAGCTAAGCTGCTCACCCAGGAGGAATCTTCTCTTCCAGTCCTCTTTATTATTTAGTTTATATTGCTTAGCATTTACAAAAAACATTTTTTAAAATCTTTGGGGCATGTCTCACTCCTTCCCCTAATGGAGGCTTAATGAAAATTTAGGTGGATGAATCCATTTTTATTCTTACATTGTTGAAATGATTTTACAAGACCCTTTAAAATTCATTCCAGCAGTTATGAGCCTTTTTTCCTGCCCACACACACTTCCTCTATCAAAAATGGTTTTATTAGTATTTTGCCTGGCCGGCAGCCAATCAGTGATTCTCTCTCATCATTGATGTTTCTATCTCTCCCTTCCTCTCTGAAATCACACACACACATACACACACACACACACACACACACGTGTGTGTGTGTGTGTGTGTGTGTGTGTGTGTGTGTGTGTATTAAATGGTTTTATTTCAGCCCTGGCCAGGTGACTCATTTGGTTGGACCATCATCCTGTACACCAAAAGGTTGTGGGTTTGATTCCCAGTCAGGGCACGTACCCAGGTTGCGGGTTTAATTCCTGGTCAGGGTGTGTACCAATCCGTGTTTCTCACATAAATGCCACCCTCCCCCCCCACCCTGTCTCTCTCTCTCTCAAAATCAATAGAAACAGAGAGAAACCAAGATGGCGGCAAAGGTAAACAACTAAACTGCCGCCTCACACAACAATTTCAAAACTACAACTAAAAGACAAAACGTCTATCACCCAGAACCACGGGAAAGCTGGATAAGTGGATGTTTTACAACTAAAAGGAAAGAGAAAGGAGCACAAACGCTGAAAAGCTGAGGTACGGAGGCACGCGAATCAGGCTGGTGACGGGCAACTGGGCACGCAGCTTTTTTTCAACCCGAAGGGAGACAAGCTCACGATCACTCTGAAATCCAGTTTCTGGGGACACGCGGGGGACCCAGACGCCTACGGGGAGAAGCTGGACTGTCAGCCATCGGGTCAGAAAGTTAGGGTGACTTTCTTGCAGAGGTGCGCCCAGCAATCATTGTTTACTGCACTGGAGCGCGGGACACAGGGACTTGGAATCACGGAAAGGCAGAGACGGCTGACTGGCAGCCATTGCTATTTGCCACGCCCTAGCCTAGTGATGCCCTGAGACCCCGCCCTGCCCTGAGACCCCACCCAGGCTCCACACAGCGGCTTTTGCATATAAATGGCCTACCCTGTGGCAACTTAACCAAATAAACTGCAGCTCCAGTCAGGCTGCTCCAAAACTGCCAAATCCCAAGCAAAGAGGAGAAAACTGTAGTTCTTGCTGTAGCTCCTGCTGGGTGGCCTCAGACAGTAGCTGACCTGCACCCCATTGGAGATTCAGAAACTAGTGTATCTAGTGGTCTGTGTGAGATGACACCAGATTTCAACTACTCTCATAAGGGACACATTCAAGAGGCAGACTCAAGAGGCAGTGAGCATCAAAGCCCTACTGAAACAAGTCCTGCCCCAAAAACAAGTCTCAAGCACAGAAATTCTTCTGTTATAGACACAGTGGGTCCTCACAGCCAATTGGCCTGGAGGTCAATTCCTCCCAGTGACACCAACAACAATCAAGACTTAACTACAACAAGGCTGTACACACAGTCCACAAAGGGGTGCACCAAGAGTGTCCACCTCAGGTAACTGGGAGGCTGACCCATTGAACCATATAGGACACCTAGCTCACAAAGCTACCCTACCAACTCAGGGAAGCAGCGAAAATGAGGAGACAAGGAAACAGATCACAAACGAAAGAAATGGAGGAGAACAAACGACTGGACATAGAGTTCAAAAACACAGTTATAAGGTTTTTTAAGCATTTCCTAGAAAAGGCCGATAAATTTAACGAGACCCTCGAGGATATGAAAAAGGACCAACTAGAAATTAAACATACACTGACTGAAATAAAAAATATTATACAGAGACCCAACAGCAGTCTAGAGGAATGCAAGAATCAAGTCAAAGATTTGGAATACAAAGAGGCAAAGGACACTCCTCCAGAGAAGCAAGAAGAGAAGAGAATCCAGAAAGTTGAAGATAGTGTAAGAAGCCTCTGGGACAACTTCAAGCGTACCAACATCAGAATTATGGGGATGCCAGAAGAAGAGAGAAAGCAAGACACTGAAAACCTATTTGAAGTAATAATGACTGAAAACTTTCCCCCACCTGGTGAAAGAAATAGACTTACAAGTTCAGGAGGCGCACAGAACCCCAAACAAGAGGAATCCAAAGAGGACCACACCAAGACACATCATAATTAAAATGCCAAGAGCAAAAGACAAAGAGAATCTTACAAGCAGCAAGAGAAAAATAGTTAGTTACCTACAAGGGAGCACCCATACGATTATCAGCTGATTTCTCAACAGAAACTATGCAGGCCAGACGGGAGTGGCAAGAAATATTCAAAGTGATGAATAGCAAGAACCTACAATCAAGATTACTCTACCCAGCAAAGTTATCATTCAGAATTGAAGGTCAGATAAAGACCTTCACAGATAAGAAAAAGCTAAAGGAGTTCATCACCACCAAACCAGTATTATATGAAATGCTGAAAGGTATTCTTTAAAAAGAGGAAAAAGAAGAAAAAAGTAAAGATAAAAATTATGAACAACAAATACATATCTATCAACAAGTGAATCTAAAACTCAAGTGAATTAAAAATCTGAGGAACAGAATATACTGGTGAATATAATAGAATCAGGGGCATAGAATGGGAGTGGATTGATAATTATCAGGGGGAAAAGGGTGTCTGTGTGGGGGGTACAAGAAGAGATTGGACAAAAATCATACACCTATGGTTGAGGACAGTGGTGGGGAGGTAAGGGCAGAGGGTGGGGTGGGAACCAGGTGGAGGGGAGCTATGGGGGAAAAAAGGAGAAACAATTGTAATAATCTGAACAATAAAGATTTATTAAATTAAAAATAATAATTAAAAAATCAATAGAAGCATCCTTGGTGAGGATTTTAGAAATGGTTTCATTTCAAAAAGGACCAGAGTACCACATTATGTCAACTCTGTTCCAGATAAAATGGGGCTGTGAGATTCCCTACATACCAGGGGAGATGCAAATTCGGTTATACCAACAGTTAGTCACACAGGAAAATGTTTTCCTCAGAGGAAACTGGAAGCAGTGGATCATAAAAAGCATATATAGTCTCTGGGAGCTCGAATAAATCTGCAATAATTCTTTTTATAGGTTATCAGATAGTTAATTTGGGGAGACTTATAAGAAACATAAAGCAGACACATTTCTTTTTTTAGTTGAATTCTATTTGTTTAAAAATTATCTAGGTGGGTAATGCCGGCCAAAGGCAAAGTATAAATAAAAATGGTGGTCAACATTTTATTCCAAACCATTAAAGGAGCAACTAAAAGTGAGATAAAAATGTTCTCATCATTGGAGCTTTGGGAGCTGCTGATGGCATGGAATTTCAGGGAGCCCTCAGGCAAGAGGCTACCCAGTTTTCAACTTCTGAGTATACAGAGATGACGTAAAGTAACAGGAACCCTGTGGTCAACAAGACTGCTTCCGGGCAGAAGCAGGGAAAGGCCTGTGCCGGGCAGGGGTGGGGGAGGTCTGGCCTCTGCTCCGAAGGCCAGTGCGACCGACTCCAGTGCTACCTCTTTGTCCTCCCTGTCCCCATGCCCAGGTGAGCCCCAGCACTGCCTCTCACGGCCCCCACCGAGGAAGAGGGGTCACTGGGCCCTGCCAGCAGGCTGGCCTCAGGGCCTGTGTGTTCTGTGGGAGTGGTGGCCGCAGTCAGGTGGATGGCCCTCTGGGGACAGGTGTCCCGTGATGGCTGCTAAACAGTCGCTGCAGCAGCTGGCACAAGTCCGTGGGGGTGGGTAAAGGGAGGCCAGGGCCCAGCCCCCATTCTTGGGGCCTGGCGAAGCACACATCAGTGTCGCAGGAAGTGGGGGTCGGACAGGTCAGCACGGCCGCCCTCAGTCGCTGGGATTCGGTGGCCAGCTGTGCCTGTTTCTGTAGGAGTTGGGAGAGGCGAGCACGGCAGAGGCAAGAGGCTGCTTTCCAGGGCCTTGTACGAGGTTGGGGCAAAGCCAGCAGGGCCACAGGGTAAACGCGTCAGTGAGTGTGTGGCCTCGGTGGCTCCGTTGCCTCCTGCCCGGGTAAGATGGGAGCCGACAGGGCAGGAGAAGCTCGGTCCGGGGCGAGGGGTGACTGGGCGCCTTAAACAGGCTGCTGATACAGGGGCCCGGTAAAACTCCATTTAGAGAACGGCAACATAAACCCTTTCTTTGTTCCTTCTGCCCGCTTACCTCCTCAAATTGGTTTTCAACATCACGTTTATTTTTATCATTTGTAAAAATTCCAGATTAATTCCACCTGCAGCATTACATTTTGAATGCCCCATGGGCTATATACTTTCTGCAGCCTGATAATTGCTTATGTGGTAAAAAAACAAACACAAAAACAGAAGGAGAAAGAGCACAAGGAGGGAGAAAGTGGAGAAAACTAACCCAGCTACAGAATATTTTCTGCTGAATTCCTAGTATTCATCTGTTTGCAGTATTCACTGAGAAACATTTTAAATGTGTCCCAATTATTACACATTCAGAGTTGCTTAATCTAAAAGGCTAGCTCCAAACACATCTTAGTGCTGACTGCATTCCGCATGGCCAAAACCGAAAGCATCAATACATTTGTTCAGTGCGTTGCCATGATCAGCATCTTTCGAACCTTCCAGAAAGAGGCAGCCGTTACCACTAGTCCCTTGAAGCAAATCTCGAAAGAGAATGTTGGAGCCAAGTACGGCCTTAGTGTCATTCCACCATTCCACTGCCCATTATCACCCATTCTACAGATGTGGGGAAACTGAGGCCTGAAGGTGACCTGCCCAGTCACAAAGCTGGTCTATAAGCCCAGGACTCCTGATATGTTCCCTCCACATTTCTATAGTAAAAGAAGTAGGGAGCAGGGAGCTTGCGTATACATTATTTGGAAAAGCAACAGAGCCAACGGTGTGAGTGTATGTGACAAATTAGTGGAATGGCCATTTAAATAAAAGAATTCCTTGTTTTACAAAGAGATTTGCAAGAAGAGTTCATTTGCATTGGGAAAATTTGGGGCTTTAACCATCCTAAGAGCCAATTTTTAAAATTTATTTAAATTTTTTTTTTCTAATCCTCACCCGAGTATATTTTTTCCATTGATTTTTTTTAGAGAGTGTGGAGGGGAGGGGAGAGAGGAGGAAGATGGGAAGGAGGGAGAGAGGGAGAGGGAGAGAGGGAGGGAGAGAGAGAGAGAGAGAGAGAGAGAGAGAGAGAGAGAGAGAGAGACATCGATGTGAGAGAGACATATCAATTGGTTGCCTCCCATATGCACCCTGTGGCCTGGGATCGAGCCTGCAACTGAGGTACACGCCGTTGACTAGGAATCAAACCCTCAGTCCACTGGCTGACACTCTGACCACTGAGTAAAGCCAGGGCAGAAGAGCCAGGGCACGACTTTTACTTGATTACATGATACTCAGCTCTTCTCCCTAAATTACTAAGTTTGACTCACATCATAAACTTGACATTTTTAAAGAGCTAATTCATATCTATTTGCTATCTCTTCACCTGAACCTACTTATCTACAAACAGAACTAGTTTTTGTTTTGTTTTTTAAATCCAAGTGAAAACTTATCTGCTTGAACCAATACTATATTTTGTAAGAGCTTTGAACCAGAAACTTAAAAATATTCTCCCAATTGGTATTTAATTCAATGCTAGACTTTGAATTACTTTTTTTAAAATTGGAGAATCTTTTCAGAATTTCATATTGACTGTGATACTTGGTAGAACCCAAAAAAATAGCTAGAATCACCTCTGTGAATCAAAAGCACCTTCCTACAGTCTATGACTTTCTTCATATACGTGTTCAGGGAAGCTTCAGTCCTACAGAGCCCTTCATGATTCCTCTCCCTCCCATCCCCTGTCTCATAGTGTCCTTCCCTCTGCATTGGGAAACCTATTTGATAGAAGCTCTTACCTGTAAGGCATTTGTTAATCTACATGTTTTTCTCGACTGGCAGGTTGAGCATGCTCAGCACATGTTTATTCCAGGAATGATGTAATGTTGCATCACAACATGAAGGCATACCTGTCTACACTAAGTTCTAAAACTAAGCTCTTCAGTAAAACAAGTGACTGGAAGATAAAATCCAGGGTGTTTGCAGTTCATCTTATTTCCTTTCCATACATTTTTAAGTAAATATTCTCATGTAATTTTAAGAGGATAGATATGCTAAAATGTAGAGAATGCCAAGCTGGCATTTTATCAGGACAGGTGCTAAATGAGTTAGCAGGAAGGCAGCCCAGGTGGTACACCTGTCTGTCAGATCCTCCAGTTGGGTAGAAGGAATGCTTGGTTTTATTCTTTTTTTCTTTTTTTAATTTCTTTATTGATTAAGGTATCACATATTTGTCCTCATCTCCCCATTCCCATCCCACACCCCTCCCCACACATGCCCCTACCCCCCTGTTGTCCTTAACCACTGGTTAGGCTCATATCCTTGCACACAAGTCCTTTGGTTGATCTCTCCCTCCTACCCCCACCCTCCCCTACCCTTCCTCTGAGGCCCGACAGTCTGATCCATGCCTTCTTGTTTCTGGGTCTGTTCTTGTTCATCAGTCTATGTTGTTCATTATTTCCCCTAGATGAGTGAGATCATGTGCTATTAGAAATACACTTATAAGAACCGAAAATGAGACAAGCAATAATGGTTATGGTGACAGGCAAATGAATCCGTCTGTAGTGAGTTTCTTTCTGGGCCAACAGTTCTTTTGAGACCCAATTTCAATGTCCAACAGTTCCTTATGTGTACATGTCAGCACTGACATTACAGTTCTGGATGGTGGACAAATGGTGGTAATGCAGGTCCGCCTCTCTCTGGTTTGGTCCTGGGCAACCTGCAGTGATGCACAGCTGCTAACTGCTAGTATGGCAAGGCCACGTCAGCGTCTTCCATCTCTGGACTGCTTCTCTTCTGTCTTCATGGCTGGAGTAGTCCTGTCGATTCCTCTCTGTTGCTGGAATCCACATGGTCTTGGAGTTGTTTTCTGAAAATATACAAACATATTCTCGACCAAAAGTTAATAAAGGAATATTTTCTATAAATTTGACTTGGGATCCTATTTCATTTTTTGCCCAAATAATTTTCCTCTGGCTTGTTTTGACATCTTGTGTGTTTTTCATGGGTGTCTTGCTTTTAGCCTTACAATTAATTTTCTAAAGTATTAATTTTCTAGATGTAATTTACTTATAGGATATTTTTCCTTATATGATATTCTTCTACTATCCCCTCCTTTTTTGATTTAAATGTTAGGTTTTATTCTTAAATGTCAAGGAAAAAATATCAACTTCATAGTATTAAGAAAGGATCAAGCCTTGAGTTTTAATGACTGATTCTATGGAGTTACAGGTTACAGGAACTAAGAGGTAAAACAGATCCATGAATGTGAATCAGATGGGCTTGAGACTTAGCCAAACAATATAAAAATCAGGAGTGCAGACAAAACTGGGAAAGTGTCTGGGAAGCAGCATGGTACTATGAAACCATAAGGTGCTAGTGGTTTGGAAGGCAGCGGCTAGTGGGGTGCTGTGGAGGAGGGGCGGGTAGGGTCTTGTTTCATTGCATGCTGATACTGGGCTTTGAGGAACAACATCTAGTGGAATCAATCAGGGAAACAGAAAACGTTTCTCTCTTGATGTGGTAATATTATTTACATGATGCCCATGGAAAAATGGTTCCATGTAAATAAATGTTAACTCTTTAAGAATTAACATTTTATTGTGGCTATTTGGTGAATATCTTTCTAAAAGATACTTTTTCTACTTTTTACACAGCACTATAAACATCGTGTCATGTGGAGAAATGACACTGGCTTAGGGGTCTAAAGACCAAGTTCCGTGTCTGTCCCTGCCTGGATGTCCCCGGGAAGGCATTGTCTGGGCTCAGCTCACCTGTTGTGCACTGTGGGGCTGGGCCAAGTGCAAATCGACATCCTCTCTAACTCTGAAGTTTTCAGTGTTGTAACTTCACCTGTTCTCGGTGAGCGATTCAAGGATTTTCATCATGGCATCAGGCATGTCTATGGTACAGCAGTGTGAGCCTTCAAAGGGTTCCCCGTGTGTGAAGTCCTGTACCTGCCTGGTGGAGGTGGGGACAGCTGGCTTTCCCACGCTATCTCTGGGAGCCAGTGTGCCCTCTCTGCTCCAAACGCCTCCCCCACCCCTGCTTGTGGCCTGGGGACTTCTAACCTGGAACTCAGGGTCCTCTTCTGAAGAAAATCTGTTTTCAATGGTTGGCTTCTTTAAGCTCTCTGTTATTCAGTCAGAAGCATTTTTCACTCACTTTCTAGTTCTTAGCACTTTGTAGAATAATTGAGGCCACAGGGGAAGTGACCTGTGCATAGGTCCATGTGGTGGCTTTAAGTTTTAAGAACGGAAATTCGTGTTGCTCAGGTTATTCTGAGGCTGGATTGCCCTTGCATTGGTGCCCTCCGCTCACAAGTAGATCGTTAGTGTGGGTTGTATCCAGATAGAAACCTGTGTGTACTACACACAGGGGTGACCCTTTCTGGACGCGTGGGTGGGCAAAAGGTGGGAAGGAAGGGAAATTGTGAGAGCAAAACTGATATCTTGCACTGAAAGTGGGCAGTGGCTATAGCGGAGGAATCACAAGACCGATGGGTATGTGAGTGCCCACAATGCGATTGGAAGGGTCCACACCACCATCGAGGGGTCAGCCCCTAGTGGAGAAGAGGCAGTGCAGGGGGACCACATTGAGACAAGAGGTCAAGGAGGGCTTTTGTCTTCTCTGGCATATTTTAATAAGTAAATTACGGATTAATGTGTGATTTGCTTAATTAAAAATTACTTTTGTAGCCGAAGCCGGTTTGGCTCAGTGGATAGAGCGTCGACCTGCGGACTCAAGGGTCCCGGGTTCGATTCCGGTCGAGGGCATGTACCTTGGTTGCGGGCACATCCCCAGTGGGGGGTGTGCAGGAGGCAGCTGATCGATGTTTCTGACTCTCTATCCCTCTCTCTTCCTCTCTGTAAAAAAAAATCAGTAAAATATATTTAAAAAAAAAAAAATTACTTTTGTAGCCAAAGTCATTGACTCCAGTTCCCTCAGCTATACCTCTTTGCCAATGGTGATCCCACCTCTGCCTGTGGCTGGGATAACCTCAGGGGAACCAGACAGGTATCCCCCAGTGTCGTCCCTGGGCAAACGCCTTATGCTGTGTCTCCATGGGCAGCCCACCCATCGCCTGTTGGAAATACGGACCTGCCAAACTCTCATCACGGTCTCTGGCTGCTCAGCTCAGATAGTTGGTATTTCTGCAGTGAAATGTCTGTGCCACATGAGGTCAGGTCAGTTCAGGTTCCATTGCCAAGTGAGATGAATGGGAAGGGTTGTGGATTTCAGAAGCTTTGGGGTTCTGGAATTGTGACTAGGGACTGTGGACCTCTAACCATCCTGAGCATGTTTGGGAGAAGGCCTCTGGGTGACCAGTCATTGGCCTTGGGGCGAGAGGTCCATCAGCCACGGCGAGATGAGACTTCTGCCCAGCAGTGACCTTTTTTTGCTCTTATTCTGCCCCTCGCTTCCTGCAGTGGCTTTCAGACTAAACAGCACCAGTTTTGCCCAGTTCCTTTCCACAGAAGCCCTGGGACTCACTGAATCGCCAGCTTGGTGATCACAGCCTGAGAATCTCGAGTGGGGCTGTCTGCTTTCAATCTAGCTCAGCCACTTTAACAGCTGTGTTATCTGGGCAGTGTACTGGGACTTTCTTTGCCGTTTTCCCATCTGTAAAGAGGTGTAATAACAGGAATGCTGCATAACGAGCTTGAAAAAATTAATTGCTTCCAGTTTTTAATACTTCCCATTCCATTATTCACTCCACCGACTATTCCTTTTCCCGTCGCCACAGCTGCTTCTAGCAGCCACTGCAAAGCTATCCCCCAGAGAAGCCGCTGCGGCTCCTCAGCCTCGTTAACCTTTTGTGGGTGCAGAAGTCATCCTCAAGGTCACTTTCTCACCATCCACATGCGAGCGTGCACCAGGCAGACATGGCCTCCGGCTGCCTACCATGGACAGTTTCTCAGCCCTTGTTCCTCACAGGTCATCCGCTGTTGGCTGGATTTGTAATTGTCATGGTGTTATTACATTATGTACTTGTCAGGAGATATTTCATTAAATTTTCATAATGTGGCCACACTGCACATTATCCAAACTAGAATAGCTGTCTCTGGGCTTTCTCACAGGCTGACAGTCCAATGAGTTCTTTATGACTTTGAGGCAAATTTAAATACATGAGCTTCAGTATTCTGTACATGTGCTTTTGGGCCTGTGGCATTCTGGAACACTGAAGGGGCATTGCTTAGAACAGTACCACCTGAACTTGAGTTGTCCGAGTACCATGTAAGCACCTGGGGTGAGTTTCTCCACTGGGGGCTCCTGAGTCAGGCTGCCTGGGTTTGAATCCAGCTCTGCCATCTAACAGCTCTGGAATCTGGACTGTGACCTTGAACGTTCTGTGCCTGAATTTTCCCATCTATGAACTGGGGATGATATTACTGCCATATAACAAGTTTGAGAGAATCAGACCCTCAGGAAACATGAGAAGAGTGCCTGGCGAGTATAGATCCAGTCATGGGAAGGGTGGTTTGCAGTGCAGTCTGCCTCTGGAGATGGGGCTGGGTAGCCAATGGGAGCTCATCCATTTTCTTGTGCCCAAACCTCCTGGGAGCGCCCTGCTTCTCTGCTTCAGTTCCTTCCAGTCGGATGGCTGCTGCTCATTAGATTCCATAACGTGCAGCATCTTCCACTCCCTGGGTCCTGCCTCTCTCCCATCCCCTCATCTCATAAATAGCATTCCGGTTTTACCAGTTTGCTGCTCCTTGAACACAACAGACTCTTTCATCACCCTCTGCCTCCTCTCTGGTCCCTCACTCAGGCCCAGCCACGTAGAGCCAGCAAGGCCCTGCACTGCCACTGTCATGTGCGATGGAAGGTGGCCTGTCCCATTGAGATGTCATCTGGGGCATCTTGAAGACGAGGACTCTTCTTAGCTGGCCTGAGTCTCTTTAGCCTCCGACCAACACCTAGAATCCTGCCATCACCCATCGTGGGGCCAGCTGCTCAGACAGGCCCACTCGCAGAGGGCTCTCCCCAGGTCAGGACCCGACACCTGCAGTCGGAGAGGCAGAGTGACCCGCTTCTCAGGCTCTACAACTCGATCAGACAGGCGAGAGCAGAGAAAGTGCAACACAGAGTAGCCTGGCTTCAAGGTTGCACACGGAGCCCCTTGTGAACAAAGGAAGCAGATCCTGTGTCACGGAGCCAGGCCCGAGGAGGCCAAAGAGGCCAGTAGTGCACAGTTTTATGGTCATGATTTAGCAACATTAATGAAGCAAGATTGCAACCTGACCACCACCCCCAGCTCAAAACCTGTATATTTGGAAAACCTTGATAGAAATGATGAAATATTTAGAATCAAATCTCAGTAAGAACTACATATCTAAACTTGTGAAATGTCACCAAAGTGATGCTTAGATGAAAATTCGAAGCCTGAATTCATATGTTAGAAAGGAAGAGTTAAAGTTAATGATCGAGAGAAACCAAGATGGCGGCATAGGTTAAACACCTAACCTGCAGCCGGGCACAACAATTTCAAAAATACAACTAGAGGTCAGAACGGACATCGTCCAGAACCACAGGAGAGCTGGCGGACTGAAATGCCCACAGCTGGGGGGAAGGAGAAGGCCACGGGGACAGTCGGGGAAGCCGTAAAAGCCTGAGGTATGGAGAAACGGGCGGAGACACGAGCACACGCGCCTGCGGGGAGGATGGAACCGGAGAGGAGGGGGCGGCTGATGACCTGGCCGGAGTTCACTGGCAGGAAGGAGATAAAGGCTCCGGAGTGCGCTGAGCACCGGCTCCGATTGCACTGAACCCCACTCCGGGCGAAACCCTGGGAAACTCACTCACTTTCGCAACTCCGCCGCCCCCGCAGGCCGCCCGGCCCGGGACGCTGGGGACGCCGCCGCAGTGGCGGCGCCCGGAGCCCGGCGGCCTCCCAGCACCCGTCCCCGCCGCGCAGCCCCCGCGCGCCTGGTCCCGCGGGCCGTGCGCCCCGCACACCGGACGGAGGCCCGGGCGCCCTCTCCGTGCACCTCCCGGCGGCGCTAGACTTCAGTAGAGTTGACTGAATTCAAGGGATTAAAAAGTATAAATTGGGGGAACACGGTGATGGCGGTGCCTGGAGCTCGGCGGCCGCCCAGCGCCCGTCCCAGCCGCGCAGCCCTCGCGCGCCTGGTTCCGCGGGACGCGCGCACCGCGCACCGGACGGAGGCCCGGGCGCCCTCTCCGTGCACCTCCCGGCGGCGCTAGACTTCAGTAGAGTTGACTGAAATGAAGGGATTAAGAAGTATAAATTGAGAAGTTTGAAAAAGATGGCGGCGGAGGTTAAAGGCTGTTCTGTTGCCTCGCACCCAGCGAAATCGGAGGGGATGAGGTGTGGAGGTGCGTGGGTCTGGCTGGTGGCGGGGGAAAGGGGCTTTTGTTCCAAACCTAAGGGAGATTAGCTCTCCATCACCCTGAAACCCATCTTCTGGTGAACCCCGGGAGACCCAGATGCCTGCGGGGAGAGGCGGGACTCTTGCAGAGGTGCGCCCAGCAATCAGTGTTTGCTGCGCTGGAGTGCGGAACGAGGGGACTTAGATACATGGAAGGCAGAAGGACCAGACTCACAGCCATCGAGGCTCGCCGCACCATGGCCTGTTGGCGCCCTGAGACCCCGCCCCGCCCTGGGACCCGCCCCGCATGTTTTGAAGACCTGCCCCGCAAGTCTTGCAGGCACACCTGCGCCCCAAGCAACGGCTTATGCATGTGGGTGACCTGCCCTCTGGCAGCGGACCAGATGATCTGCTGTTCTAGTCGGACTGCTCCAGGGCCACTCAGACAGGAGGAAGAAACTACAGTTTTTGCTGTAATCCTTGCTGAGTACCTAAGGCAGTAGCTGATCTACACCCCATTGGAGACCCAGAAACGAGGGCATCTAGTGGTCTGTGGGAGATGACACCAGATTTCAACCACGTGCATAAGGGACACATTCAACGGGAATATTCAGTGAGCGCCAAAGCTTTGCTGCACCAAGACCCGGCCCATAAACGTGTCTCCTGCACAGCAACTCTTCCTTTATAGACAAAGAGAGCCCCCCCAGTGACACCAACAACAATCAAGACTTAACTATACAAAGGAGGACCAAGATGGAGGCATAGGGCGGAAGCCTGATTGTTGCCTTCCACAACAACTTTGAGACTACGACAAGAGAGCAGAGCAGACACCATCCAAGACCACCATAGGGCTGGCTGAGTAGATGCTCTACAACTAGAATAAAAGAGGGGTATGTGGGATGATGCTGATGCCGGTGACCCAAAGACCACACTTTAAGAACTACAGCTCAGGCGACACAAAAGAACTATGGCTCAGGCGATACAACAGCGGCCTGGAACGTGCTCGGCGCAGTTCCCCCGGCGGTCTCCGGCTGAGGGGACCGCTCCACTGGCAGCCAAGCACGGACAGACGAGCCCCTATGAGACATGGGGTGGGAGACTCCGCGCTTGCTGACCTCTGAGTCCGTCAAGAATCTCAACGCCCCGGAAGCGGCCAGGTGCGCATGCTCGGCGACCGGCCACCTATGCAGACCCAAGGGCCGACGCAGCGACGCCAGACCGGCCCACCGCCATGCACCGGGTGCACCGGAACTTCGCCGAGCCGCCGCCCGACGAGTTCTGCAGCAGCCATACTGGAGCTCTGGAAGGATGGCCAGGGGAATTGCTGAGGGGGGATTGACCGGCAGGAATTGGGATCGGGAAGACGGGGCCCCGCTGAGACCCGGGTGCGGGCGGGGTTGCGCGCCTCTGGACTTGGGTGTGGTCACACGCCTCTGGGTATAAGTGAGGCCTCACGTCCCTGGGTCTAGGTGAGGCCACATGCCCCTGGGTCCAGGTGAGGCCGGACTCCGGGTCCGGGTGAGGCCAAGTGCCCCTGGACCCGGATGACGCCGGACCCCATGCCCGGGCGAGGCCAAGCGCCCCTGGGTCTGGGAGAGCCCACACACCCCTGGGTCCAGGCGAGACCATGTGTCCCTGGACCCGGGTGAGGCTGCGTGCACCTAGGCCCGGGTGAGCCCAAGTGGCCCTGGGTCTGGGAGAGGCCAAGCGTCCCTGGGTCCGGGTGAGACCATGTGTCCCTGGATCCGGGTGAGGCCTCGTGCACCTAGGCCCGGGTGAGGCCACGTGCCCCTGGGTCTGGGAGAGGCCAAGCGTCCCTGGGTCCGGGCGAGACCATGCGTCCCTGGATCCGGATGCGGCCTCGTGCACCTAGGCCCGGGTGAGCCCAAGTGGCCCTGGGTCTGGGAGAGGCCAAGCGTCCTTGGGTCCGGGTGAGACCATGTGTCCCTGGATCCGGGTGATGCCTCGTGTACCTAGGCCCGGGTGAGCCCAAGTGGCCCTGGGTCTGGGAGAGGCCAAGCGTCCCTGGGTCCGGGTGAGACCATGTGTCCCTGGATCCGGGTGAGGCCTCGTGCACCTAGGCCCGGGTGAGCCCAAGTGGCCCTGGGTCTGGGAGAGGCCAAGCGTCCCTGGGTCCGGGTGAGACCATGCGTCCCTGGATCCGGGTGAGGCTCGTGCACCTAGGCCCGGGTGAGCCCAAGTGACCCTGGGTCTGGGAGAGGCCAAGCATCCCTGGGTCCGGGTGAGACCATGTGTCCCAGGATCTGGGTGAGGCCTCGTGCACCTAGGCCCGGGTGAGCCCAAGTGGCCCTGGGTCTGGGAGAGGCCAAGCGTCCCTGGGTCCGGGTGAGACCATGTGTCCCTGGATCCGGGTGAGGCCTTGTGCACCTAGGCCCGGGTGAGCCCAAGTGGCCCTGGGTCTGGGAGAGGCCAAGCGTCCCTGGGTCCGGGTGAGACCATGTGTCCCTGGATCCGGGTGAGGCCTCGTGCACCTAGGCCCGGGTGAGCCCAAGTGGCCCTGGGTCTGGGAGAGGCCAAGCATCCCTGGGTCCGGATGAGACCATGTGTCCCAGGATCCGGGTGAGGCCTCGTGCACCTAGGCCCGGGTGAGCCCAAGTGGCCCTGGGTCTGGGAGAGGCCAAGCGTCCTTGGGTCCGGGTGAGACCATGCGTCCCTGGATCCGGATGAGGCCTCGTGCACCTAGGCCCGGGTGAGCCCAAGAGGCCCTGGGTCTGGGAGAGGCCAAGCATCCCTGGGTCCGGGTGAGGCCTCGTGCACCTAGGCCCGGGTGAGGCCACGTGCCCCTGGGTCTGGGAGAGGCCAAGCGTCCCTGGGTCCGGGCGAGACCATGCGTCCCTGGATCCGGATGCGGCCTCGTGCACCTAGGCCCGGGTGAGCCCAAGTGGCCCTGGGTCTGGGAGAGGCCAAGCGTCCTTGGGTCCGGGTGAGACCATGTGTCCCTGGATCCGGGTGATGCCTCGTGTACCTAGGCCCGGGTGAGCCCAAGTGGCCCTGGGTCTGGGAGAGGCCAAGCGTCCCTGGGTCCGGGTGAGACCATGTGTCCCTGGATCCGGGTGAGGCCTTGTGCACCTAGGCCCGGGTGAGCCCAAGTGGCCCTGGGTCTGGGAGAGGCCAAGCGTCCCTGGGTCCGGGTGAGACCATGCGTCCCTGGATCCGGATGAGGCCTAGTGCACCTAGGCCCGGGTGAGCCCAAGTGGCCCTGGGTCGGGGAGAGGCCAAGCGTCCCTGGGTCCGGGTGAGACCATGTGTCCCAGGATCTGGGTGAGGCCTCATGCACCTAGGCCCGGGTGAGCCCAAGTGGCCCTGGGTCGGGGAGAGGCCAAGCGTCCCTGGGTCCGGGTGAGACCATGTGTCCCTGGATCCGGGTGAGGCTCGTGCACCTAGGCCCGGGTGAGCCCAAGTGGCCCTGGGTCTGGGAGAGGCCAAGCATCCCTGGGTCCGGGTGAGACCATGTGTCCCAGGATCTGGGTGAGCCCTCGTGCACCTAGGCCCGGGTGAGCCCAAGTGGCCCTGGGTCTGGGTGAGGCCAAGCGTCCCTGGGTCCGGGTGAGACCATGTGTCCCTGGATCCGGGTGAGGCCTTGTGCACCTAGGCCCGGGTGAGCCCAAGTTGCCCTGGGTCTGGGAGAGGCCAAGCGTCCCTGGGTCCGGGTGAGACCATGTGTCCCTGGATCCGGGTGAGGCCTCGTGCACCTAGGCCCGGGTGAGCCCAAGTGGCCCTGGGTCTGGGAGAGGCCAAGCATCCCTGGGTCCGGATGAGACCATGTGTCCCAGGATCCGGGTGAGGCCTCGTGCACCTAGGCCCGGGTGAGGCCACGTGCCCCTGGGTCTGGGAGAGGCCAAGCGTACCTGGGTCCGGGTGAGACCATGCGTCCCTGGATCCGGATGAGGCCTCGTGCACCTAGGCCCGGGTGAGCCCAAGAGGCCCTGGGTCTGGGAGAGGCCAAGCGTCCCTGGGTCCGGGTGAGACCATGTGTCCCTGGATCCGGATGAGGCCTCGTGCACCTAGGCCCAGGTGAGCCCAAGTGGCCCTGGGTCTGGGAGAGGCCAAGCGTCCCTGGGTCCGGGTGAGACCATGTGTCCCTGGATCCGGGTGAGGCCTCGTGAACCTAGGCCCGGGTGAGCCCAAGTGGCCCTGGGTCTGGGAGAGGCCAAGCGTCCCTGGGTCCGGGTGAGACCATGTGTCCCTGGATCCGGGTGAGGCCTCGTGCACCTAGGCCCGGGTGAGCCCAAGTGGCCCTGGGTCGGGGAGAGGCCAAGCGTCCCTGGGTCCGGGTGAGACCATGTGTCCCTGGATCCGGGTGAGGCCTCGTGCACCTAGGCCCGGGTGAGCCCAAGTGGCCCTGGGTCTGGGAGAGGCCAAGCGTCCCTGGGTCCGGGTGAGACCATGTGTCCCTGGATCCGGGTGAGGCCTCGTGCACCTAGGCCCGGGTGAGCCCAAGAGGCCCTGGGTCTGGGAGAGGCCAAGTGTCCCTGGGTCCGGGTGAGACCATGTGTCCCTGGATCCGAATGAGGCCTCGTGCACCTAGGCCCGGGTGAGCCCAAGTGGCCCTGGGTCTGGGAGTGGCCAAACGTTCCTGGGACTGGGTGTGACCATGTGTCCCTGGATCCGAGTGAGGCCTCGTGAACCTAGGCCCGGGTGAGGCCACGTGCCCCTGGGTCTGGGAGAGGCCAAGCGTCCCTGGGTCCAGGTGAGACCATGCGTCCCTGGATCCGGATGTGGCCTCGTGCACCTAGGCCCGGGTGAGCCCAAGTGGCCCTGGGTCTGGGAGAGGCCAAGCCTCCCTGGGTCCGGGAGAGACCATGTGTCCCTGGATCCAGGTGAGGCCTTGTGCAACTAAGCCCGGGTGAGGCCACGTGCCCCTGGGTCTGGGAGAGGCCAAGTGTCCTTGGGTACGGGTGAAGCCAGATCCTGGGTCCGGGTGAGGCCGTGCGCCCCTGGATCCATCCGGGTGAGGCTGGGTCCCAGGCCCGGGTGAGACCACGCGCCCCTTGGATATGGGTGAGGCCACGTGCCCCTTAGTCCAGGTGACGCCGTGCCCCTGGGATCGGCCGAGACCAAACCAGAGGGAGTCAGACCTCCATTACCACCATTTGTCCACCATCCAGAGCTGAGGGGTCAGTGCTGACATGTACACATAAGGAACTACTGGACATCGAAATTGGGTCTCAAAAGAACTGTTGGTCCAGGGGGAAGCTCGCTACAGATTGATTCATTTGCCTGTCAGCATAAATATTATTGCTCGTCTCACATTCAGTTCTTATTAGTATATATCTAGTGACATTTGATCTCGTTCATCTAGAGGAAATGATGAACAACATAGACTGAGGAACAAGAACAGAACCAGAAGCAAGGAGGCATCGATCGGACTATCGGGCCTCAGAGGGAGGATACGGGAGGGTAGGGGGAGGGTGGGGGGAGGGGGAGAGTTCAACCAAAGGACCTGTATGCATGCATATAAGCCTATCCAACGGTTAAGTTCAACAGGGGTTTGGGGCATGCGTGGGGAGAGGGGTGGGATGGGAATGGGGGGATGAGGACAAATATGTGACACCTTAATCAATAAAGAAATTAAAAAAAAAAAATAAAAAAAAAAAAATAAAGTTAATGATCTATGTGTCCATGTCAAGAAATGACACTCAAGCCAAATAGATCAGAAAGATGGAAATAATATAGATGAGCGATATAGAGGCTGGCATTTGGGTTAGGTTATGTCGTTATAGAGAAAAAATCTGATAAAAATATAGCCAGACATTAATAACTGTATTAGCATCTATGTATTCTGAATGTTTCTCTTTGCTTGCATTATAGTTCTCAAAATGGATTTGTAAAAACTACAGGCCAGTAAAGCAAACATTAATTTTGATTTTTTTTTTTTTAATGAGTGCCTACAATTTGAAACATATGTTTTAGTGGCTTTCCCATTGGGCTCTCAGATGAACAGACACGAGACTTTCTGATCCTGTTTTGAAGCTTGGACGATGCCTCCTCTGGGCCATCACACAGCCCTCCCATCCCTCCGTGCAGCTATGCAAGAGGGGCCTCTTTAACCACTCCCCCAGGTCTCCAGCATGGATTGGTGTTCAGATTAAACCATCCCAAATGTACCCCCAAATTCAGTGGGAACCTGCCTGGCTGTTTCTGCAAAATGCAGTCACAAGCAAGTAGAAACTTGATTTTTGTTCAGCTAGGTGAGAGAGAGACAGCAGTTATTAGATATCATTAGTGATGTGACTTGGAAATAAAAATGTTCCTCTGATAACTTTTGCCAGCTTCTGAATTACTTTAACTAGAGCCTCTCTGAGCTTGCAGGGCAGGTGTTGAGTGGTTACAATGAAGACTACTTATCAGTGCCAATCAGGACTCCTGTTCCCATGTCACTGAAATAAAAAAGAGTGGTGACTGAACGAAGCAGGGGGCTGACAAAGGCTACGACTTTGATTTCCAGTATTTGCTTCTCCCAGTCAGGGGCACCGCCGTTTTACAATGCAATTCTCGGGGAGCACAGCGGCACCCACCCTGCGCATGCCGTCTGGCTGCTTGCACGCCAGGCAGACCTTATGGTTCTAAAAAGTCTAAATATGGACTAATTGAACTTTTACAGGAAAAGTGAGCTGACCCTGCTCCAAACAGGAACATTGTTCTCTTTGACTTGTTAATCTATATCTATACTAATAAAAGGGTAATATGCTAATTAGACTGGGAGACCTTCCAGGAGACCTTCAAGACGTTCTTCTGGTCAAAGCCATGGTGGCAGGGCCGAGGTAGAGGTGGTTAGGGCCCAAGAGGGGAGGGCAGTTGTGGGTGATCAGGCCAGGATGGGACAGCAGTTGTGGGTGATCAGGCTGGTGGAGGGGCTGTTGGGGGTGATCAGGCTGGCGAGGGGGGACAGTTGGGGGTGAGCAGGTCAGCAGGGGGGGCCAATTGAGGGCAAGCAGGCCATCAGTGGGGGTCAGTTGGGGTGAGCAGGCTGTCAGGGGGCTAGTTGGGGGTGAGCAGGCCAGCAGGCAGAGTGGTTAGGGGCAATCAGGCAGGCAGGCAGGTGAGCAGGTTAGGAGCCAGCAGTCCCAGATTACGAGAGGGATGTCCCACTGCCGGTTTAGGCCCAATCTCATAGGGTCCCAAACTGGAGAGGGTACAGGCCGGGCTGAGGGACACCCCCCCCCATGCACAAATTTTGTGCACCAGGCCACTAGTATATATATAAAACCCTAAGCAACTTGTTGACCAGTCGACCATTTGACTAGTTGCTATGACGTGCAATGACCACCAGGGGGAAGACACTCAACACAAGAGCTGCCCCCTGGTGGTCAGTGCACTCCCACATCAGGAGCGCCACTCAGCTTCCCAACAATGGGCACCAGACGCCAGGCTCACAGCTGGCGAGTGCAGCTGTGGCAGTGCGAGCCTCTCCCGCCTCCACGGCAGCACTACCGAGTGGCAAAGGTGGCAGGCACAGCGGGGCCGGGGTGAGCGGGAGTGGCACGGTGCCCAGCCTGGGTTCGGGCTCCTCCCTAGCGCACTACTACATCCCCCGAGGGGTCCTGGATTGCGAGAGGGACCCCACTGGTTCACAAACCCGTTCACCAGGCCTCTAGTGTTGTCATAAATGTAAACTTACAAAATGCATGGATAATAAAACACTAGTTTTTCTTCTATTGGTGCTTTACACAAGATTTTATCCTAAAAGCAAGCAAAGGAATCTGTTGCTACCAGAACTCGGAAACTGCTGTGTTATGCATCATCTCAGGGAGGTGTTACTGCAGTTTGCAAAATGAAGCTAATTCTATAGGTAAGGCCTGGGAAAGTCAGTCTTCAAATCTTCAAGAACTGAAAATAACTGTCAGGTTGCTAGTATTGGAGGCATTTTTTGAACTTAAAATTATCCTATTAACATTTGTTTTTCTGTGACAAAATACAACAAATGTAGCCCTTCAATGATTGCATAGACATGGTTTAAAAATACCTAGGTTTATTTTTTTAATGTTTTTATTGATTTCAAAGAGGGGGAGAGAGATAGAAACACCAGTGATGAGAGAGAATCATTGATTGGCTGCCTCCTGCACACCTCCTGTTGGGGATCTAGCCCACAGCCTAGGCATGTTCCTTGATCAGGAATCAAACCATGACCTCCTGCTTCATGGGTCAACACTCAACCACTGAGCCACACAGGCTGGGCAATACATGGTTATTTTTTTAAGTTTATGTACACTGACAAAGTTGGTAGGATGTTGTTCCTTTCTGCCAAATTTTAAAAATCACAATTATTATCGTACATAATAAAGAGGTAATATGCAAATTGACCCTCACACCTTTGCAAAAGATTGCTGCCCCCATGTGGTCAAAGATGGCCACCACAAGATGGCCAGCAGGGGAGGGCAGTTGGGGGGACCAGACCTGCAGGGGAGGGCAGTTGGGGGCAACCAGGCCTGCAGGGGAGGGCAGTTGGGGGTTACTGGGCCAGCAGGAGAGGACAGTTGGGGGCAATCGGGCTGGCAGGGGAGCAGTTAGGCATCGATCAGGCTGGCAGGGGAATGGTTAGGGGGTGATTAGGCTGGCAGGCAGAAGCGGTTAGGGGCAATCAGACAGGCAGGCAGGTGAGCGGTTGGGAGCCAGCAGTCCCTGTGGGATTGGGCCTAAACCCGCAGTCAGACATCCCCCGAGGGGTCCCAGATTAGAGAGGGTGCAGGCTGGGTTGAGGGATGAATTTCATGCACCGGGCCTCTAGTACTTTCTATAAGAAAGTTAGCAACACTCCAGCACCCACAGTCTTATTGCCCCTCATTGGGCTAATGGGAGTCCTAAGCATTCATGGGAATCCACAGCATGAGGGCGGAAACTGAGTGGGACACCTCCTCAAAGTTCACCTGCCTGGGCCATCAGCCCAACTCAATGCCCTCCAGAGCCAGAAGGTACTCACCAATTCCCTCTGTGTCTTTGAAGGGTATTCCCCGAGTCCCTCCGGTGGCTGATGGCTACCCAGCAGTTTGAGTCTGCGAAGAAGTTGATCCTGCACTTCACCCAAAAGAACTCCATGAACACCGAGACTGACATCAAAGGCGTGATGCCCGGTGAGTACAGGCCCTGGGAGAGGCGCTCCTGCCCTGGACTGAGTGGCAGAGCAGTTCCCTGATGCTCGGGATGGCTGGGTTTCCAAGCAGCTGTCCTAGCTAGCTGCTTAATGTCCTGTGACGGTTGGTCTGCAGCTAGGCTAGTTGGGTCACATACCTACTAAGTAGATTGAAATTCTCTCCACCCTCTAGGAGTTGGGTCTTTCCTGGCCAGTTCTGACACACTGCGGGGCCCCACATAGCCTGCCCAAACCCCAAAGTGCAGTGTGAGCCTACTGTGCACCTGGTTGTCAAGGGAACATGTGGGGGGCAGGTAAAAATGCCCGAGCCTGGCACAGCCCTGCCTGCCTGCCAGGTCCAAAGGCCCTCAGAGCACTGGCTGGGAGCGGCTGGCTTCACGACCTCTCTTTTCCCAAGTATGACCTCGGGGAGCCGCCACCATCTGTACTTGTCATGACCTATTTGTGGGGGCTGAGGAAGTAGGAGAGTGAAGCATTTCTGCAGATGGGTTCAGGCCCACTGGCACCATCCTCCCAGGACAGACCCAGCTCTCAAGCTGCGGCTCCACAATATCACCAGAAGGCTGTTAAAATCCAGGCTCCTGGGCCTTCCCTGGCACCAGAGGCTCTGATCCAGTCAATTTGGAATAAGCCCTAGGAACCTGCGATTTTAGTAAACACTAGGAGAGATTCTGGCGCCCAAGGGGCACAGCCGCCCTTTTGAAAGCCCCTGGTAGACCCAACCCAAGCCCCGACCCACTCCCCCAATCTGAAGACCGGAATCGATGGCACTGTTGTTATAAATTTCCCAGGCACATAATCTGCAGGCCCTTGTCCCAGAGTGATATGCACATTTCCCACCATGATCTACACTTCCATCCCACAGACGTTTACTAAGCGCCGCCATGAGCCAGGCACTGCTCCAGAGCACAAAAAACAGGAGGCAGAGCTTGCAGGCAGGTGTGAAGGCCGACAGTGCACACTGAGATGTGTAATGCGTCCTGGGGATGAGTGCTGTAGGGAAAATCTCAGAGTGGAGGGCTAGAGGGCGAAGGTGAGGACCACACTCCAAGCGTTGGGGAGCCTGGCTCCAAGTACAGGTGAGCAGACACCTGCATGAAGTGGGAGAATGTGCCCGGTCCCAATGGGAAAGGAGCACAAGCCGAGAAACTCAGAGCCCGCTGGCCGGGAAAGGCTTCTGTACGCGCCCCTTCTGTCATCCAAGACGGGCTGCTCACAGCCTTCTGACTCCGGGGATCTGGGGTTCAGTGTCCCAGGTGCTGCTGCTTGGCCAGGTGACCCCCTGCCTTGGCCTGTGCCCATGACCTGGGAGGTGGGGATAGCAAGGCTAGGCCACCTCCACTTCAGCTCAGGCAAGAGTCCAGGAGGCCCAGAGCCCATGCTTTACCGGAAGAAAGGAGGACGTGAGCCAGGCCTGCTTTCCGAGAAGAGTGCTGAGAGCTGGTGCTCTGCAGAGGACGGCTGCGGTCCCTTCTGTCCCGCGGCAATGACCCGTCACTTTTCTAAGTGACTTGCAAATATTAACTTACATCTAATATTTAACCCTAAATGCTTGATGTGTATTAACTTATATTTCTTCCCAACTGGAGTCCTCTGAGGGGGTTACTATAATCATCTACGTTAGCAGGAGAGGAAACTGAGGCACAGAGGGGTTTAAGTATCTTGCCAGAGGTCACATACCTACTAAGTAGTTGAGTTGGGACTTGAACCCAAGAAGTCCAGCAGAAGTGGCTTCCCTGGCTCTTTTTGAGAGAGGGGGGTGAGCTCCGAGACAAATGCGCCTGTTCGGAGAGGAATTCGTATTGAATTCACTTTCCTCCTTTTGGGCATGTTTGCTGATTTTGGAGCGTCCAGCTATCTTCCCGAAACTTATCCAGGCCCCATTCATTATGAAGATAATGCTCGTAAGTCTTTCAGTGTAATTTGTTTCAGGAATTTTTCTAATTAAATCACATGTTCTACTTCTTTCAGGTTGAAATACTGTCTGGGAAAATCTTGTTTTCTCAATCCAAATTACACTCATTCATTTCCCTCCTACTTCTGGAAGGAAATGGATTTTCCCCTTTCTTTGCCTCTGAGTGTTGCTGGTGTGTTTTTTTATGCTGGTGCCCCTGCAGGAGGCTGGGGGGGGGGGTAGCTGGCACATGTGACCTCCCCTCAGGAGGATAGTCACAGCATCCACTCCTGGGGGCACTGTGTTCACATCTGCCTCCTGATCCTGTTCACGCCCAGTGCTTGCGAGAAGACAGGTGTCTGTTTCATCTGAATTGGTCACTTCCAACTTTCTTAGGCTGTACTCGCTTTTCTGCTGGAAATCTTCTTCCCATCAAGTCACCTGATCCACCTCCCAACCCCTTAGTGTCCTACTTTGCCTCTTACGTTCCTTGACTCCATCCTCACTGCTACCCTTCCCCTCACATCACCTCCTACTCAGAACTGCTTCCCAGGGCCGGTAGGCTAGACCCCCAATCCTCCAACTGCTCCGAGACCCTGTCTCACGTCGGCCTGCCTCTCGCAGATGCTCTGGCCTTCGTTGGGCTCTCAGAATGCACCCGGTGCCTCCTGGCTGCAGGGCCTCCCTGTCCACAGCCTCGCCCTCTTTGGCCACTCCTGGGAAACCAGTCCTCAGCTTAGCCTGACTCCTCAGACCCCGGCCAGCTCTCCAGTGGTGCACCATCTCAGCTGCAGACACTGGGGCCCGTTGCCGGCATCCAGCTGTGACGAATGGTTTGTGTAGCTCCTCAGGGCCCATCGCCCTGTGTCTGCAGAGCCTGGCTCCACTGTTTCCCAGCACTAGCAGAAGACCTTGACTCCTAGCAGGCATTCCACGAAAGCTAGAAATAAGTGAGACATGGTCAGCTATAGACACTGGTTGTGTGGCCTGGAGGTAACTGAGTGTCTCAGGGTGGGCTGCAGGTGTATGAGTTAGGGGAGCTCCTGCCCCTGTCAGCATATCCTAATCTTGGATTCAGGCTGGAAGAAAACCTCATGTTCCAAAACGTTCCATGCCCTTTCTCTTTTCAACAAATCTTCAGTTTATTGTTGAACATGGCAGGTGTTCTCAGTGGAGTTTGCAGCTGAATTGCCATCAATATTTGGATCTGCTCTGGAGTGTCATTGTCACAGTATCACTCCTGCAGTCATTAGTGTTACACGGCATGTCCAAGTACTGACGGCTCTCCTTGTATCATAATTCCCAAGATTTTGAACATGTACTGCAGGAGTAGAGCCTGCTGGTTTCCTATGTGGCCGCACGGACTGCAGCCACTGCACAGAGAAATCTTGGAATAAGAGCTCCACCCCTGCTCCTCGTCACAGCAACGCCGGCAGTCACTGGGCAGTGCCCCCGCAAGGCCCGGCTGGAACACTCTGTGCACGTGATCCTCATCAGAGCCTTAGGAGGACCATGACCAGACCATCCTGCTGTACGTGTGAGGAAACGGGGCCCAGAGAGGCTAAGCGTTGGGGAGCACTGCTTCCCCACACCCCACATTCCCTCCTTGTGGAAGGAGCCAGACCCGAGGAGGGAGAGCGGACTCCCTCCCCTCCTTTTCTCCTGGAGATTGGGCCTGTGCAGGGTGCAGGCCCTGTGTCCTCAGACATCAGGCCCTCTCGGGCAGTACCCGGAGAAGCCAGCCTGGCCCAGCCTTGCCAGGATGGGCAGATGAGTCTGTAAGATGCAGGCGTCCCAACCTCGGGCCCTTCCCAGTGGTGGAGCACAGATATTGTCCTCACCTGCCTTGCTCTTTGTCTTCTCCATCTGTTTGGAACCTGAAGTGAGAAAAGAGGGGCCATGTATAAGGCCACTCAGGGTCCCCAGCAATAGATAACTTGTCCAAAGTCCTCCTCATCCTGCCCCTCATGCTCCTTCTCTTCCTGCTTCTCCTCCTCCTCCTTCTGCTGCTGCTGCTCCTCCTCCTCCATCTGCTCCCCCCTCCTCCTCCATCTGCTCCCCCCTCCTCCTCCACCTGCTCCCCCCTCCTCCTCCACCTGCTCCCCCCTCCTCCTCCACCTGCTCCCCCCTCCTCCTCCGCCTCCTCCTCCACCTGCTCCCCCTCCTCCTCCACCTCCTCCTCCTCCACCTCTCCCCCCTCCTCCTCCATCTGCTCCCCCCTCCTCCTCCACCTGCTCTCCCCTCCTCCTCCATCTCCCCCTCCTCCTCCACCTGCTCCCCCTCCTCCTCCACCTACTCCCCCTCCTCCTCCGCCTGCTCCCCCTCCTCCTCCACCTGCTCCCCCTCCTCCTCCACCTGCTCTCCCCTCCTCCTCCATCTGCTCCCCCTTCCTCCTCCACCTGCTCCCCCTCTTCCTCCACCTGCTCCCCCTCCTCCTCCGCCTCCCCCCTCCTCCTCCATCTGCTCCCCCCTCCTCCTCCACCTGCTCCCCCCTCCTCCTCCACCTGCTCCCCCTCTTCCTCCACCTGCTCCCCCTTCCTCCTCCACCTGCTCCCCCTCTTCCTCCACCTGCTCCCCCTCCTCCTGCTCTTCCTCCTCCACCACCTGCTCCCCCTTCTCCTGCTCCTCCTCCACCTGCTCCTCCTCCTCCTTTTTCTGTTGCTGCTCCTCTTCCTCCACCTGACCCCCCTCCTCCTCCTCCTGCTACTCCTCCTGATCCACCTGCTTCCCCTCCTTCTGTTCTTCCTCCTCCTGCTCCCCTTCCTCCTCCTCTTCCTCCTGCTCCTCTTCCTTAGCCTGCTACTCCTTCATCTCCTCCTGTTCTTCTTCCTCCTCTTTCACCTCCTGCTCCTCCTCCTCCTGACCCTCCTCCTGCTACTCCTGCACTTCCTTCTGATCCTCCTCCTACTTTGCACTTCTTCCTGCTCTTCCTCCTCCACCTGCTTCTCCTGCTCCTCCTCCTCCTCCACCTGCTCCTCCTTCTCATGTTACTCCCGCTCATCCTCCTCCACCTGCTCCTCCTTCTGATCCTCCTCCTCATCCTCCTCTTCTTTTTCTCATTCTCCTCCTCTTCTTCCATCTTTTTGTTTCCTCTTCCTTACCTCCCTTCTCTTTTGGTCCTTTCTTGTCTTTTATTTCTGTAACTGATTTTTTCCAGTTTTACCAGGAATGCGTTAGCAGTGTACACAAACTTAAGACAAAGCCAGCTTATTTCACACCCCCATCCAAGTGAGTGCAAATGACCCTTGACACGTGTTTCCCCTGCATCTCTGAGGCTGGCCTCTGCTGTTCTCAGGAAGCGTTCTTTGGCCTCTCCCCTGGATATCCAAACCACGGAGAGGTCATGACCCTTCCAGTGTGTCTGCAGGGACATCTTCCCTTCTGCAGTCAGTGTTGAGAAGTGGGGACAGACTAGGTCAGCTTTTCATTCGGTTCTTGTAATAGTGCTCTGAGGTGGGGACAGCATTCCACTTAACAGATGAGAAACTGAGGCACAGAGCAACTAAGTAACTTTCCCAAGGAGCCTCAACAACAAAGGCTGAAAGCTGGGACTCTGCTGGGTCTGTGGGCCCCTCGCTGCCCCCTGTTCTGGAAGGGAGACCCGCCCAGCCAGACCAGGGCCCTCTGGCTGCATCTCACAGGGACTAGCATGGGGGCAGAAAAGGGTGCAGAGTGACAGGAGGTGCCTGGCCTGGGTGGGAGATTCCTAACTTGACTCTATTTGTTTTTTGTTTTGAAATGTTCCTAATGGCTCAAAACCAGAGGGTGGAGAGTCCTGGCAGGGGAGCAGGAGGGGAATTGCTTCAACAGCTGTTTCCTTGATGCGCAGAGTCTGTCGACCCTCATGTCCCCTTTTACCCGTCATTTCCGTGTGCAAGGACTTCACAGAGTCCCTGCGATTTCTGTCTGATGAGCAGAGGTGGGAGGTCCATTACCTATTCAGTTACCTCCGGAGGTCCCAGGCGGCCTCTAATGTTTCCTGTAACCCGGCTGGTGGACTTTTGTCCCAGAAGAGCAGACCTAGTGCTGAGGAAGTTTATGTTGTTGTTGGCAGGCTGGTGGGTGATAGGTCTAACAGACAAAATGTCAGCGGCCCCGACAGGTTCATTTCATTCCATTTAGAAGGCAGTCCCTCTGTAGACAGCAGTCAGTTCTTCAGACATGGGGCTCCGGAGTTTAATGTTATAAAAAACAAAACTCGGTCATAGTTACAATTGCTACAGCTTCTTTAGCAACATCTGTTTTATATCTAATAATGTGGTAGTAGTTAAGTTGGGGCCACATTTAAAAAAACACAACCTTTAAACTTACATAAACATCTTAATGGGCATTTCAGTTTTCTTCTTGTAAGATTTTCATGGTGAGCAAGTGGCGCTAATTACAGTTGATTCCTGGTAAGTTTTACAAAAGTGAAATTACTCAGGTCACTGGATCCAACATGATCTATTAACCATGACATTTCTATACTCTTCAAAAGCTTTTTAGGTTTTTAACCAGGGCAAAGTATGTTTGTAAATCAGATTAGTCTATTTGTACAAAGGGGACCATGAAAGTCAGGGAGACCTCAGGAGTGGGTCTGCGGACGCAGCCGAAATGCCAGCGTCCGGCTTGTGCACGGACCTCAGTCTTCACACCTAAATATGGGAAGGAAGAAAGTTCTGGAAACTCAGGTGGCATGGTATCCCTCAGACATAGGAAAGGCTTTTCCTTCTCCTTTCTATGCCCCAGCTGGTGACACTGATCCAAAAAATTTTATTTAAATAAAAAGCTCCTACGTCCTTATGGTTAAGCAAAATATTTTCTTTCAAACTGTAACTAATGAGGTTGGCGGCCCTCCTGCCATTGGATGGCAGGAAGGAGGTAGATCAGGAGAGAAGTAAGGGGGCAGGTGGCAGGGGGGTGGGTGTGGAGGGCACTCTTCAGAGACTCCCCGAGGGAGCTGCTGCCCCGGGCCCCTGGGGGGCAGGCCCGTTTCCTCTGAGCACTAAAGGCTTCCTAGTACACGGGGAACTTCCCACCCCCACTGCTTTTTAAAAAATGTAGTAGACTTTTGGGGATCACTTTAAGTTTTCAGAAAAGTTACAAAGTGGTACAGAATTCCTGAATACCCCTGACTCAGGCTCCCCGCTTGTTAACATCTGATATCACCACGGCACAGTTGTCACAGCTGAGAGGCTGCCACGGGGACACACCGCTAACCAAACGCCAGCCTTTATCTGGATGTTACCGTCTTCCCATTAGTAACCTCTTCCTGGCCCAGGATGGCACTGAGTCATCCCTTTTCCCCGGTCCCCTCTGGACTACAGCAGCTTCTCAGTCTTTCCTTGTTTCCGTGGCCTTAACAGTCTTCAAGAGCACTGCCCACCCACCCAATCGGTTAAGTCGTCCTTTTCTCTTAGCTCCCGCGGAGGGAAGTATTCCCCAAGGACAGGCCCGGGTAGGAGCAAGAAGGGCCTGGGAGACGGGACAGGTGGCTTTTGTGCGCACAGAGGGGTAGGGAGGCGTGGAGGCCCAGACGTTGCCTATTCTGATCTTCCATATTAACGGCTAAGTCAACACCAGCACTTGAGCAAACTCATGAACCGTGTTAATGCGGCCCGGAGACGCCTCAGTCTGTTCAGAATGGCTTTCGGAGCTCGTTTGAGCCTCACAAGAAACTGTCTCCTAGCTGTGTGGTTGGTCATATCCCTCTCAGCCAAAACATCATGTCTTTCCAGCTGCCAGCGGCTTTAACCGTTAAAAGTATACCCACATATGCCGAAACCGGTTTGGCTCAGTGGATAGAGCGTCGGCCTGCGGACTGAAGGGGTCCCAGGTTCGATTCCTGTCAAGGGCATGTACCTTGGTTGCGGGCACATCCCCAGTAGGGGGTGTGCAAGAGGCAGCTGATTGATGTTTCTCTCTCATCGATGTTTCTAGCTCTCTATCCCTCTCTCTTCCTCTCTAAAAAATCAATAAAATATATTTTTAAAAAAATAAAATAAAAGTATACCCACATGTGGATTGTGCATGTTTGTGTACGCACAGATGGCACACAGTTCCTGCATCTATTTCTCTTTCGAAGATGCATGCCCTTGCGGGGCGGTGTCAGAAGCAGCAGCAGCGCTATCGTGTGTTCCGCCCACGGTTAAGGGGCATGTCAGCATGTGCTTATCTGAGCAGTGGGCGGTGCAGACAGGTCAGACTTACAAGGAAGCCACTGTTCTCCTGTGCCCAGAGCCCAGTGAGTGCTCAGCAACCTAGACATCACCCTTCGGCCCTGTCCCTGCGGCGTGGAATGAGCCTGCGCTAATCACGTGTGTGTGCGCCCTGCCTGGTTCCCAGGAGAGGCTGACCGTGAGCACGGCTCCCTCCACGCCCCACCCCGCGGGGCGTCTGAACAGCCAGGTTAGAGTCTGTGAACACTTCCGCTGTCCTGACAGCCAGGCTCTGTGCCCTGGCTTAGAGGGGAAAACCCAAAGCATTCTCCCTGTTCACGCCGCCTGACTTGGGAACCGGGCTGTCTTCGAGGCCGCTGGTCCGGGCCTTGCGGAGAGGTCACGCTCTCTTTCTCCGCAGAGCTGGAGAAGGAGCTGTCCCGGAGGCCCAAGAAGGTCTGCATCGTGAAGATGGTGGGGACCCGGAACCTGTGGAAGAACATCGTGGTCCTGTGTGTGAACTCGTGAGTTGCCGAGGGACACATCTGAGGCCAAGGGCAGGGAGGGGCCGGAAAAGGGCCTCTGGGGCCTCCTCCTTCCCAGCTGGTCTGTGAATTATGGCCGAGCTGGCCCTCTGGCCTGCCCAGCGCTCCGCTCTTTGCTGAGGGGCCCAGCTAAGGCTGATCAGCCTGTCAGAGCTTCCTAACCAGTGGTCAGAAGGCGACAACTGCTGGAGGATATGGGCCCCACCCCCAGCCTCGGGGCAGCTAGAGCCCCAGCCAGCCACCCCCAGCAGCTCAGGCAGGGCCCTGGGCTAGTCCACACAGATGTGCATCCTTCGACCCTCAGAGCATGGGCCAGGCTAGGCCTGCCATTCCCCACAGCTGTTTCTATCAAAGCAGCTCCATTTAATCAGTTCTCAGTACTGGGGTTCCTGATTAAATTTGGGGGAAGATACAGAAAGTTCTCCTGCCAGAGTGATGGGAGAGCTCAGACCTCACTTACACCCAGTCCCCCAGGTGAGGAGACCATGGCCCAGGCACGGGACTGACCAGCCATGGCCACCGGGTGGGCAGGGCCAAGACCTCAGGCCTCAGCCTCCTGGCCCAGAGTTGGCCCCGGGCACGCCCACCGCACCACTGTCCATCTCGGGCAGACACTGGCTAGACCAATAGGACCACTGAGAATGGAGTGACTTCTCCAAGTTGTATTTTGGGAAAAACACAAAATGTGACAAAGACAAGATGACATTTTAATGATTCTTGTTGGAGGGTGTCTCTTTCTCTGGCTTTGTTGTCTTAAATTGCCTTTTCGGTCAGAGGACTTCCTCTCCACCAGAACAGAAAGGTGAATTCTTCCCTGCACCTCCGGAAGCCAGGAGGGAAGGGCAGTCATCGGGCCAGGAGACGGAGGACTGGGTCTCAGTTACTAGATGAGAAGAGGACGGCCCGGGGCTGGGTCCTCGGCTGAGTGCTTCCCAAGCAGAAAGGCGTGTGTTTGGCGAAGGGCGGCATCTGCTGCAGGGGTGGGGTCTGCTGCAGGGGTGGGGTCTGCTGCAGGGGTGGGGTCTGCTGCAGGGGTGGGGTCTGCTACAGGGGTAGGGTCTGCTGCAGGGGTGGGGTCTGCTGCAGGGGTGGGTCTGCTGCAGGGGTGGGGTCTGCTGCAGGGGTGGGTCTGCTGCAGTGGGCCTGATGCAACTTCGAGGCGTGATGAGAGCACCAAGGGAGTTGGAGGAGAAGGGAAGTTCTCACTCTGGGATGAATGCTGAGCGCTGACATAACTAAGGGGCTCCCCCAGCATGCAAGCGTTTCACACCAGACCCCGTCCCAAAGGGCCCTTCAGAGCCCTGGGTTCGGTCCACGTGGTGTGGTCACCACTGCTGCGGCCTCCCTGGGCGTGCACAGGTGTTTCCCAGAGCAGACATCTGTCTGCAGCAGCTGGGACACATGTTGCCAGCAGATTTCTGTGATCCTGTGGGGCAGACAAGAGGCTTGATCCGGGCAGTGGAGGGAGGCAGAGGTAAGTGAAGAATTGAAACAAAGTCTCCAAGACCATTTGGCCTGGCTGCTCCTGGTTCTTCAGGGTGCCTTTGACAAGTAGCGGCAGAACAGGGTTGAACAGGTGGTTCTCTGGACAGATTCCCAGGCCCCCAGCACCCCGAGTGCTGAAGGAAGAGGCAGACACGGATGGGCAATGTGTCTCCAAGGTTGTCCTTGGCCAGCTGAGTAATCTGTGCAAGCGGCTAGACCTCCCTCAGCCTGTGTGCCCGTTTGTGAAGTGAGTCTGGCAGTAGCTCCTACGGCACCGACGTGGGGTTGAAGGAGTCGACACGAGGGGAGCCCTCTGTCTTGCATGTGGGGCTCCCGTGAAAGTTGCTGTTTGAACAGAAGGCCTCACTGCCTTTGTGCTCACACCTTCCTCCTGGAGTGATGGCAGGGAGTGAGCGCGCGCCCCAGCGAGGGTCACTTCTCTGACGTCTTCAGTCCGCGTGTCACTCTCCTGTCCATTCACTGATGGTAACGGCGCACTTTTGGTTGCACAGGGAGCCGCTTACACGATTCCCCGTTGTTGGACACAGTGACTCCCGGCGCGTGGCCCGGTCCCTGGTGTCCCTGCACGCCCGCACATGCCCTCTCGGTGTGTCTCCCACAGGCTCACGGGGTTCGGGATCCACCACTGCTTCGCAAGGAGCATGATGGGCCACGAGGTGAAGGTGCCGCTGCTGGAGAACTTCTACGCCGACTACTACACCATGGCCAGCATCGCCCTGGCCTCCTGCCTGGCCATGTGCGTGGTGGTCAGGTTCCTGGGGCGCCGGGGAGGGCTGCTGCTCTTCATGATCCTCACTGCCCTGGCCTCCCTCCTGCAGCTCGGGCTCCTCAACCGTGAGTGGAGCCGGGGAGTGGGAGGGCCGTGGGGCGGGGCCGGGTGGAGGGGCCGGGTGGAGGGGCCGGTGTACGAAAGGGCTGGTGGGACGTGAGACTAGTTTTCAGTGACCTGGTATTGGAAAGTCAGCCACTCCAACAGCTGTGCATGGTGACTGCCTTCTCTCCCCTCGCCCCCAGCCCGGGGCTCCCGCTCAGAGCCGCCCTGACTGCACCTGCATGGCCGCGGCTTCACTAGCGGCCAGACCATCTCTGTGAGAGGCCTTGTTTCCTCCCTGTGAAATGAAGGGGGAAATAAATGTTGACACTCTCGTGTTGGGACACTGCTTTTCAGTAGATAGTCCCAAGTTCCTCAGCTTGTCTTTGGGCCAAAGAATTTCTCAGTAGATGTTTAAATGATTTGAAGGAACGCTAGGGAACCCACATAGCCCCTGCAGCTATAAGAAGGCAAGCTCAGAACAGCGCCGCGTGAGCCAAGGCCCACCTCCGGGCGTGGAAGGAGCCACCGGCATCGCTCTGGCCTGCTCACGGTGAGACGTGAGTGAGCCCGGCAGCTGAGCCCTCTTCTCACCCGTGCCCGGCCTCCTGGGACAGCTCGGACACTGGGGGGACACAGAGGCCACGGGGAGAGCTACCAGGCTGTGGGGACTGGGCTCGGGACCCTCGTGCACCGAGGGTCAGAGCCTCTGGTATGTCAGGTGTGCGGGACGTGGCCGAGACATGAGTCAGGGTCCAGAACGGAAGGAAGCGAAAGAAACGTCCTCAGCCTGTGTGCCAGCTGGATTAGACAATAGCTGGTTTCCACCCCACGAGGCATTTTTCTAACGGCAGGTCCTATGCATCCTGCATCCTGCCGGGGACTGGTCTTTGTTTCAGCTGTGACTGACGAGGCACCGGAGAAGTGTTGTCTGTCTCTCGACCATCCTGTCCCCGGTGGGGCTGCCCGAGCTGCCCTCCCAGGGAGCCTTGGGGAGTGGGCGTTCCAGGGGACGTGCAGGGGCAGCCCGGGGCCGCCACCGTGCTCTCTTCCCTGAGCAGGGAGGAATGCCACAGGGACTTTGTGCAAAGGACAAGTCGGCCGAGGATCAGACTCAGAGCATAATGCCCCTGGCGGGGGGTCTGGCCGCCGCGGAGGCTCCCTGAGCACCGGCGGCAGGGACAGGTCTCGTGTGCAGCGGAAGGAGTGCTTGGCTTCAGGTCAGGGACTGAGCCAGAGTCGGTTCCGAAGGGTGCAGGCTTCTCCCCAGGATGAGGCCAGCGGGGCGTTAGCCTGCCCTTCCCAACAGGAAGAGTTTTGTTTAGTCGAGTGCTAATTCCAGTGCCTGGGAGTGTCCCCAGAGGCCTTCTCCATCTCTCTAGCACTCTGGCCCAGACCTGGCAGGGAATTCACTGAGATCCCAGCCACATGGAAACACACAGTGGGCTTGCCTAATGTGCTTTCTTTCTCCCCCTTTTCCCGCTTTCTTCGTCCTCGTCCCTGTGGTGCCCTCATCTCCGTGGCCCAGTGATTGGGAAGTACAGCCAGCACCCAGACTCAGGTGAGCCCCGCATGCTTGTGCGTGCGGGTCATCATCTTTGTATTGCATCCAAACGGGCAATTTCATAACCACTCACACACCTGTGTTTTCCCTCTCCTGTTTCTCCTCCTCCTTCACCCTCCAAGAGTTGCAGCTGAAGTTGGCCGTAGGTTGGACACTATAAGCATACATCTGTGTTCTCTACCCCCTTTGCTTCTAGAAAGAGCTGCTCATCCTCCCGTTTGTGCCCGGCTTGCACGCATGCCCTCGCCTCTTCCCCTGGCACCGGCACCGGCAGTCAGCACAGGCCTCAGCTGCCACCCACGCAGAGATGCAGTGTCTTAGGGGCAGTGCTGGGCGCGATCAGAAAGCCCACGGGTGTCGGAGGCCCGGCTGGCCGTGCTGGGGGGGGAAGCTGCCGTCCCACTCGTGAATGAGTCTCGCAGGCTTGTTGCTCTCCGCTGCGGGGCCGGGGCCACCGCTGTGCACCGCAGTGCTGCCGGTCACATGCGCCTGGCCTGACGCGAGCCCATGGCCCTGGGCCCTCCACAGGGAGAGCCTGAGGTCCCCGTGCAGCCTCGCAGGGAACTGAGCTCTGCTCCAGCGCCTGCTATTGCTTCACGCTAGACGCCACCTTGGCGTGAGGTCAGACTCTGGCGCCATTTGCAAGATGCTTGGGTTGGTTGAGCCCTTTCCTTCTAGCCCATAAATTTTTCTGTTTGGATTATTTGAGTTTTTGTTCCCTTAACCCAAGCCTAAGATACCCTGTCCCATGTATTGGACTGGGCAAAACTCAGGCCCGAACAGCCAGGGCTCTCTGAGTGCGGGCACCTTTCTCTGGAACCATACGGAAGGCTGGCACAGAGTGGACGTTGCTATAGTCCTGAGACTGCCAGCCTCCCTTCCGGCCAGGCCGGCTCAGCCTGAGGAACCTGGCAGTCAGTGTGCCCCAGCCCTCAGGACCCACAGGGGACCTGCGGGAACCCGGCAGTCTACTGCCCAGAGGGTCTGACCTCCTGCCGCTGGGCTGCTCCTCCCTCTGCAGAGGGACTGAGCACCCTGGCCTGCACCCCAACAGCAGAGAGGGGAAGAGGGAAGACCCTTCATGCGTCCCAGGCCTCCCTGCTCCCCTCTCCCCTGCTCTCTCCGCCTCAGCCTGACTAGCTTCCGTTCCCCTTCCCTCTGCCCCTCCTCACCGACCCTTTCTGATTGCCCTTCAGGTATGAGCGACAGTGTCAAGGACAAATTCTCCATCGCGTTCTCCATCGTGGGCATGTTTGCCTCCCACGCGGTGGGAAGCCTCAGTGTGTTCTTCTGTGCGGAGATCACCCCCACGGTGATAAGGTGAGTGGTGGGAGAGGCCCCGCAGGATGTGTTCCTGGGACCCTGGAGGGCTGGGACCCTGGAGGGCTGCCCACCTGGCGAGGCTCCGAGTGAGTTCACAGCCTGAGCTTTGGCCTGCCCTGGCCTCGGGCAAGGGTGATGCGTGTGCTGAGCAGTGAGCTCAGTGAAGGGCGCTCCACCCTGACCCGAGGCAGCTGAGAATCAGGAGAGAACTTGATTCTGGGTTCTGCCAGGGTGCAGTTAGATGAGGAAGAGGAGGAGGAAGAGGACGGGGAGGGGGAGAGGGAGGAGAAGGGGAGGGGGAGGAGGAGGAGGAGGAAGGGAACATGGCAATGACTGGAAAGGAGTGAAATCTGGTAACTTACACCCATACTTCAAGTGAAATCAAATGCTGCCAACTCCTCTGAGAGACCCCAATGAAAAAAATCTTTTTCTAAATAAAAAAGGGAAGTAGAAAGGGCCTTGTTTTTTTACTGGCCTGAGAAGTTGACAGGCCACATAGAGAGAAAGCCCAGCAAGTTATAGCATTGATTTATTGAGCCAGTATTTCTCACAAACCCACCATGTGTCAGGCAGTAGCCAGGTGAGCAGCACCAGGACACAGCCTGGCAGAGTTATGGTAAGTTTATAATTTCCCGAGAGTGGTGCCAACTTGTGCTTAGCTCCTTTCTTTTGGTTCATGAAGGGAGGTTTGGTCCTTCCTGGTGCTATCCCAGGTAGTGGGGGGCGGGAGAGGGGGCACACACCATTTGATGTTACTAAGATCATAGCATAATAAAAGGGTTTGCCTTTATTTAAAAGGGCACCACTTAACCGCAGAGCCATAGGTTTCCCGGTAATTACTGTGTGGGACTATGGAAGAGCTCACCCTGGTTTACTTTGAACTTTGTATGGGAATGTCATTAGCATTTCCAACACAGGTTTTAAAATATAAACTGTGAATATGGGCAATTATTCAGCTGCGAAATAAAGCCCAGAAGTCAGCATGACGACACCTTTCCACCCTGACTTTCCCACACGGGGAAACGAGTGGAGGCCAACGTGACGGGCCGGAGGTGGGATTTGCTGGACTAATTATTTTAGCCCCCGGCTACTGGGAAGGACTCTGGGAGGAGGCAGGTAGGTTCACCGACTCTTCTTCCCACATTCCCAGCAGGCATACCGACAATAGAATTTTCACATGACCTCATTTTGATTCATTCTCCCAGATTTTTACAATATGTGCCAAGCCCAAGCCTGAGGCTGCTTGGTGCTGTGGGATAAAATGCCAAGGAATTGTATACTTAAGAAAAGAGCAGTGAAATGCCACATAATCCATCCTGTCCAGCCTCTGCCTGAGCAAAGTGAAGCGCTGAGCCTGAAGTTTGTTCTTATTTGTAATGCTGGACGTTGCAAAGTGCCTGAGGCAGACGGCAGCTCTCTCCCTTTTCTTTACCTAAACCTCCTCCCTTTACAAACGATTCCAGCAACTAGGATTCTCTCTGTGGAGCAGAAGTCAAGGTTAGACCGGCTTTCTGCTGGCCTCTGCGGCTCTGCGGCCTCTGTGACTGCAGATGCTCCCCTGGGGTGGCCTCCCCTCCCCTCTGGTAGTGGGGAGACTCTACTGTTCCCTGTGAGATTTTGCATAAGCAGCTGAACTGAAGGAAACACCGTTTCGTTTTCCTCTGTGATGCAAACCTGCAAACCCGGAAAGATGATCTGGGGGTAGAAATTCAACAAATATGTTGTCAGATTGAGCTTGCCAAGATGACGAATTAGAAAAATCTTGGCCCTTGGTGATGTTTTTGTACTTGCAGAGAATGAAAGAAAATTCAGTGCAAAGGGGGTCTTGTCTCCTGGCCAGGATGGAACTGTCTGGTGTTACTGATGACCCCTCTTGGCACCGTTTCCTTCCGAAAGCTGTCTCTTCCACACACACACACACACACACACACACACACACACACACACACACACACTCAGGGACAGTTCCTACACAGTCCCAGGACCGGAGTGGCTTTCTTATCCTCCCCCCACTGCATGCAGATAAATCCAGGGTAAGCTAGGATGGGTGGCCTGCGGTCTGTGAGCTTCACTGTTCTTAGTACAAAACTAGCCTTTTTCTATAAAGCTGTGTTAAAAACACGTCTTCTGAACAAGAACGGTAGTGCAGGTCAGCTGCCAGCGCTGACTGTGGGCAAACGGGAGGATAAGAACCTTTCTGCACAACAGCTTGTCGAGCTCCATTGTCCAAGAATGACAGCGACTCACCAGGGCTAATTAGTCAGTTCGTTGTGTCCCCTGATCCCACCCAAACCCTCCGCGCAGGCGCGTGCACAGCCGCTCCTTCCATGAGCGGAGGCAGCGGGTTCTTCTCGGATGCGCTTGGGAGATACTGGGGGTGGCTGGGGAAGGACTGTGTCTGCGGCACCTTCTCCGCTGTGGCTCGGACAAAGTGGCGGGACCCTGGCTGATCCGGAAGCACTTGGTGGCTTTTTGTGGCCGTCATCTTTTCTCTGTGGTGTCCACCTGGGAGCGCAGGCGGGAGCCCCTGGTTCCCAGTCCGGTGAGAAAGGAGGCAGGTGCTGGTGACAACAGCAAGTCCACTTCATTTTCCCAAAGTTCTCAGGGGCTCCCTCCACACCCTGAGCCTCGAGGGTGGGTCCCCTGCTCTGGGTCCGAGCCCATCCACTCCCTCCTGGTGTCTCCTGCTCTGCTCCCCTCAGGCCACCCCACCTCCTTCTAGAAACTGTTCTTGGCACTTGCCTGACCTGACACCTTCATCCTAACTAACCCTTCCTGCTTCCCACCTCAGGACTAGACCCCAGACCCTGAGGTCTTCCTCTCTAAAGTTGCCTCAGGAGCCAGCACTGGGGACAAAAATGGCCTATGTGTAACGTGGAGTCTGCTTAGCTTTTTTAAAGATTTGTGTCTTAAATATTTATAGCAAATGCTCAGTGAGTGAGCAGAAGCCAAGGAGACGAGGCACACACATTAGAAGTTAAACAGCAGGCCGAGGGCCGAGCAGAGGGCAGAGGATGAGCCCAGATTTTGGTCCTCAGCCCAGAGGAAAGAGCAGAGGCGGGCCAGTGTGACCCCAGAAGCCACTCGTCCCTGCATGGCCCCGGGCACGTCCTTCAGCCAGCCTCCACCTCTGTGCCCTCCCGTGGGAGGACTCATGACCGCTTTGTGTGGTGGTGGTGATGAGGGAGGAGAGAATATAGGTAAAGGGTTTGGCCTTGTAAATGAAAACTGACATTGACAGCTATCCCAAGATATCGACAAAGCTTGTATGCCTATGGATTGATATTGAGCTCAGAATCCATTTTTTATTCTCTTTTACATGTCTGCTCATAATAATAGTTATATTTATTCTTTGGGGTTTTCTATACAAACTATATATAATTACTGAACATGTATGACTGTCAATACTCTTTAAAAAAAGAAAATTGTTATTTGGGCAGTTATATTTATTTCTGTAAAAATTGACACAAATATTTGTTCATCCTTGACTTCACAGAAGTCTAGTAAAGACAAGCTAAGTAACATAAAAGAGGATGTGAGAAATGGGAGGTATGTTTCTGGGATTCACATGTTCAATGGAATGATGAAGAGTCTGGAATTCTTAATTCATTTGCTATTTCCAATAAGGCGGCTCCCTGTATGTGGATCTTTCTATCCTTGAAGTAATTTAGATATTATAACTAGTAAAATAAAGATAGCTGGTGGAAATGAAAATTTGTGTGCTCCTAAAGCACAGCAAGACAAAAGCTGCCCCGCCCCCATTATCTTTTATCTGTAAATTGAGGGTCTGACTGCTCTACTGTGCATATGCTGCCCTCTAGTGGCAACCAACAGAAAAACGCAGGAACCAATTGTGGGGAGGAAAATGAAACTATCACCTAAATAACCAAATAACCAAGCATGTAATGATCCGATTCTCTAAACTGAAATTTCAAAAAGAAAATACAAGGCCAAAAATGATGTACCAAATTCTGCCAAAATTGTTTCTAATCTTACAGAATAATTTTAAGGTATCTTTGATAGAAAACCAAACAGAAAATTGCTTTCATTGAAAAATATATAGCATGCATGTGTACATACCTGTTTATGTGTATATAGTATATGTGTATATAGGTAATTTTTTAATGATCCCTCTAATCCTATCAAAAATCAAATATATTTCATGTGACATGATTTATTAACATAATGTATTAGTATGATCAAGTTCATTGGTCATGATGAAGGGAGACTTCTGTGTGGTGCTGAGCTCAGCTCCTTCAACCATGAATCCGTGTTCGACCTTCCTCGTGGGTCTGTGCACTCTACCTTCCTGCATGTTAACCCACGTGTGGTCTTGACATGCACTGAGCTGCCTGTCAGTGGCATTCACTCTTAGTGACAAGGTCAGGTGGAAGCCAAGCAGGTTTCAGAGAAAAGGATGTCTTACCGATATCAAAGGCCCCGCTGAAACATGTCCATTTTCCCTGGCATCCAGTACGTCCCCTGCAACATCCTGTGGCTTCCTAAAGTGACTAGAATGATCAAAAAGACTAAGTGGCACCCTAGCTGGTTTGGCTCAGTGGGTAGACCATCAGCCTGTGGACTGAAGGGTCCTGGGTTCTATTCCGGTCAGGGGCATGTACTTCAGTTGCAGGCTGGATCCCCGGCCCTGATCTGGACAATCAATCGATGTGTCTATCTCACATCAATGTTTCTCTCTCTGTGTCTCTCCCTCTCCCACTCTCTCTAAAAATAATGGGAAAATATCTTCTGTATTAACAACAACAACAAAAGACTAAGTGGTTATTTTAGGAGTTCATATTACTCATCTCACAGATGGAGTCCATCACGTCGCTCTTTCCAGTGGTCATCTATATTTAACCTGTCCTGTTTGTTTGACCTTCCTACCTACGAAGCCAGTGTAATCCATAAACAGCCAATATTTACTGGGCATAAACAGTGTGTGCCACTGATATTCTAGGAAGTACTCCTTGGTCTTGAAGGGCCCATAAGCTAACAGGGATGGTAAGCACATGAGCAGACACTAACAGAAAGGTGCAGCGTGTCTTTAAGAGGTTCTCCGGGACTCTATCTGGGAAGGGGTTAATAATTGGAGACACGCCCCAAAGCACTGCTGTTCCTCATTGTGTCCCCTGGATGGCTCCGTGGCACATGATGTGACCGTTCCTCTCGTGCTTCCAGTCTCTCCCTTGGGGAGGGCGTTCTGTTGCGCAGACAGCACTGATGACACGTCTCAGCCTGGGTGAGGGGAGGCTGGCTGCTTTCTCCCATGGCTCAAGGTAGGGAGTGCTATCACTCGTGGATTAGTGTGTCCGTTATCTATTGCTGTGTCACAGATTACCCCACAACGTGGTGGCTTACAGCAACCTGTGCTTCTTCCATCCCAGTTTGTGTGGGTAGCAGCCTGCATGGCCTAGCTGGGCTCTCACCTTCAGGGTCTCCCCCAGGCCGTAATCAGCTGGACCCACTTCCAGGCTCATTCAGTAACCAGCAGGTTTCCTAACCCACCCGGGCTGCCATGACAGAGCACCGTGGAGCGGGCGGTGGACACACACAGAAAGGTGGTTGCTCCCCGCAGTTCGGGGGCCGGGAAGGCCCCGGTGTCGGCGGGCTTGGTGCGTGGTGAGGGCCTGCTTGCTGCGCCCTCACCTGCTGGGCGGCAGAGAGCTCTCGGGGCCCTTTCCTAGGAGCCCCAATCCCATCAGGGGCTCCGCCCTCGTGATGCAATCACCTCCCAAATGCCCCCCTTCTGATACCATCACATTGGGGATTAGGAGTCACATATGAATCTGGGGGGACGCACACATTCAAACCGTAACAGAAGGATTCAGTTCGTCGCCGAACAAGTACTTTGTTCCTTGCTGGCTTTAGGCCGGGGGCCACCTTAGATCCCTGCCACATGGGCCTCAACACCGCAGCTTACTTCATGAAAGCCAACAAGAGAGTTTGCTGGAAGTCCAGTCTTTTGTAAGCTAATCACGGAGGGACATCTCATCACCTTCGCTGCATTTTATTAGTAAAAAGTGAGTTGCCAGATCCAGCTCATCTCAAGGTGCAGGGTGTGATCACCGGGTGGGGGAGTGATTGGGGCCATACCAAGTGAATACCCAGGTGCCAGCCAGCTCTCAGCCAGCGGCTGGTAGAGGCTAGGGCTAGCAAACTGAGTCAGGCCTGGTCCCGCCCTGGAAAACCTGAAGAATAAGAGCCGCACAGACATGCAAACATGAGTAAGTCTGGGCTGTGAAGTCAGGTGTGCGGAGGGTATGGTGGGGGCACTGGGAGGGAGGGAGGCAGCGGGCAGAGCACTTGGCAGCCTGCACAGTCTGTACCAGGGCGATGCCGGGACTGGATTCCGGGGCGCAGAGGGAGCAGCCAGTGGTGTGGGAGGAGGGAGGTGAGTGCACGGGAGCAGTGTGGGGGGAGGGATTGAGCCAGAGCAGAAGTCTCTGGAAGGGAGAGGGTGGTGGGAGGGAGGCAGCCTCAGGAGGCATTGTCTGCAGGGCTTGGTTGAGAGGACTGGGGAGGAGAAGGAAGGACCAAAACTGTTCGCACCTCAGCCAGCCTGTGTGTCTCTACCTTATCCTGGAGGCTTTATGCTCCTCTCTCTCTCTCTCTCTCTCTCTCTCTCTCTCTCTCTCTCATCCTCACCCGAGGATATGTTTTTTTTGATTTTTAGAGAAAGAGGAATCGAGGGAGGAGGGGAGAGAGAGAGACAGAGAGAGACACTTTGATGTTAGAAAGAAACGTCAAACCCGCACCCTGACTGGGAATCAAACCCTCAACTTTTTGGTGTACGGACAGCGCTCCAGCCAACTGAGCCACCCGGCCAGGCCTGGCTCCTCCTCTCTTTAGCCTCTCAGTTCTTGAACTTGCTCAGCTCAGACCTTGCTGTCAGGTTCCTCCTCATCCCTCACCAAACACCCCAACCCCACTCCACTGATCTCAGCGCTCTTCCCTTCACCTCCCGCTGTTTGTCACTTTAATATTAATGCCGCAAGAAAGAAGTTAGGAATGCATCAATATTTCTGCTTTGTGGCGCCAACAGAGAGGTGATGAGAGCTTAGCCAAGCAGAGACTATCAGCAGCAAACCTGCTCCGCCTGGGGTCGCTCGCTGTGCTGCTCTCCCTACCCCTTTACAGATTCTCCCTGCGGCTCACAGAGGGGACGGGACGCTGTGGATGGTGGAGCCAGAGCTCTGACCCAGGCCACCTGTTCTCTTAGCTGTGGCATCTCCTGCCTGTGTAGCAGCAAGCGTCTGTGAGGCAGCTCGCTCTGACCTGCCTGTATGTGTGGGCTGCCCGAGGTGGGGTGGCCCTGACTGCCCACTGCTCGTCTTGAGGCTCCTCTGCTTGAACGAACACTAGTGACAAGTCATGTCTCCTTCTTCACTAAGCACATGAGGCAGTTACCTACCCAGGAACCTGGCAGGGCTGGGCGCGAAGCACCGGAGCTTAGCTGAAGCAGGGTGAGAGAGCCCCATGGAGGGCTTGGAGGGGGCAACGGGCAGGAGGGCAGCAGAGAGGGGGAGCCCTGGGAGCTGTGCATTATCTGGAGGCAGGAGGGAGCCATGCGAGGATTTGGAGCAAGTGACTGGCATGATCAGCTCTGTATTCTAGACAGGGCACTTTGTCAGCAGTGAGGAAATGAAGTCTGAGGAGATGGGAGGGTCCCTGTGGGAGACTCCAGTGAGGGGAGTGTAACCCCCCCTGGGCCTGAGCTGGTCGGGGGTTGGACGGGAAGGGGGCTGAGAAAGGGAAGGGCCAGGGACTCCCAGGCTTGGCTTTGTCCCTAGGGCAGTGCGCCTGGGTCTTAGCCTGCAGCAACCTCAGGAGAAGTGTTGGCCACCCTCCTCACCTCTGCATCACCCAGCACCTGCTGTGCCTGAGGCCACACCCTCAGGGGGTGGGCTGCTACCTGCAAACACAAAAGGCCATTCCTAATTTAGAGAGAGAAGGGGAGAGAGAAATTTATTTTTTTTCGTTATGAAACATGACAAAATGGGGAGACCACCCATTGTCCCACCCTTCACACACAGTTGCCATTCTTCAGTTCTGTTCTTTGAGAAAAAATATTTGCAAGACTCTGCTCCGTCCTATCTTTATCATAAAACTGTATGTCTGATTTAAGGTGGCCCTTAGGTCCAGCTGTCCACCTGGAGAGCCCCAACATGCCACCATCTCTACCTGATTCCTACAGGTTTGCTGCTGATAGTCTCTGCTTGTCTAAGCTCTCATCACCTCTCTGTTGGTGCCACGAAGCAGAAATATTGATGCACCCTGTCACCCTCCCGATCCTGGACTGGCCAGCCAGAGGGGGTGTTGTAGTAGGACGGCAGGTAGCAAAGGCAGGGTCTCTCTTTCCCTTGTTGGGGACAATAACGCCCCTGAGAAGACCTGCAGAGCAAAGCAGAAAAGAAACTCCCACCCAGGCAGCAGGGTGAAAGGGAGAGGGGAGCCTGGACAATCTCTGAGTTCTCAGGAAGAAAGGTGAGGCGTGCGTGGGCGCTCTTCTAGACTAGAAGTCTGGTTATTTGTATCAACAGGAGGCCCCAGGTGGAACAGTTTTGGGGTTTTCTTAACAGCTTTATTGAGGTACTAGAGGCCCAGTGCACAAACTTGGTGAACTGTGGGGGAGAGTGTCCTTCAGCCCAGCCTGTGCCCTCTCGCAGTCCGGGATCTTTTGGGGGATGTCCGACTGATGGCTTAGGCCTGCTCCCCACGTGGGCCTAAGCTGTCAGTGGGACATCCTTAGAATTGCTGCAGAGGCGGGAGAGGCTCCCGCCACCGCCATTGTGCTCACCAGCCGTAAGCCCGGCTTCTGGCTGAGTGATTCTCCCCCTGTGGGAGCACACTGACCACCAGGGGGCAGCTCCTACATTGAGTGTCTGCCCCTTGGTGGTCAGTGCTCGTCATAGTGAGTGGTTGAGCAGCCTTAGCATATCATTAGCACATTATGCTTTGATTGGTTGACTGGATGACTGGACACTTAGCATATTAGGTTTTTATTATATAGGGTAATTAACATACCATAGCATCTATGCACTTTTAGTATATAGTGCAATGACAGTACAATCCTCACCACAGCCCAATTACAGAACATTTTCACCAAAAATTACTCATGGCCCTTGCAGTTTCCCTCCCACTCCCAGAGCCAGGCAGCCACTCGTCTGCTTCCTGTCTCTATAGACTGGCCTTGTTTTGGACATTTCCTATAAATGGATTCCTACAGTCACTTAGCATGGTTCTGAAATTCATCCATGTTCCTTTTTTATTACGGATGCTAGTCCACTGTATATGACAGACCACATTTTGTTTCTCTAGTCACCAGTTGGACAATAGAATTCTGTCCATTTTTGGATGTTATGAATAATGCTACAATGAACATTCGCTAGTACGTTTTTGTGTGGACACAGGTTTTCATGTTGCATAGGAGTGGAATTGCTGGATCATAAAAATTTATACTTAACTTTTTAAGAAACTGCCAAGCTTTTCCACAGTGGCTACACCATTTTTCTTTCCTAAAAGCAATATGAGGCTTCTAGTTTCTCTGCATCCTCACCAACACTTGTTATTGTCTGTCTTTCTGATTATAGCCATCCTAGGGGCGTGAAATAATATCTCACTGTGGTTGTGATTTGCATGTCTCTAAATGTACTTATTGGATGTTTTATAGTTTCCCTGGAGAAATGTCTATTTAAATCTTTGGCCAGTTTTTTAAATTGGCTTATCTTCTTACTGAGAGCTCTTTATATGTTTGGATACAAGTCCTTTATCACATATGCTTTGTAAACATTTTCTCCCAGTGTATGGTCTTTCTTTTCATTTTCTTAAGAGTGTCTTTTGGAGGACAGAACTTTTAAAGTTTCTTAAAGTCCAAATGGCCATTTTTTTCTCTTATGTATCCTCCTTGTGATGTCATGTGTAAGTAATTTTTTCTTTCCTAAAGAAAAAGATGTTTTCCCTTTTCTTCTAGAAGTGTTATAGTTTGAGCCCTTATATTTAGGGCTGTGGCCCATTTATAGTTCATTTCTGTGTACACTGGGCAGCAAAGGTCCGACTTTATTCATTTGCACGTGGATATCCGGTTGTCCCAATGCCACTTGTTGAAAAGACTGTCTCTTCCCTGCTGAATTTGCCTTTGTCAGAATCAGTTGACCATGAATGTAAGGGTTTATTTCTGAACTGTCAATCCTGTTCCCTTGACCTGTCAATACACCAGCACCACACTGCCTTAGTTACTGTAGCTTTATAGTAAGTTTTGAAATTGAAAAAGTCAGTCCTTGATTTTGTTATTTTTCAAAAAGTCATCTTGGAATTTGATAGGGATTGTGTTGGATCAATTCAGAAAAAAAAAATTGCTATCTTAACAATATTTGGTCTTCCAATCCATGAACATGGAATGTCTCTCCATTTTTTACAATCTTTTAAACTTTCTCAGCAGCATTCGCTTTATAGCTTCCAGCACACAAGTCTTGCATTTCCTTTGTTATTTATTTCTAAGTATTTTACTCTTTTGATGTTATCGTGACAGGAATTCTCTTAATTCCATCTTCAACTTGTTGGTTGCTAGCATGTAGACACACAGTTGACTTTTATATGTAGACTAGAGGCCCAGTGCGCAAAATTCGTGCAGGGGGTGTGTGTCCCTCAGCCCAGCCTGTACCTTCTCCAATCTGGTACCCCTCGAGGGATGTCCAACTGCCCGTTTAGGCCCGATCCTAAACGGGAAGTCGGACATCCCTCTCACAATCCAGGACTGTTTTGGCTCCCAACTGCTTGCCTGCCTGCCTTCCTGATTGCCCCTAACTGCTTCTGCCTGCCAGCTTGATCACCCCCTAACCACTCCCCTGCCAGCCTGATTGACCCTGCCAGCCTGATTGATGCCTAACTGCTCCCCTGCCAGCCTGATTGCCCCTAACTGCCCTCCCCTGCAGGCCTGGGTCCCCCACAACTGCCCTTCCCTACAGGCCCGGTCGCCCCCAACTCTCCTCCTCTGCCAGCCTGGTCACCCCTAACTTCCCTCCCCTGCAGGCTTGATCACCCCCAACTGCCCTCCCTTGCAGGCCTGGTCCCTCCCAACTGCTCTCTCCTGCTGGCCTGATTGCTCCCAACTGCCCTCCCTTGCAGGCCTGGTTCCTCCCAACTGCCCTCCCCTGCTGGCCATCTTGTGGTGACCATCTTGTGTCCACATCGGGGCAGCCATCTTTGACCACGTGGAGGCAGCCATCTTGTGTGTTGGAGTGATGGTCAATTTGCATATTACTCTTTTATTAGATAGGATAGAGGCCTGGTGCACGGGTGGGGGCCGGCTGGTTTGCCCGGAAGGGTGTCCCGGATCAGGATGGGGGTTCCCTTGGGGCGTGGGGCGGCCTGGGCGAGGGGCCTGTGATGGTTTGCAGGCCGGCCACACACCCCGGCAACCCAAGCGAAGGCCCTGGTATCTGGGATTTATTTATTTATTTATCTTTTTAATTGAAACTTTGTAGCCTTGAGTGGAGGCCAGGGCCGGCCAGGAAGCTTGGCTTCCTCCATTGCAGGGGGCAACCCAAGCCTCCTGCTCACTCCATGGCCACAGCCATCTTGGTTGGGCTAATTTGCATACTCGTTCCTGATTGGCTGGTGGGCGTGGCTTGTGGGTATAGCAGAGGTACGGTCAATTTGCATGTTTCTCTTTTATTAGTGTAGATCTTGTACTTGTGTCCTCGAAGGTCAGTATTTTTGTGAGTTAGAGGCACCTACAGTGTCACCAAGGGAATCACGGGCTCCTTGGGAGCTCCTGTGTCCCACATGCTACAGGGGCCTACCCTTGAGCCCCTTTGCCTCATAAGCACATCCAAGAGTAAGTGTCATTTCCTAAAGGGCAGTACCCAACTCTTGACCAGGTCCATTTGAAAGTTATTTAAACCAACTGAAATCTGCACCCCTGGACCTTCTGCCTACTGGTCTGCACCTGCTCTCTGAGGTGAGGCAAACGTCTGCATTTCCCCTGAGATGAGACCTCCTCGCCCGGCCCCTTCCCTGTGGCCCCAGAGCTCTGAGACCAGCCAGTTGTCTGTCCTGTAAGTAAGGGCCCAGTGGGACAGTAGGACCATTACCTCCTGTCACCTGAGTACCGTGGTCCTCTTTCCTGCAGCCTAGCACTGCACTGCTTTCTTGGTGTCCACATAACACCTTCTCCCCAAAGTTACATCTTTATGCCCAAATCGCCATTAATTGGAGGTTTGATGGGTTTCCCCGCTGCTGTGTATCTGCAGTGCCTTTGGAGTGTTTGGTAGGTCCCCTCCTGTGGCAGAGGAGTGGCAAGTGGCTCAGGCTCCAGGCTTGTTCGGTGCTATTTGAGCTCAGTGCGATGGGAATGTCTCCGTCAGGGCACGGCTGCTGGAAGAGCCTTTCCCAGAGACGGGACACTCCCATTGGTGGGGTACAGAATGATTCTAGGAAATACATGGGACTCGACAGTAAATAACATCAACTCACAGTGAGAAAATACTGTTTTCACCAAGTGTCTTCAAATCTCTGACTGTGGCAAAGAGAAAGTCTGCTAGTGTTGGTATGTCTCTAACACCTTTAACCCTTGGTAATCCAACCAGCCCCCCTCCTACTTTTCTAAATGAAGAGCAAGGGGAAATAGCAGAATTTAATACTACTCTCTTTTTCACTGCATGCACATTATTTATGGCAAGGGATAGTTGTCCACTTACAGTGACATTATAAAGTTGTCTTTCAAATTAAATGAGGGAAAGTATTGCGTGAACTAGAGGTGGTGGACAGGTGGCCCAGATGAAGGTGGTTTGGGATACCCCACATGGGGGGTGCCCAGGTGGGGGGCATGCCCGGTGCCCACGCCCCAGCCAGGCCTCGGGATCTGCCGTGACTTTGCCACGTCCGCACTCTGGGATCCACTGTGCCATGCGCGGGGGTGGCCGTGGACACTAACCTTGGTGCTCGGCCGTCCTGCAGGTGCGGCGGGCTGGGGCTGGTGCTGGCCAGCGCAGGCTTCGGCAAGCTGACGGCGCCCATCATCGAGCTGCACAACCAGAAAGGCTACTTCCTGCACCACATCATCTTCGCCTGCTGCACGCTCATCTGCATCATCTGCATCCTCCTGCTGCCCGAGAGCCGGAACCAGAGCCTGCCCGAGAGCCTCTCCAACGGGGAGCACTACACGCGCCAGCCGCTCCTACCGCACAAGAAGGCCGAGCAGCCGCTGCTGCTCACCCACGCCGAGCTCAAGGACTACTCGGGCCTCCACGATGCCGCGGCCGCGGGGGACGTGCTGCCCGACAGCGCCGCGGCCAACGGCCTGCGGTCCTGCGGCTCTGCTGCGCGCGGCCTGCCCTGAGCCCTGGGCCCGTGGGGGTGGCTGCGCGCGGGGTCACCGAGGGACCAGACGTGGCTGCGAGCACACACGGCTCTGCCGGGCACACAGGGCACCGACGCCGCGGGAGCACAGGACCTCGGCTGGTGTGGGGGGAGTCTTCCCGAAACTCTAAGGATCATGTGAGGAAGCAGGCTCTTTGGAAATGACTTTCTTTTCTGCCATTAAATGTTTGTATTTATTTTGGTCATTTTTACGAGAAGCACTTTATTCCCTTTCCTCTCACTGATCTTGAAATAGAACCACCCCCTTCGAAAGAGAGACCCAGTCTCCCCGCGGGCAGCGGCCAGAGGCCCCCAGGGCCGCGGCTGGGCGCAGACACCACCGCGAGCAGTGCAGACTGCCTGAGCTGAAATGTAAATGATGAGGTGTCCGCTGGAGGCTGATGGTCTGAAAGGTTCTTTTTGTTTGTAGCGTCAGAGCTTCTGGCCCGTGTTTTGGGAGAAAGCAGCTCACGAATGTCATTAAAACCAGCTTAATCTTTCCTTCAAGATCACCCTTTTGTACTGGATGCTGGAAACTCTTTGGGGAAAAGCTTCAACATTTCACCACAAATCGTAAATGATTCGCGGCGTTGTCTCCAGTTTTCTGACCCAAGTTTGCCTGGTTCAGGTCCCGACTACATGCGCTGAGGTGTGGGGCGTTTAGCATTAATGCTTCCTCAGATCCAGCTCCGCGGAGATCCAGCCCCCTCCACCGTCAGCTTTGCCAGCACTACCTGAAAACACGGCTGCTTTCTGAAGGGAAACCAGTGGGACAAGAGCTGAAATAGAGGACCAAGGCAAACCCAGAGGGCGGGTGCGCTCCCAAAGACAGTGGCATGCACATCCGGAGCACACCACAGCATCACCAGCTTGGATGACTGTCCGCTCCCACCGATTTCACGCTGAGACTGCAAACCTGTGGGAGCCAGTCCCCCTCATGCCTGCCTTTGCCTGCTTCCTGCTTCCTCCCACTTCCCTCAGCACAGAGGTGGGGCTGGGGACAAGCAGTGGGATGCTCACAGGTTAGTCCAACTGACCTCCTGCCTCTCTTAAAGCATCAAGACGAATTGAGAGGAAGCAATAACTCCCCAAAGTTCAACTCCCATCCCCAATAGCCAAGGGTTGCCATTGAGTTCATTGCTTGTCCCAGACAATGCAGGCTTCCTCTTCCCTTCCACGTCAGGCTTCTCCACCTGAGGGTGTTTCAGAGGAAGCTTGGAGGGCCTCCGCAAGGACACACGGGGGGGGGGGGGGGGGGGGGCACTAAGAAACAAGCTTCATTGGCGCAGGCAGGCGCCCCCTTGAACAACAGAGGCACCTGATTTTCCAGACAGCCTGGGTCCTTTCTAGAATTGTCCACCCACCCCACCCCCCACTTTGTGACATGTGTCTTTTGTCATGGGCTGTGTTTTTCCCAGGAAATCATAGTCTCGGGCCTGTGACGTAGGTGACCTCCAACTGACAGTTGCTAGAACTCAAAGGGCCTGAAAAGGGGTTGACTTAACTTCCCTTTCTCCCCTTCTAGCTTTCTACCTGGCCTGTTTCTTATTGTCTCCGCCCACCACTCCCCTCTGAATCTGGTGGACTTCAATAGGAACTGGTGACTTGATAAAAAAAAACATGGTGAGGAGGTGAAACTTGCAAGTGTGTGTGATTCCAGTGACTAAACCGTACTTTCTGTCGAATCAACAGGGTCTGGGGTCTCCAGCCTCGTCCAAGGGCCGCTGTCTAGGAAGGAAGGCCACCTGGCCAGTCTCCCTATGTCAAGCCCCGCTCATCCTCGCCTTCCCTCATCTCTTAGGTCACTTTTGTTCCATGTTTCCATGTGAGTCCACATTCACCTTACTTTACAAAGGCCTTTCTTACAATGTGCAGCCTCCGTGTGCCAAACTTGTTGAATACCTTCTGCCTTTTTTAGAGTACTTGCTACCAGCCACCTGGCAGCAAGACCCATTAATCCAGGACATGACATATGCAGCCGCCAAGCACCTGAGCAGTTGAGGAAGGTGGGTAGGAGCCCGTGAGGTCCTGGGCCTGCACCTGGCCAGGTGGATGTCGGCATCACCCCAGCACAGGGCACCTTGCAGTCCCCTTACTGTACTACGGAAGTGCTGTAGCATTCTCTCGCCGATCGCAGAGGCCTTTTAAAATGTGATGGAGCTGCAGAGTGCTGCCGGTAATCTCTAGGAAGGTGGAGGGAAGGCACAGCACTTACAAACCCCTGTTCCTCTTCAGGGTTAGGCCGAGCTCCTCTTCTGTTGCTGGGTTAGCTTAAGAATATCTGAAGCTCTTAAGGAACACCTTTATCAAATGTAGCCAAAGCAGAAAAGCTTCCCTGTGGGCTGAGCCCTGTGAAATCCCACGCCAAGTGGGCAAGGCGGCCAGGGCCCACTGAGCCTGATACACATCCAGTCCCGCCTTGCTCTGCATGGGAAGGGGCTGCAGCCACCAGCTCCCTAGCACCTATTGGTCAAGCTTGGACTCCTCAGTCCTGTTTCCTTTGTGGTCAGTAGGGAAACAGTTCACAGCCACCTGCCATTTCAAGTCCACTTTCCCATCACCTCCTACCCACCCGGGGAGTCACCTCCAGGTATGTGCTGCAGCCACTCTCCTCCACCAGCCACTCTTGCATCCTGCTATCCTACTGGTGAGCTGTAACCCCTTTCAATAAGTTATGCACAAATGTGAACGCCTGAGGCAGGGCTGGACAGCTCTTCATCTGTTCTTTTCTAGAAGTCAATCATAACTCAGAGCAAGTACCCTAAGTACTAGCACTCAAGACAAGTAAGGAAAAGTTCTAAATGTTTTGTTTTCTAAGAGTATAATTACTTGCGACTAGAGGAAAGGGGCTGGTAAGTTGTTTTGGCCACAGAACAGAAAGGAAAAATGAACATCGTAGAGGAAGTCTGCACTCAAACAATACCACTTCCTAGAGCCAAACAAGGAATGACTGAAGTGCCATTAAATGAATTGTGACCATCGCACCTCCCAGCCCCTAGGTGGCGCGCGCGCGCTCGTGCTGGGGAAAGCCCACGCTTCACTTTCAGAGGATGCCTCGCTGGGCTGTAGCGCGTTTTGGGAAAGCAGCACAGTGTGTTCTGTCCAGTGGGGATATTCCCTGTCCTTTCTGCCGCCCCGACATCTGAGGTTCCTAGTCAGAACCGTGTTACTGCACATCCACCGGGCTCACTCTGGAGGTGCTCATTCATAGCACAAGCCTATCGAGTTCTGAACTGTGTCGTTCAAAGATAATGTCTGCATGATGTCACATCTGTTGTACCTTTGAGGAAAATTTGTATGTAAATGTACAGAAATAAAAATGTTGCCCCATTAACAAATTTCCTCTGGAATGTCTTCCCTACCTCATCTGATGGTATCCAATGAAGGGCATTTCATGACCATTGACTACAAGTAATAAAAACTCTTTATTCAGACCTTGCCGAGTCCCTGTTTTAGCGCCTCTGTGAACCGAGTCTTCACTCAGCCTGGGAAGGGTGGGTGGCCCTCATCTGCTTGCAGAGTCCTGGTCTTAAAGGCAGGCAGAGGCAGAGAGAGGATTACTAAACACAGACTGTTTATTCAGGGCCGGTCTAAACCACCTGAGAAATGGGGCCATCAGTAAATTTGAGAGTTCTTTTCTCTTGTGTATTGATGTCCTGCTAACCTGTGACCTGCAAGTTCCCAGAAAGGTCGAGAAATGATTATCTGACACTGTGATTCTATGAGGAAAGACTGATAACCAAAACCGTCTTCTCTAATGTAGTATTTTTTCACAAGAAAACAATGTTTCTTTAATAAAGTTTTATACCAAACTCTTCTCTCCATAGCCCTGATTTTGTGTTACTTACTCTTCCTAGAGAGGGTGCCTTCTGAGCTCTCAGCTCCATGACACTGGCTGAAGCCTGGGAGGCCAGCACAGGAAGTCTGCTAAGGAGGGAACATTTTAAACCCCACACCTACTGCTCTGAAATGCCTTTATGTCCCAGCCACAATGTCACCACCCCTGGCTGCTTACCACGGGCTCAATGCTTTTACCACTGCGTGAAGTGTTACAGAGCCCTAGGCCAGTGGTCGGCAAACCGAGGCTCATGAGCCACATGCGGCTCTTTGGCCCCTTGAGTGTTCTAACGCCACTTCTTCAAAATAGACTCGCCCAGGCCGAAAACCGACTTCTGCGCATGGGCCATGAAGTTTCAATCGCACTGTATGTGCGCACCCGCACGTGGTATTTTGTGGAAGAGCCACACTCAAGGGGCCAAAGAGCCACATGTGGCTCGCGAGCCGCAGTTTGCTGACCACGGCCCTAGACCAGTGGTCGGCAAACTCATTAGTCAACAGAGCCAAATATCAACAGTACGATTGAAATTTTTGAGAGCCAAATTTTTTAAACTTAAACTTAGCTTCTAACGCCACTTCTTCAAAATAGACTCGCCCAGGCCGTGGTATTTTGTGGAAGAGCCACACTCAAGGGGCCAAAGAGCCGCATGTGGCTCGTGAGCCGCAGTTTGCCGACCATGGCCCTAGACTATCAGCCTCCAATAACAAAACGGGTCCAGGTGGGCTCCAAAGATTAGGAGCCGGTGGGCCTCTGGCTGCCTGTGCTGAGAAGCACCTGGGAGCTTTTCAACCCGACGCCCGGGCCCCAGGCCATCGCGTCTCGGGCAGGGGAGGCGCAGGCAGCCTGTGAAAATCCCCCACAGATCTGAGTGTGAAGCCAAGGTTAGGAGCCACTGACCCAGGAAATACTGGCCTTTGGGAAAAGGAGTGAAAGAACAAGCAAAATGTGTAGCATTTGGTACTGAGTTGGGTGATCTTTCCTGAGCAGGAGGAGGCAAGGATGATTTCTTTCCCAGGTTCTTGTCCAGGTGGATTCAAAGAATGAAGCCAGGACAGAAGGGGGTAGATGAAAAGGTGGAAATTTATTGGAAACAAGTACAGACTCCCACGTAGGGAGGGGTCCCAAAGGGGTAGCCCACTAAGCCCCTTCTTCCTAAGGACGGTAAAGGCTGCGGTTCGTTTCTCGTTGCTGCCTTCCAACTGGCCACTGTATCAGCTTCAAAGCTCAAAACCCAGTGGTGTCACCCCCTCTTCCTCCCCCTTCAGTGGTAGGATTCTCTAACTCCTGTGAAAATCTGTTCTCTCTCCCATTTGTCAGCATCCCTGTCCTCTGTGAGAGTTTGTCTCCTCCTTCTCCCCACACCCTGTGGCTTTCCCTGTCTTCTGTGAATGGATGTCTTCCCCCTTTTCTGTGGCACCTTTATTTTCTGTGAATGTATGCCTTTTGGCAGCTCCAGGCCCACAACCAACTATGTCTTTCTCCCACGTGGACCCCCTAATTCCTAAACTCCCTAAACTTGCCTATTTTACCCCTAAAAACTCCTTTCAGTACTAAAAAGATTAGAATCTACTTCAAGTGGTAGGCAGAAAAAGCTAAGGACTAAAGATGACCAAAACCGGTACTTGGGACTTGGGGGAAAAAGAGAGAGAAGACAATGGTAACAGGAGGGCAAGCATTTGGATCCACATGTAGATAAAGCCACAACTGACATCTTCATTGCCACTGCACTTATAGTTTGCAAAGTATTTCTGTGCAGTTAATGCTGACACTAACCCAGCGGAGTGGAGATCATTCCCATTTTGTAGGTGAAGAAACGGGGCCCAGAGAAGTGAGAGCCTTCACCAAGACCACAAGTCTAGTGAGCCGTGAGGAGTGGGGCTCCGACCCAGGCCCGAGGGTGAGCATGGCAGAGAGACATGCCAGGGAAGCTTATCATCTCCCATTTTAACTGGGAACGGACACAACAGAGTCACAACTAATTTAACCCTTCAGTCTTTTTAGCCCCCGTCCCAACAAAATCCCACCTGAACCCCTTTTCTCCATCACTGAGCAGTCACAAGGCAACTATTGCCCATTTTGCTTTTCTTCTTCCCAAGCTTGACCAATGACAGACTTTGGCCCACAGTCTGGTGAGGGAGAAGAAGGAGAATTAATAAGATTAACCCTTTAAAGACAAAATGTAAACTCATTAACCTGGTGACAAACAGTGGAATTCAACTCATTTATTTAAATGTATATTGTACATAAGTTAGAAATCCTCACTTCCGCCTCAGCTAGAACTTTTCCGGAAAAGCCTCCATTTCTTCCTTGATCCTGTTTTCTACAAGTAATGCGAAGTTATTGTCTGTATTTTGTAGGTTATAGCTGACAAACACCTGCTTGTTGGTCTTCCTGGCTAAAAAGAGAAAACACATTGACACAGCCATGACTGAAATATCTAGAGACTCTGTGCCTCGGGGAGACCTACAGCTGAGAAATAAGGGGAAAAGACAATGGGCTTTCAGGGAGAGAAGAAAGTTCTGATTTTTGTGACCTCAGAGGCAGCAGCTGCAAATGCAGACTGAAGTCTTTGGGGCCGTTCTAAGTGTCTAGAACAGTGGTTCTTAACGTGTGGTCCCCACAGCAGCAGCATCCCCTGGGAACTCATCAGAGACACACATGCTCAGGCCCCACTCCCAGGCCAACGGGATCAGAAAGGCTGGGCTTGCGGCCAACACTGATGTCCACGAGACCTCTAGGGATCCGAATACTAACGTTTAAGAACCACTGTTTGCTTCACTTTTCAAAAAACACCAATAATCCTACATTTCTCCATTTCTGTGTGTACCCATGCAGATACACACGCACATGCATATTTATATGTGTGTGCAAATACACATACACACAAATATCTAATTTTCAATTTGACGTTGGCTATGTTTTAGCCCCTTTCTGCAGAACCAATAATAATTAAGGTGTGCAGCTCCAACTGCAGAAATCAATATGAAAGACGAGACAAACATCCTGAGGACAGTCGGGCAGCAAGTCTAAATCAGCTAAATACTGTGACTGCACCAGGGCTGGGCCTCCTCCCTCAGCCTCACACCACACACAGGGCAGGTGCGAACTCCTCCTCCCCACAGAGGCACGCACCCACCCTCCCATCCCAAGGGCTTCAGATGACCACGCCAACCCAGCATCAAAGGCAAAAAGGTGGTCAGGAGAGGTGAGACTGGGATACCGGCCCAGCCTGCCCTCAGTCAGGGGGCAGGAAATTCCCTGTCCACCAGAAGGGCTGCTCTGATCCCAATCTCCCTACTTGCTAAGACAGGGTCTTACAGGGAGTAAGACTGTGCACGCCGCACCGTCTGCCCAGCAGACCCAGCCAGCGCTGCCTCCAGAGCCACACAGGTAAGGGGGGTTCTCATCCATCCCGCAGCCTCCAATGCTCCCAGGGTTGCCCTGAACTCTCCATCATCTCTTTTCTGACTTCTTCTCATCTTCCACAGAAGACACTGTTTGGGACCCTGCTCTCTTCTCATTGCCCCTTCTAGACAAAGCCCCCAACACTTGCACAAACTAAAAAAGAAAAAAAAAAAAGAACCCGCCCTGGCCGGTGTTGTTCAGCGATTAGAGTGTCAGCTAGGACACCTAAGGGTCACGGGTTCAATTCCCAGTCAATGGCACAAACCTGGGTTGCAAGTTCGATCCCCGGCCCCAGTTGGGGGCACCTGTGAGAGGCAACCAATCGAAGTGTCTCTCTCACATCAAAATCTTCCCCTCTCTCCCCACTCCCTTTCACTCTCTCTAAAAAAAAAAAAAATCCTCAGATGAAGATTAATAAAACAAAAAAATCAAAAGAACCCTAGTTTTTTGCATACAAACTCCTATTAGCCCTCCATCTCAAGGACACATCTTCCTTTTTGGCACAAAAAACGTATGGCGCACCAAATGCACGCCCGCCCCCCTGCACTACCAGTCTGTCATTCACACGGTGGTGACCCACCGGTTTTCTGGCCCAGAACTATGAACACCTTCATCTCCACTGTCTCAGGCAGGCACACAGAGGTGTGTGACATGAATGTTACCTCTTTTTTTTTTTAATATATTTTATTGATTTTTTACAGAGAGGAAGGGAGAGGGATAGAGAGCTAGAAACATTGATGGGAGAGAAACATCGATCAGCTGCCTCCTGCACACCTCCTACTGGGGATGTGCCCGCAACCAAGGTACATGCCCTTGACTGGACTCGAACCCGGGACCCTTCAGTCTGCAGGCCAACGCTCTATCCACTGAGCCAAACCGGTCAGGGCTGAATGTTACCTCTTAAACGCTGGCAATACACAGTGAAACACGTGGAACAATCATGTCTTCAGCCTACTTTCCCATGGTTCAGAAAAAACAATGACGTGAACTTAGGAACAGTAACAAGTGGGAATCTGTGTGCGGGCTGAGGAGGATGCTGGAGCTAAGCAGGAATGCTCTGTATCTTTTCTTGAAACTTTTCTATAAATTTAAAATTACTTCCTAATACGAAGTTACCAAACAACTTACTAGTCAGGTTTCTCTAATTTCAGGCTAAAGAAAAGGTAGTGATGTTCCCAAAATGCTGCTGCAGCTGCCCTCGTGGCCTTGCCCTGTCCATGCCCAGAACTGTTGGCGAGTCCAGAATGGCCTCTCCTCAGCCTGCCCCTGGCACCTGTGCCACCTGAACTGTGTGGGTGTTCTGTTTACGAGGGTGCCTTCCAGACTGACTTGTTTCCACTTTTCAGGGATTAAGTGGATAGAACTGTCAATACCACAAAAACACAGGGCTGGGCCCTGTCGCTGCACCCGCCCAGCACAGTACACGGGCGCTATATCTGAGCCGGCGGGGAACACTGTGGCCATGAAGACTGCGGCCATAGAGGCGGCCCTCCTGTTCAAGGCCCTGGCACCGGTGACGACCAGGTGACCACGCACACTGGCCGAGGCAGCCACATGCTGTCCTGGCCCGGACTGCCTGGGTGTTTATAGGAAGTGTGTCTGGGGTGTGGGAGAGGGGGAACCTTCAACCTCATGCTCTTGCTTCACACCCGCCCTTCACCACACAGGCCAGGCCGGTCTCCCTCTGAACGCTGACGGCATCCGGGAGTGCAGGACAGTCCCTCCTGCACAGGCTGTTCCTGCTCCACTGAATCCCGAGCCCGGGAGGCTCCTGCAGCACTGCCCACAGGCACAGGGCGCCCCTCACACGGCCCCACCAGAGTAATGTGCTCACAGAAGGACCCAAGGCACCGTCCCTCGTAAGCTTGGGCAGTAGCCAGGGCATGACAGGGGAGTCCCCTAGGCACAGGCTGGTTTGAGACAGTGGTGGGACCACGTGATAGGGACTGCCTCCTGAGAAGACACAATACACCAAGGTCTAGGCCTACTCTGCCGTGATGAGGTGATTTATCTCCTGACATAAAGATTCACTTCTAAAGGGACTCGCCTCACGATTCCATCACACAGCGAGGCCCCATCTGGCCACTCCTGCAGCCGCCAGGGGTACGTACCTAAGCGCTGGGCAAGGCCGGTGGAGGTCGTGTCTGAAGAGTCTCCGAGGAGGGAGGTGGACACAGGGATGGAGTCCTGAAAGGAAAACAGAGAGTGCAATGCGGCTTCTCTGTCAGCTGAACTTGTGCCGCTGCTGACTCTTCACACGGGCAGCGGTGGAGGGCCTGGGAGGTCAGACACATCGGCCAAGAGAAGGCCTGGCATCGGTGCCAGCAGCCAGGCGGGCTGGCCCTCTCCGCTCTGAGCTCACACGGCGGGAGAGATGGGAGCAGCCACTGGACGCCGGCATCACGTGCTGTCACTAGTTCTAGGAGCTGTTTCACACTAAGGGCAGGGTTTAGTGCTGGAAATTCCAGAGCATGCTGACGGGCAACATCACAACCAAGATGGAAGCAAACGAGATCACTAAGGCCAGAGCTAACAGGAAGCTGCCGGAGTCTGGGTGCCAAGCGCCTCGGGCCCCTCACCCCGGCAGCCCGCAGCAGCGGAGGGAGGACACCCACCTCCTCACCTGACGGAGAGCCACAGCTCCACTCCCCAGAGGGTGTCTGGCCTCTTCCAGTGCACAAAGGCCGCGTGACTCTGCAGAAGGGCGCCAGCCATCAGTGTCCAAATAATGAAAATAAAAACTTCTGGATATACTTGGTCAATTCTCATTTCAGATAAGAAGCAATAAAACTAAAGATAAGTAAGTGTGGCTCCTTTGAAATCTAGAGGTAATCTTACTTCCAATTACAAAATGGAAGTAATTCCCCTTCCCGTTAAAAAGGCCTTGCTGAAAACGAAAAAACCCGCTAACTTATAATATGGCCAAAATTCCTTTGACTGTGAGCAGCGCAGACCAGAGACTGCTCCGTATCTCCTAAGGGTTCAAGTTACTTCAATACGAGACAGATCTGTTTAGGTCTACAAAAGATGAAAAGAATAAAAACATTCACTTCATGATTTTTCCTTGAGAAAGATACAAAACTGTGATCTTAATGAATTTGCTGTTTACAGATTTCAAGTTCAACATTTTAACTATTAATAGTATTTGCAGTTAAACCTCCTGAAAACAGAAAATCTACCTTAACAGGGTGACCTTTTCTGATCAAAAACAAAACTAAAAACGCAGTTACCCTTTCCTCTACTTCATTATTTCTGAAATCACTGCGTGAAGCTGGTCTTCCAGGCAGACACGTGCCTACACGGCTTTCCTGTGGCCGGAGGACCACCTTCCACTCCCCCAGGCGCATCCTAGTTCTCTGAGCACAAAGGGTACCCCCCCCCCCCCGCACCCCCATCTTCCCTGGTCCCAAGCCGCTTCCCTCCTGCCGCTGGGGCCCTGCAGCTTCTCTTGGCATCACACAGACCTGCTCGCTGCAAGGCAGGCCAGCTGGATGAGCAAAAGTTGTATGGTTTTGTTCTACATAGTCTAGTCTTACATGTGGGGATTTGGGGGAAAGGGAAGAGGGAGAGACCTCACAGACCCTTTGGAGCCATCCCCTGCTCATAGGCCAGTAAATGTTTTCTAAGAAGGGCCAGATGGTAGGTAGACGGTTTAGTTTTTATAGACAGCTCTGCCATCAGAGTGCAAAAGCTATCAGACCCTATTAAGGATGGGCCTAGCTGTGTTCCAATAAAACCCTATCACAAAAGGAGACGCGAGCCAGCCCGCAGGCTGCGGGGTGTGAGCCCGGTCCACTGGAACCTTTGTTTCCCTGCCCTGAGCTATGGCCTACACCTCTTCTCTCCAGCTGGCCCAGTCCTCTGCCCCTGGAGGACAATGCGTAGGCACACTGTGGCCAGTCGGTGGGAGTGGTTCCTTTTCCTTTTCCCCAATCCTGATGTAAGGTGACTTTCCAGTTGAGAAAATACACCCTACTAAGAGCTATGACTAGCAAGAGGTGAGACTATCATGGCCACCCACAGCAGGAGCCTAGAAACTGATCCGAGGAATCAATGTCTGGTCTCACCCATGGGCCCACAGCCTTAGGGTTAGGAAAGAAGGTGAAGTGGCTCCAGGGCACCATGACCTCCAAACACACAGCACAGCCGATAACCCCCTGCCCCTCTAGGCTCTCTTCCTCTCCTCCAATGAAGGAAGACCTGGAATTGCCACCTGCCCAAAGGCCCACTGGCTGGTACCCACTGGAAATGAAAAACACACACACACACACACACACACACACACACACACACACACCCCAGAAAAAGAACAGTGAGAAGGGAAAAGGCCTATGAGAAGGGCAGCCAGAGGGAAGAGGGATACTGTGTGAGGCCCATCCAGAGGCTGTCTCCTTCCCAAAGCTCTGCCCAGCTCCTGCCTGATGGCTCACTCCTCTCATTTCCCACCATCCCTGGGGCCCCTCAGAGATTCCCATTCTTATTGCCTGGCTGGCTGGGGTTACTGTCAGTACCCCCTGGCGAAAGGGGAATTCCCTGCGGGTTCCTCACTCATTCATTCAACTAGAATTTAACAGAGCAGCTTGTCATAAAACAGACAAACCCCAATACCCACAATACTGCAGAGGGAGCAAAAGCTGGGGGCATGCCAGTGTGCCAGAGCAGCCAAGGGGCCAGGGAGTGGGCAGGGAGGAGGCCGAGCAGGGGAGCTCTCCCAGGTAACAGAGCCTGGCGGGTCACTGTAAAGTCTCTGGACTGTGCTCTGAGTTTCTCTCTAGAAAGGTCTAGAGGAAAGGAATGACAATATCTAACTGCAGGCACTGTTGTGGGTTGAACTGTGTCCTCCAAAAAGTTATGTCCATGTCCTAACCCCTTGTACCTGTGAATGGGACTTAATTTGGAAATAAGGTCTTTGCAGAAATAATCTGTACTAATAGAGGAATATGCAAATTGTCCGGGACGCCGACCGTCACAGTAACGACCAAACAGCAGGTGCTTGGGGCGACAAGGCCTGCAGGGGGGTTAGTGAGGGATGACCAAACGACTAAACAGCAGGCTGCATGGGGTGACCAGGCTGGGGTGGGGGGGGGAGGGAGTTGGGGGCAACCAGGCCGGCAGGGGGGCCAGTTAGGGGCGATCAGGCAGGCAGGTGAGCAGTTAGGAGCCAGCGGTCCCGGATTGTGAGAGGGATGTCTGAGGGGTCCCAGATTGGAGAGGGTGCAGGCTGGGCTGAGGGGGGACCCCCCTCCTCCCCCCCCATGCACGAATTTCGTGCACCGGGCCTCTAGTTAAAATATAAGTTAAGATGAGGTCACACTGAAGTAGGGTAGACCCTTAATTTATTATGACTGATGCCCTTATAAGAAAAGAAGACACAGACAGAGACACTCGGAGAAGGCCACAAAACACTGGAAGCAGGGACTGAAGTGATGAAGCCACAGCTGAGGAACACCAAGGGCTGCCAGCACACCAGGTGGCATGGTTCCTCCCTTGGAACCTCCACAAGGAACCAGCCCTGACAACACCTTGAATGCAGACTTCTGGCCTCCAGAACTGTGAGAGAACAAATCTCTGTTGTATAAGCCACCTAATTTGTTACAGCAGCTCTAAGAAACTAATACAGAAAGAATGGGGGGGGAGGGTAAATCAGCCAAAGAGGACAGATGCTGCAAGCCTGGTCGGGGGGAGAGGGCGGGGGAGAGGCAGACGTTAAGGAGATGAGAGGTGATTGGATTCCTTATGTTTTTTGTGGGGTTTTTTAGGTGTAGTTGACACATAGTATTATCTTGGTTTCAGATGTGCAACATAGTGATTTTACATTTGTATACCTTACCATATGATCACCACAATAAGCCTCATCACATACCCATGACTTGTGTTATTTTATTTTTAAAAATATTTTTCTTTATTTCAGAGAGGAAGGGACAGGGAGAGAGACAGAAACATTAATGAGAGGGAATCATTGATTGGCTGCCTCCTGCATGCCCCACACTGGGGATTGAGCCGGCAACCCAGGCATGTGCCCTGACCGGGAATTGAACTGTGATCTCCTGGTTCACAGGTCAATGCTCAACCACTGGGCCATACTGTCTGGGCATGATTTATTTGTTTTATAACCTCTTTTTCACCTTCACCTTTTTTCACCCAGGCCCCGCTCCATTCCCTCTGGAACCATCAGTTTATTCTCTGTATGTGCAAGTCTCTTTCTGTTTTGCTCTGTTTGTTCATTTGTTTGTTTGTTTTTAGATTCCACATAAGTGAAATCTTACTGTATTTGTCTTTCTCTCTCTGACTTAACATTGACTCGTGTATGTTTGGACTGACAGCAGTGCTCACAGATTCACTGCCATAGGTGTGGAGTGCGGGCGAGGTTTCAAGGATAAGTCCCAGGGTCCTGTGGAGTCACCACAACAGGGGTGCCTGGCTGAGAGGGGGGCAGGGTCAGGGATAGGACAAGAGCTTGGTCCTGAATATGCCTCTTATGCCTACGCATTAGACTTCCAAGTAAAGACACGGGAGTCTGAAGTTCAGGCAAGAGGTCTGTACTAGGAACACATAAATGTCGGTGCGGTCAGTACAAAGAGGGCATGAAAACTAAGATGCCGCCCCCCAGGGCGCGATGTGACGGGGAGCAGAGGACTCACGATGGAGCCCCTCGGACACTCCAACTACTGAAGCGAAAGAGAGATGGGGCCCGCGGGGTGGGGGGGGCCCGCGGGGTGGAGGGGCCCGCGGGGTGGGGGGGCCCGCAGGGTGGCGGGAGTGCCGAGGAGGGACCCGGCGGAGGTCCCACGTGCTGGCCTGGCCGCACACGGCACCCCTCCGGGCGGTGCTGGTGCGGACCGACCCCGTCCCCCGACATCACAGGGAGAGCTCTGGAGAGCGCCCACGGCCCCACGAGCTCGGGAGACCAGAGGGTCGCGCCCGCAGGCCCGGAGGAACCGAACCCGCGGTCTCCTCGGCGGGAACCGGGCGCGCGCCCCGAGGCCCCCCCGGGCGCCAGCCCCCTCGCCGTCCCACCGGCCCAGCCCCGCTCCCGCCGCCCAGGGCCCGCCCCCGCCGTCTCCCGCGCACCCCCCTTCCCGCTTCCCCGTCGCCCCAGCCCTCCCGCACTCACGTAGCGGCTGCACATGGCCACGGCCAGGTTGCGCAGGTGCGGCGTGGCCCCCACCCACAGGAAGAGCGAGTCCGTCAGCCGCATGACGTGGAAGTGCACCAGCTGCTCCCACAGCCGCGCGCTGAAGTTGTGCAGGGAGACGTCCCCGCCCGCGGCGGCCCGCGGACCCTCCATGCCGCCAGCCGCCCCGGCCCGCCGGCCCGAGACCCTTCCCGGCCGCTGGGGCCGGTCCCGCCAGACCCGAGCAGGCGAGCGCCGAGCGGCCGAGCGCGCCTTCGCTTTCGGTGCCGGGAAGTGGGCGGGGCCTGGGGCGGGGTCGGAGGGGCGGGTTCCGGGAGGGCGGGCCCGGCAGCGCCCCAGGCCTGGCGGACAGAGCGGTGGCTGCGCTGCCCAGCGGGCCTCACCCGCGCTCCCGTCCATCGCTGGACGCGGGGAAAGCGCGCTCTCGTCATTCACAGGGGCAGGGCCGGCCCCGAGCGCCCGCCTGAACTTGCCACTCCCGTGCTGGAGCCAGGCGCAGCGTCGTCCCAGGTCGTGACAGGCCCAACAAAGCCAGCCCTATTTTACTTAGGTAGTTCCTTAAGCACTCTGGGAGCACCCACCTGCCATCACATCATCTGGGTTTGGATTACCAACATCCACCCCCTGCCAGGAGCCCTGTAATTCCAGGGAAGCCTTGAATGTATCTACCCTTTAGAATGGCACCGATGTTGGGAGAAAGCCCATAAAAAGTTGTTGGGAGGATGGATAGACAGTTTCAGACTCAGACCCTCCTAAGCTGTAATTGCGTAGAAGCGTGGGCCTTGGGCTAATCTTTGAACCTCTCTGAGACTCAGATTCCTCATCTACAACATGGACGTAAGAAGAGCTACCTCTCAGAGAAGTGGGAAGGGTTATGAGCAAGTACATGGAAAGTACAGTGGATGGTGGCCATCATTATCCCAGCTGAGGGACCCTTTAATTTTAGTAAATTTGAGACAATATAGAGTTGAAATAAGGAAGCCTTCAGTGTGTTAAGAAGAAATGTTTGAAAAAAGAAAGTAAGAGAGAAAAGACAAAGAAAGAATATTTGTGGGAAAAGCAAACAGGGCCCATTTTGTCAGATTCTGTTACAACTGAGTGTTGGGTTTTAAGCCAGAACTATCACAGTTCTTTAAAAAGTTCTGCTTTTAAAATCTCTAATAAGTCTAAGTTGATTAAATTAAAAATTTTAAGGGTAAGTATTTTTATAAGTTTGTTCTATTTGCTAATTATCAATGATTCAATAATATAATTAACTAGAGGCCCGGTGTATGAAATTCATGCATGGGTAGGGTCCCTAGGCCTGGCTGGCAATCAGGGATGATCAGGTTCCCTGCCTCCTGGCCTCCTTGCCTCCCAGTCTAATGGTCAAACTCCCAAGGAGACAATTTACATATTAGCCTTTTATTATATAGGATTTTCAGGTCACTTTTTAAACAGTTTTGTTAAGGTATAATTGACATACAATAACTACACATTTAAAGTATACAAATCGAAGTTTTGACACATATATAACCCATAAAACCATGGCTATAATCAAAGTAGTGAATGTGTCCACCACCCCCAAAGGTTTCCTTAAGCCCCTTAGTAATCTTCCTGCCTCTCCCCCAACCGCTGATCTGTATTTTGTCATTACAAATTTGTTTACACTGCCTAGAGTTTTATATAAGTGGAATAATACAGTATTTACCATTTTTGTCTGCTTTTTCACTCACCATAATTATTTTGATATTTATCTAGGTTGTTGGGTGTATAAATAGTTAATCCCCTTTATGGCTTAGCAGTATTCTATTGTGTGGCTGGCTATACCACTATTTATTTGTCCATTCACATGTTGATGTTCACTTGGGCTGTTTCCCATTTGGAGATATTACAATGAAACTGCTATAAATGTATGTATACAAATAAGTCTCTGTATGACATAAGCTTTATTTCTTGTAGGAAAGTACCTAGAAGTAAAATGGTTTTATCACATGGTAGTTATACATGTAACTTTTCAAGAACTGTTTCTAAGGAACCTCGGTTCACATTTCACATCATACACAAAAGCAAATTCAAATGACTTATAGACCTAAACATAAAACCTAAGACTACAAAACTTCTAGAAGAAAACTTTTGTGGCCTTTATTTAGAAAAATATTTCATAGATAAAACACCAAAAGCATGATCCATAAAAGAATAAATTTATAAATTGAACTAATGCAGCCGGTGATCTCACCCACACCTCAACTCTAATATCCTTAATGCTTTCTCCCCTAGAAAACAAACACAATTTGTAAAATGGAGAGTTTATATCTGAAGAACCTTAAAGAACTGTCTGGGGAAACTACATAGCTAACACCCTATTGCCTCACTCTCCTCCCCCGCATTTACCCAGCACAGTTGAGGCATGCTCCTCTATGCTCCTAGGTCTGGGCTCTGAGCACTGCTGGGAAAACCACATGACCCAGTCATGCCGCCCAATATCACCTGCCCCTTAAACACTGTCCTGAAGTCCCTGGATTGTGCCCTCTCTCATTTACCTTGAGGACTATTCTCTTCAAGCCCTACCCAAGCCCAAGTTCAGCAGATGACCCTGCTTCTGATTCTACAAAGAAAATAGAGATTATCAGGCTCGATTTCCACAATTCCTTGTACCTCTACTCAAACCCTCATCTTCATCTTAGCCCATTCTTACTTTCTTTTACTCCTCATTACCGTGCAAGATATCAAATTTTAATCTATCCACTTCTGCTCTGACCCTATCCTTCTCCATGTCCTCAGGAACCTCGCTCCATCAACTGTGGTGGACTCTGAGATGTGCCACCTAGATCCCCTTCAAGAAGGGACTTGTTCTCTCAGCTGCTGGAAATGCTGTTACCAGAAAACCTTCTTCTCTGACCTCCTTTAGAGCAGCGGTCACCAACTGGCGATCCACGGACCACTGGTGGTCTGTGAGGTCCGAAAGGTTAGCGACCACGGCTTTAGAGTATACACACACTTCCCAGGCAGCCCACATCCAATGACTGATGAAGGCAGCAGAATACAGGCCAGGCCATTTTGGCCCAATTCTGGACAAGTTTGTCAGACCATTTTCACCCTAGAGCACCCGTGGGGTTAGTGGAAGCTGACTACTAAAGGGTAGTATTCACTTTGCACCATCAGAAGAAATCAAGATGGACTATCAGGAGGCTGAGTGCAGTCATCCCACTAAAATCTTATGGTCCATTGATCAGTTTCCAGACCTGGAACTCAGGTCCTCTGCAACACCATGACAAGTACACACGGTGTGACCGCCCTGCCTTTCTCTAAAGGGCCCAATGGCCATTTACTCAGGTAGCAGTATACCAGGGAGAGAGGAAGACACATATTTCAAGAGTCAGAGTTGGAGCTGAGCTCTGGAGACGTGAAGTGTCAACATGGCCCTCCTGGTACAGTGGGAGCGTACAGGAACCAGACAAAAAATGAAGTCCTGCCAAAGGCCCACTGGGTCAGCAGACCCATCTAGACCCATCTGGGGTCATTTTCCAGGTCTCTGGGTATACCATTGGGATAGACATACTTGAAACTTGGCACAATCCCTACATCATGTCCTTGGCCCATGGGGTAAGAGCTATCCTAGTGGAGAAAGCCAAGTGGAAGACTATGACATTTTCCCTTCCCTAACCAAGCAATACTGCATACAGAGAAGGATGGTGAAAATTAGTGCCACCTTTGAGGATCCAAAGGATGCAGTGGTAGTGATCATATCTCTACTTCACCAGTTGAATCCTGGAAGATTGCAGTGGACTACCATAAACTCAACCAAGAAGCAGTCCTGATGGCAGTGCCATAGCATATGTGGTATCTTTGCTAGAGCAATATAATAAGGCCTCAGGTACATGGGCAAGAATTTGGAAAATGAATTCTTTTCTACTGCAAACAGAAAAAAGGAGAAGAAACAGTTTGCATTTACTAGTACGTGGGATGAACAACAATATTCATTTATAGTTTTGCCCAGGACTGTGTTAACTTTTCACACTCTGTCAGAATGTAGTCTTGAGAGATCTTGACTATCTAGACATCCTACAGAATGTCACATTGATGCATTACATCATCGTCACCTTGGTTTCACCAATGCCTTGTCTACAGTTCACACCTATGGCTGATTGGAGATCCCATAGAAATAGTTGAAGAATGAGGTAAAAGCCTCAGCTCGTTTTTTTGATAGGTCATCTGGGGTCATTTTCCAGGTCTCTGGATATACCATTGGGATAGACATACTTGAAACTTGGCACAATCCCTACATCATGTCTTTGGCCCCAACCGGGTAAGAGCTAAATAGAGGTGCAAGCTACAGGTGGATGGCAGCTGCACTGCAGCCTCACTCTGGCAGTGCAGTTGCTTGTCTATTTTGTGTAGACAGGGCAGTAGACCAAGGTTACAGTACTTACAGACCAATGGGCAGTGGGGAATGACATGGCTAGCCTGGTCAGGGACCTGCAAGGAGAAAGATTGGAAGATGGAGGACAAGGAGGGTGGGGAAGAGGCATGTGGATGGAGTGTCCCCAGGCTGTGAACATCATGGTATCAGTGTTATCACCCAGGAGACGAATTAAGCAACAAAATAGACAGAATGACTCAGTCAGTTGATGCTAGGAGCCCCCACCTGCCACCACCACAGGGATGGTACAATGTGCCATGAACAGAATAACGAGGGTAGCAGAGGCGGAGGTCACACAAGGGCCAACAGCATGGAATTCCACTCCCAAAGTTGAGCTTACTGCTGCTGCCACCCAACACCCTACCTACCAACAGAGACCTGAACTCAGGCTCTGTTAGGGCACCATCCTCAGGGAGAACAGCTGGCCACATGGCAGCAAGTTGGTGTTGTCATGCCCCTTCCACCCAGAGGGGCCAACAATTTGTTCTGACAGAAATAGAACCACGTTCCAGGTACAGGTTTGCCCTTTCCGTCCATAGGGCTGCAGACGGTGCCATTCTCCAAGTGCTTAGAGAAGGTGTGGTCCTTTCTCATGGCATTTCACAAGAGAAGCGGGAGAGTGGGCCCAGACCCATGGTAGCCACGGGCACATCACACACTCTGTGCCACACACCTGCAGCTGCCCACTGAAGGAGATGCGCAGAGATGATCATTTCTGAGGATGGAAAGCCATCCTGCAGGGCCCTGTATAAAGTCTGAACCCAAGTTTATACGGTTCTGTGTCCCTAGTAGGATAACTTCGTGAGTCAGTGATCCAAGGGGTGGAAGTAGGAGCCACCCCACTTCTCATCACTCCCAACAACTCATGTAGGGGATTGTGCTTCCCGAACCTGTACTTACAGACCCCAGGATTAGAGGTCCGGTTTCCCTCCTGGAGAACACTTCCACCAGGGTACACGGCAGGAGTCCCACTAAGCTATGGGTGGCTGTTGCTGGGCACATAGGGCTCCGGTGTCCAGAGCCCCACAGCTGAAAGGAGTCACCATCCTGAGCACCAGGAGGAGATAGGGCTGTTGTCGCCAGTGGGGACAGGGCAGTGAAGGTCTGACACCCCAGTGATGTGCTTGGGTGCCATTTGGTACTTCCTTGCCCAATTGTGACAGTAAATAGACCAAACTGCAACTCTGGCCCAAGAACAGATCCTCTTTCCAGGAAAAAGTATTGCCCAGCCACTGGCAGAATGGGGCCTTCAGATGCTAACCCCTTTAGGATTACTTCAGCTACCAAGCGCTACTTTGCCCAAAAGTCTTTCCTGAGGTGGCCCTTGATAGAGGCAAGGAAATGAAGATGCAGCCGCTGCAGCTCAACACAGTCAACTCCGAAAGCTCTTTCACTCCAGAGCTCCCCAAGGGCCAGCACAGCTTTCCTTCTCCCTCCACCCAATCCCACTTCCTCTCCTCCTGGTCCATTCCAGTGGTACTCTCTAACAGATACTCAGACTCAACTCTCTGAGAACCCAGCCTGGGACAGTCTCCTTCTGTGGTCTGATCTTATCCCACTTTATGCATTCCCTGGGCAATTTCACCCATGGCCATGGATGGGGTTTGCTCATCACTTAATCTCTAAAGTATGAATCTACTGCCGCCTGCTCTTCACAGAGCCATATGCATACCCAACTGACGGTCATTTCCTAATTGTTCCCCTAGCACCTGGCCACTCAGCGTGTCTGTGCCCGATCTCATTATCTCTTTCACCCCCTCCTTTCTGCTCCTAAGCCCTTTCCTTTCCTTACATTGGAGAATGTATCACCACTCAGTTTTCCAAACTGTAACTCAAGGATCTGCTCTATTAGTGCAAACAATGCTGCCTGCTGGTGTCTACTGCACACCCCCTCCTGTGTCCACACCTGCACGGCCATACTGGTGCAGACCTCACCTTCCTCTTGCCTGGGCATTGTTTCACTGGCTTCCAACTTGTCTGTCTCACTACCTCCAGAGAGGTCTACTGAACAAATGAATTTGTTCATGTTACTGCCCGTAACAAAAAGTCCTTCAGTGATGGCTGGCCTACCCAGCTCTGCTGGCACTCAGGCAGCTCTCAGGCACTCAAGGCCCTCCCCAGCTTCAGGGCTGCTTCAGGGCCAGTCCTCCCCCACCCACGGCTTAGTGCTCTGGCCATACTGCACTCCAGAAGGCAGCGGGGATTTCCACCTCCTGTGCCCTGTACATCTTGCCCACAGTGCCCCCTGCCTGGGCCTGCCCCGACCTCCTCCTGGAGAACTCCCTGGTCCTGAAGTCAGACCCTACACTATCCCTAAGGAAAGCCTTCCCTGCCTAGGCAGGTGGCTGCAATGTCTCCTGGCCATTGGATTTTGTCTCCCTCAGATCAGTGATTTTGTTAATAGCAATGGCCTTCGTGCGTGCCCATCTTCCTTCTCAGCAAGCTACTTCAGGGCAACTAGGGGTCTTCTGTCCGGTGCAGTGCACAGCAGGGCCCCGCATGTCATAGTCCTAGAACAAACATTGACTAAGTGGCGGAGTGCTCAGAGAGTACATACTAGAAGAATAAATAAGGACTCCTAGGCCTTAGGCTCTAGGCCTGGCTCCACCACTATTAGATGTATGCCTCTGTTCTAGTGTTACCTTGGCTATAAATTGTGAAGATTGGCTTAGATGATCTCTAAGGGCCTTTCAGAGCTAATACCTATGAAGATCAGATAAGAACTCAATGAAAACTCCAGCCTTCTTGGGCCAGTGCTAAGCAGGAGGATGGTGTTCTCCAGGGAGCCACTAGGTGGCAGGTGGGAGGGAGGCTGATTAGAGCCAGCGCCGCTTTCGCTTTCAGAAAGCAGGAGGGAGTTCCCGGGTTTCTAGGCTTAACCAGAGAACTCCACTGGGAGCAGTCTTTTCTCTAGCCGGAAATTTTAGAATACTCCAGTGAAACAGCGGGGCCTGTCCCCTAGGAAGCCCACAGCCCACAAAATGCAAAAGCACCAGCGGCAGATTGCAAAAGAGGCCAGCCTGCCAGCTGTCTGCTTGGAGAGAGGGCCAGGGGTCTTGGGTATTTAGAGTCATCCCTCTCCTCTTTCTGCCACCAGTTTGGGTTGTCAGCCTGTGTTTGTTTCATTAAAAAACAAGAATTTAAGAATTTTGTAGGTGATGGATAAGAAAACTGCTCTGTGTGGAGGACAGCTGTCACCTCTCTTCCCGGTGAAGAAAGTAAGTCCTGGGTGTACAATGCGCACTGTCTGAAGACTGAGCTGCCCCTGGCCTGTTTCATGGTGCAAGTGACAAGTCATGAGAACGTCCAAGAGTCTACAGCATCACAGGAATCTCTCTTGAGATCGCTGGGCCTTTCATTTGAAACCAGCCCGAACTCTGTTAAACGCCACGGTTGGTAATGTGTGCTTGGGTTAGTAATAGCTACGTTACACTATGGTAGCATTTTAACCCTGAAATGCAAATGACTTGATGCAATACAGTCCATCTTTAGCTGGCTGGGATGGGGGTGAAGGGGTAGGAGGCGAAGCCGGCGCTGCTCCACAGAGTTCTTCAGGGCCCAGTGACACCTTGTGTGCGGCAGCAGAGGAGGGAGCTGCAATGCTGTGTCTGGCCGCTCGGTGCTCCAACCTAGAAATGACACATCACATTTCTGGCCCATTAGCCAAAAGTCACCTATCACTGCCCACCTGCCCGGGGGACAGAGGGTGATGAGGGGGGAAGGGTCGTGGAGGGGACAGGGGTTGGGTGCAAAATGTGAGGAGCAGATGGGATTTTTTTGGTGACCACCAGCAGCCTTCTGACCTTTATCCATTCCTCCCCCCAGTTGGCAACCATCAATGTATTTTCTGTAGCTATGAGTTTGGTTGAGTTTTTTTGGTTGGTTTGTTTGTTTGTTTTAGATTCTACATATAAGAGACATTATATGGTATTTGTCTTTCTCTGTCTGACTTATTTCACTTAGCATAATACCCTCTAGGTTCATCCATGTTGTTTCAAATGACAAGAGTTCCTTCTTTTGTGTGGCTGAATGATATATATCTATCTTAATGTCCTTACCCACTCATCCATCGATGTGCAGTTAGGTTTGATGAGCACCATTGTCCCTGCTACAGTGACAAAACTATCATGATTTACTGACAGTTACTAGATCTGCCAACCAACATTGGTCCAAGATTTTCCCCGAGAAACCCCAATGGCCTGTGGTCAAGATGCCCAAATCTGTGCTCACTAACCCAAGTGGTTAAGCTACTTTCAGTCTTTTTCTAATCTGAAGATCATTCACATCCTGCTCCAAATCTGTCCTTCCCACGAAACCCAACAAATGATCTGCAACGGAACCTGCTGGGTCCACTCCTGAAAAGGAAAATGGGGGGCTTGCGACCTAGTTCAACTGTAGTTAAAACTGTAATCTTACTTCCCCACTCTGACTGACTTGGGCGGAGCTGCGGGGACCCTCAGGGGCCCACCACAGGAGGAGATATGTAGGTCAGAGCCTCCCTGCAAGTTCAGTTCAGGCCTTGGATCCGGAATTCCCCTGGACTAGCAGATCTGAGAAATAAAGGTTAAAATGTCCTCCCTCAGAGTGCTGGCTGATCATGCATTCTGCCACAACACTCCTGCTCATTTCTGCAGAGGAACTGCCCTCTGACACCTGAAGGTAAGCCTCCACTACACCCGAGGCCCCTCCTCACCCCCTCCTCACCTGTGAGCACAGCACACAGCGCTTTTATCTCTCTCTCCTGCATCATCAATTTTCTCCTCTCTACTAGACTATTTCTGTCGCCATACAGATATGATCATAAAAAATATTTTCTTTGTCTCCACAGTCACTCTGGCTACCACCCCATATCTTGGCTTCCCTCTACAGCAAAACTCCTGGGAAGCTTTCTGTGGCTGCGTACCATTCTCCTTCTCCCCTTCTCCCTTTCTCTAGAATCCCCTGCAGTCTGGCTGCCCTTCCCTCCACTAAGCTGCTCTCTCCTCCCAGGCTCCCCTGTGGAGGCCCAGTGTCCATGGTGCTGTCCCTGCCCTCCCTGTGAGCTGATCGCCAGCACCCTTGGCTCACGCACCTTCTACATGCCAACCATGACTCCCAAACTTGTGTCTCTGGAGCCAACTTCTTTCCTGAGCTCCAACCCCATAGAGGCAGCTGCTCAGCCAGCATCTCCATCTGAATGTATGCTGGAAACCTCTAACTCCGCGATTTTCACCTTTTTCATCTCATGGCACATAAACTAATTACTAAAATAATATATTTTTTGCCAATCTGACAAAAAATAGATATAATTTTGATTCATTCACACTGGACGGCTATTATTGTGTTGGCTGTTGCCATTTTTCTATTTGACAATCTAAGAGAAAAGAGGTCAGTTCCACTAAGTAAATAGTCAGGTACCGCATGTTTTAAAAGTTCCTGTGGCACACCGGTTGGAAGTTGCTGTTCTAACTTAACAAGTTCTCCCATGAAGCCTGCCCTCCCCACAGTCTTCCCATCTCAGAAGAGTCACCTGTCTTCTTCCAGACGGGCAGTTCAAAGCCCTTGGTGCCCTCCTCGGCTCTTCCTCTCACACCTCACATCCCCTTCCTCAGCAAACCCTGCTAGTTCAACCCAAACTCTGACCAATTCCATCACCTCCACCTGGTCTTCTGTCTGGACTTGTGTGCTAACCTTGCAAATCATCTCCTTGCCATCTATTCTCAACATAACAATCAGGGCGATTCATTTAAAGCAGCTTTTCCTCTTACCTTATCCTATATAATAAAGAGGTAATATGCAAATTGACCATCACTCCAACACACAAGATGGCTGCCCCCATGTGGTCAAAGATGGCCACCCCCATGTGGACACAGATGGCCACCACAAGATGGTCAGCAGGGGAGGGCAGTTGGGGGCAATCAGGCCTGCAGGGGAGGGCAGTTGGGGGTGACCAGGCCTGCAGGGAAGGACAGTTAGGGGTGACCAGGCCGGCAGGGGAGGGCAGTTAGGGGCAATCGGGCTGGCAGGGGAGGGCAGTTAGGGGTGATCGGGCTGGCAGGGGAGGGCAGTTAGGGGAAATTGGGCCAACAGGGGAGCAGTTAGGCATCGATCAGGCTGGCAGGGGAGTGGTTAGGGGGTGATCAGGCTGGCAGGCAGATGAGCGGTTGGGAGCCAGCAGTCCTGGATTGTGAGAGGGATGTCCCAGATTGGAGAGGGTGCAGGCTGGGCTGAGGGACACACACACCCCCATGCACGAATTTCATTCACCGGGCCTCTAGTTTTTGAAATAGGAGGATTGGGTTCCCCTTCAGAAATGGCGTAATACGAGCACTCTGTTTCCAGGGGAGACTTCTAGAGTGTTGGGCTTTCTTGGTGCTATAAGATTATTCATATACTTTTTAAAATGTCCCCTATTGGTCCTCAAGTCCCCTCAAAGGCAAGTATTCCCAATGTTAGCTACTGCTTCCCTGCCCCTGCCCTCTGCCTCCTCACCCGGCTTCTCCCACTTACTCCTCACAAGTGCAGACAAAATATTTTTGTGGCAGCAGCTGTCCCATCACTTTTCTTAGAACACAAAAGAAGACCCCTCGCCCAAATTCTGATGTCATTGCTCCCGAGGAAGAAAAAAGCTAAAGTGGGTGGAAACAAGTTGAACCATGCATCACTATGACTCACGGGCAGACTCAGCCATGGAACTTTCCCCTAGCTACTGTATTTAAGAAATGTCAATGCAGTTTTTTTTTTAATCAACTAAGCTTCCATTCAGCTCTGCCTCACCTAAGGGACAGCTCTCCAGTCAGCTCAGCCTCTGCCATTAGACCAAGGGCCACCCCCCTTCTCCACCCTGCACTCTGCAGGAGCTCAAATTCCACCTCCTTCAGTGCAGGTCGGGCTCAGGATGAACCTTGAGTGGTGAATATGAAGGCCGGGGAGCAACTCTCTCATTTTAGGGAAGGGCATGGACAAAGAGCCAGGATTCAAGAGAGCAAAGCAGGAAAGGGGTTCCAACAAGAGAGCAGATGGCAGCCACAGAAGGTGGCAGTTTATCCTCACCTTACTGATGAATAATTCTTCCAGCAGCTTTTACAGTACACTGAGCTCTGAGCAGTAGAGTCTTTAACCTTGATTTCCAGGCGTGGACCGGGAGGGCAGCACACAGAGGGGGCCAGTGAGGGTTTGGGGCACCAAGTGCTGTACAGATCCAGAGTCTGGGAGAAGCTGAGTTAGGCTAGACAGGGAGCCAGGCCTTGAAGGGGGTGAGGGGTTAACAATCAGTTTGGCTGAAAGAAGAGAAGAGGGTGTGCTGGGGCCAGGGGTGGCAGATGTGAGCAAAGCCCAGGGGTATCATGACTCAACTCTTCAGACAAGGAGATGAACAGCCAGAGAAAAGACACAGGGCCAGGAGGCACTGGGCCACTGTGGGTGGGCCTGGACCTGGATCCTGCACCCACCCAGAACCTCCTCCCCAGCTGGGTCTAGGAAACCAGGGAGGGAGGTGGGGCGTGCAATGCCAGGCAAGAAGCCTGAATGGAGGGGAACATTCAGGTTCCCAGACAAGGAGAAGGCATGCCCACAGGCGCGAGATGGCCCGTGCACCACCCCACCCCCTTGTCAGCGTCCCAGGTCTGTTCCCCACAGTGGCCCTGAACGAAGGTGGACAGAGGCCCCCGGGCAGCCACCAAAGCCAGTGGTGCTTGTGTCCTGCCCGCTGGCTCTGGGTTTCTTTGTATTATTATTATTATTTATTGTCTAAAGTTTTATATATGTCTCCTTTTTCCCCCGATTGACCCCCACCCCTAGCCATTCCCATCCTGGGCAAGCCCCCACCACCCCAGTGTCTGTGTCCATTGGTTTTGCTAATATGCATGCATACAAGTCTTTTGGTTGCTCTCTAACCCCCCTCTCCCCTGCCATTTGTCTCTGGATCTATTCTTGATCATCAAAATATATTGATCATTATATCCCACATATGAGTGAGATCATGTGATATTTATCTTTCTCCAACTGGCTTATTTTGCTTAGCATAATGTTCTCCAGTTCCATCCATGCTGTTGCAAATGGTAAAAGTTCCTTCTATTTTATAGCAGCATAGTAGATGTACCACAATTTTTTAATCCACTCATCTGCTGATGGGCACTTAGGTTGTTTCCAAATCTTAGCTATTGTAAATTGTGCTGCTATGAACATAGGGGTGCATATATCCTTTCTGAGTGGTGTTTCTGGTTTCTTAGGATATAGTCCCAGAAGTGGGATTACTGGGTCAAATGGGAGTTCCATTTTTAATTTTTTTGAGGAAACTCCATACTGTTCTCCACAGTGGCTGCACCAGTCTGCATTCCTACCAGCAGAGCATGAATTTCCTCCACATCCTCGCCAGCACTTGTCATTTGTTGATTTGATGATAGCCATTCTGACAGGTGTGAGATGGTATCTCATTGTTGTTTTGATTTGCATCTCTCAGATGACTAGTGACTTTGAGCATGTTTTCATGCCTTCTGTATGTCCTCTTTTGAAACATATCTATTTAGGTCCTTTGTCCATTTTTTTATTGGATCATTTATCTTCCTTTTGTTAAGTTGCGTGAGTTCCCTGTAAATATTGGAGATGAAACCTTTATCTGAAATAGCATTGGCAAATATGTTCTCCCATGCAGTGGGCTTTCTTGTTGTTTTGTTGATGGTTTCTTTTGCTGTGCAGAAGTTTTTTATTTTGATGTAGTCCCATTTGTTTATTTTCTCCTTAGTCTCCATTTCCCTAGGAGCTGTGTCAGTAAAGATATTGCTACGACATATGTCTGCTATTTTGCTGCCTATGGAGTCTTGTAGGATTTTTATGGTTTCCTGTCTTACATTTAAGTCCTTTAGCCATTTTTAGTTTGTTTTTGTGTATGGTGTAAGTTGGTGATCTAGTTTCATTTTTTTTGCATGTAGCTGACCAAATTTCCAAGCACCATATATTGAAGAGACTGTCTTGACTCCATTGTATGCTTTTGCTTCCTTTGTCAAATATTAATTGAGCATAATGTCTTGGGTGTATTTCTGGGTTCTCTGTTCTGTTACATTGGTCTATATGTCTGTTCTTGTGCCAGTACCAGGCAGTTTTGAGTGGCTTGGTAATATAGCTTGATATCTGGTATTGTGATCCCTGCAACTTTGTTCTTCTTTCTCAGGATTGCTGTGCTATTCGGGGTCTTTTTTTATTCCAGATGAATTTTGGGGGAGTTTGTTCTAGATCTTTGAAATTTGCCATTGGTATTTTAATGGGGATTGCATTGAATCTATAAATTGCTTTGGGTAATATGGACATTTAAATGATGTTGATTCTACCAATCCACGAACATGGTATGTTCTTCCATTTGTTTATGTATTTCTCTATCTCTTTTTTCAATGTCCTGTAGTTTTCTGAGTACAGGTCTTTTACCTCCTTGAATTTATTCCTAGGTATTTTTTTTTTTTTTTTTTAGTTTCTCTTTCTGTGAGTTCATTAAAGGCCATAGACTTCTGGGTGTTAATTTTGTATCCTGCTACACTGCGGAATTCATTTATTAGGTCTAGTAGTTTTCTAATGGAGTCTTTGGGGTTTTCTATGTATAGTGTCATGTCGTCTGTGAATAAGGACAGTTTTACTTCTTCTTTTCTAATTTGGATGCCTTTTATTTCTTCTTCTTGTGTGATCGCTATAGCTAGCACTTCCAGTAATATAGCGCTACAGGAGTGGTGAAAGTGGGCATCCCTGTCTTATTCCTGTTCTTAGGGGAAATGAGTTTAGTTTTTTCCCATTGAGTATGATGTTGGCTGTAGGTTTGTCATGTAAGGCTTTTATTATGTTGAAGTATGATCCCTCTATTCCCACTTTGCTGAGAGTTTTTATCAAGAAAGGGTGATGGATTTTCTCAAATGCTTTTTCTGCATCGATTGATATGACTATGTGATTTTTGTTTCTCAATTTATGTGATGTATCACATTTATTGATTTTGGCTCTGGGTTTCTTATCTGATACCACAGAATTCCTTACATAGTCCCAATTTTAATATTTCAATTGTGTCCCTCTCCATGGGATTTTATTTTGTGACTCAATGCTTTTTAGACAAGCAAACACATAAGTGAGTGGGAAATCTTTTCATGGCTGTGAGTGAGGCAAGGGTGGTGTGAGTGTGCTGAAGGTTCCTGTAAGGATGGAAGGCGCAGAGGATCAGTGTGGCACAGACTCACCCAGGAGGCAACGAAACAGTGCGCTCACACAGGAACAGCGCTCACACGGATTTATATCGATGGATTTATAGCGATGGCTTCAGATCAGTGCCGTGGAACACCATCCTATCTGCTGGGTGGACCTTCTGATCCTTTATTAAAACCCTCAACCGAGGTAAGCAATCATGGAGGATGGCAGGCAGAACAAAAGCCTCTCTTTCTCCCTCCGTGTGTGTGTGTGTGTGTGTGTGTGTGTGTGTGTGTGTGTGTGTGTCTCCCACACCCTCTTCCTCTCTCTCTCTCTCTCTCTCTCTCTCTCTCACTCTCTCCCTCCCTCCCTTTCTCTTCCCTCTCTCCCTCCTTCCCTCCCTCCTGCTGAAGGGCCACGTGATGTAGAAGCAGAGATCCTTCCGCAGAGTCTCTGGGTGGGAGGGGCAGGTGGGCTGGCTGTGCTGGGAGGTGTGGGGATTTTTCCCAGAATGTCAGAGCCCTTGTCCCCTGAATCGGTGCCCGGATACTGTCTGAGTCACGCTTGGCCTTTCTGCCAGCCCCGTCGCTTGGCCCCTCTGAGTCCAGTCCGATGGGCCCCAAACCCCCATCCAGGGTGTAGACAGTTCTATTCTTGGCACAAAGGCGGTCCTTTGCTGAGAACACGGCTGCCCGGAGGGTTCGTTTCTGCGCTGGCTGTTTCTTCCTGGCACTGAAAACAAGCACAACTGCCTAATAAAGACTCGGCCGTGAAAGCAGCTGTGTTTCAAGGAGAACCAGGGAACAAGCCAAGGGACAAATGACAAGGTCCAGTGACAACATGCCATTCATTGGGCTCACTCAGCAAACATTTACTGAAGCCATCTGTGCCCCAGGCCCTGCACTAAGTGTTGGGGAGACACAATGATGCCCTTGAAGCTGGTGAGCGCCGCCTCCCGGGCTGCCCACTCTCGGCTCCACACAGGCGCATACTCCCAAGGGCAGGTCCCCATCACAGCACGGGGCAGAGGAGGGCTCTGAGGATGGGGGTGGGGAGGGGGTGGGTGTGCAGCGAGATGAATGAATCTCTCCAAAAGGAGCAAGATGCACACGGGTACAAACAGCTGACCCCATTTGTTATAGAGTCCCAACCTGGCAGGACTAACACCAGGTGCTAGGGGCCAGGACAGCAGCTACTCGTGGGGGCACCAGGGGCTTGGGGGAGGCTAGCGTGTTCACCAGGACGTTCCTCAAGCCACACACCTACAGTCCCAGCACTTTTCTGCATCTGCCCAGTAGTTCAAGAAGATTTTATGTATGTTTGTACATATATATGAATCAGAGAGCAGGAGGCCTGCAAAGGCAGCTAGTCTATGAATTATCTTTGCACTGGACCATATCTAAGTAAATCTGGCCCCTGAAGTAGTCAGCCCAAACTTTAATGTCTCCACCAAAAAGGTCCCTGGTGATCTGATCTCAGTCCACAAAACACAGCAATCAAGGCCATCGATCATCATGATGGCACCTGGCTTGTACACAAGGCCACCCTAGTAGTTTTTCACTTATTCATACATAAGTTTATCTACAAACAATTATTGAGCAACTACTGTGTGTCAGGCACAAGTGATACCAAATTTAAAAAAAGGAGAAGACAAAGATCTTTTAGTGAAAGAAATGGGGGAAACACACACACATGCAATGCGAGTGCTGGGCTAAAAATAAGCAGCGTGACTGGGAGGCTCACCCGGGGCAGCTGGCGCCACTGGGAGGGCTTCCTAGGAGAGGCAAGAGCAGAGCAGAATGGGAGGAGGGGGAGGAGCCAGATGGACAAGGAGGGAGACCTGGGTAGGGAACAGGCACTCAGAGGGAGGCCAGGTGGGGGAACTGCAAAGGGGTCAGAAGGCGGGCAGTGCTGAGAACAACGTGGACACCACAGGACAGAGCCGGTCAAGAAGCCGTTACCCGAATCGGGAGAGACTGAGCTGAGAAAGGGCGGCAATATGGAGGAGAAGGGCAGAACTAAGTTTAGCAAAATGGTCCCTGGCGATCTGATCCCATGAAAAACCCTCATCCGAATATCTGGGCTCCCGCTCAAAAGGCGACCTTGTCTTAAAAAAAAAAAAAAAGAAAGAAAGAAAGAAATTCGGACACCTGCCACAACATGGATGAACATTGAGGACATTATTCTCAGTGAGCTGAGCCAGTCACAAAAGGAGAAATACTGTGTGATTCCACTTACGTTGTACTTAGCATAGTCAGATTCACAGAGACAGGAAGTAGAATGGTGGTTGCCAGGGACAGAGGGGAGGGCAATGGAGGGTTAGTGTTTCATGGGTACAGAGCATCAGTTTTGCAAGATGACGAAAATCATCCTGTCAAGGTGCTCCCTCTCCCAAATCGAGACAACAGATGGTGCTGGGAACACATGATGGGGTTGCACAGCGCTAAGTGAATATACTAAGTACCCGCTAAGTGAATATACTTAGTACCCGCTAAGTTACACTTAAGAATAGAAAAATGGGAAATTTTGTGCTATATGTGTTTTACCACAATGAAACATTTTAAAATAAAAAAAGGAAAGTGACCTTGGCTTGGAAGGACCGTCATCTAGTGCAAGCGTTTGACCAAGTCCCATCTTCCTAAAGGGCTTCCAGGTATTTTGCTACCCAAATCATAACAGGCTCTGCTCTGAGAACCCAGGATGAGTCACAAATACTTGTTGACTCTAAAACAATTCTACTTTACAGTTCTTGTCTCTTCTGAGTCAACTTCCTTTCCAAGAGCTCCTCGAAGCTGCTGCTAAAAGCCCACCACGCCCGCTTCCCAGTGCAGGCAGAGCCCCTGCCAAAGGGGTGCCCACCACCTGCCTTCTCTAGCCCCCAGCACCCCGAGAGGGATGTGATTATCTCAGCATCACGCTGAGGAGGCCACTTGCCCACGGGCCCACCGCGGCGGGGCTGAGATTAGAAGCAGGTCTGAGCTCTTCCCGCTCACACCGCAAAGCTCCCTTACACTTTCTTCCTGTCATCGGCAGGTAATGCAGACTCCTGCTCTCCTGGACTTGTTTTTTCCAACCCCATCCTGTATTGTAACAACGGCGAGAATAGGCACCTATCAACGCGCACCTACCCCATGCTAGGAACAGCTGTGTGGGCTTTCAGTACTCACGGTAACCATACATGGGGAGGTACTAATATCCCTTAGTTTCGCCATTCAATCAGTTATTTGCTTCCAAACCACCCCGCCCTTCTGCTTCATTTGTGCAACCTGGACTCCCCTGGGAGGAATATTTAAGGCTTCCCTTCAGATTAAAAGGACGTGACAGCACACCGGCCTGTCACAAGCTCCTTGAACCTTCCGCTTCTTCATATTCCGAGCCCCTTCCCTCTGGGCTCCTACAGGGCCTGGTTCCCAGTCCAACAGCAACAGCGAGGAAACACTTCTGCACAGAACATGTGCCCCAGAACCCTGCAGACTCGCTGATGGAAACGGGCGCCCCCCCTTTCCAGGGGCTGCCCTATTCCTGGACCAAAGCCCGTTGGAGGCTGAGGAATGAGCCAGCCGCTGCCCAGATCCTGCCCTCAGCCACCCCCCACCCACTGTGCGCCGTGGAAATTCTCCTCTGGAGTTGGGAGGAGTGGCGGCTCCTTTGCAGATACCTTTAACCGTTAAAACCACGTGGCTGCGGCGGGGCTCAGGGAGAGAAGGTGACCCACTGTCCAGGCCTTCCTAAAATCCTGGTGGAATCTTCCAACTCTAATAGTGGTTAAAAATCCAAGCCAGCCCGGCCAGTGTGGTTCATTGTTGAGTGTCAGCCCATGAACTATGAGGTCACAGTTCCATTCCTGGTGAGGGCACATGCTCTGTGTTGTGGACCCAATGCCCAGTAAAGGGAGGCAGGAGGCAGCCGATCAATTATTTTCTCTCATCATTGATGTTTCTACCTTTTTCTCCCTCTTCCTTCCTCTCTCTGAAATCAATAAAAGCATATTTTTTAAAAATCCAGGCTAAACTAGCCACAATCCTGCTTGGATGGTAGAGTGACCATGTCCTCACAGCTAAAAATGAGAACCCTCACTCACACTGGCTAGAGAGCTTCCTATCCACCAGCACCCACCCCCACCCCGCACCCCACCCGCACACCCCAAGCCTGCTCCGTCCCCAGGCACGCTTTCATGGAAAAGGCCCCTCCCTTGCACCCTGGTGGTTACCACAGTGCTCGCCCAGTGGACTGTGCTTCTGGCCTGGAGGTTGGAGATCCAGGCCCCAGTAGAATCCCTTTTGCAGCAATTTGCATTTGAGAGCCAGAGAGATTGGGTCTCTCTCTTTGGGTGTCTGGGCTGTAGCAAAGTGGGCTTCAGAGCAAGGAATACAAACTGGGAGACATAGAGACTTCCCAGGAGTGCAGAGTCATGAATCGCATTAAGGGTCTGTTTACAGACCTCCAGCTTACACGGGTACCCTTTCCTGTGAGCACTGGGCCTGAGAACGGTCTGCCTTCTGCGAGCTCACCTTTTCCAGCTGGGCTTCCACACCACCGCCCCTACTTTACAGAGCGGCACAGCTCTCCCCACCGGACACTGCCCATGGGGTGCTGAAAACTCTGGCACCAAACAAGGAACAATTCAAGAATAAATTGCTCCTGAGTCCCATCTGAGCAAAGCAGTGAGAGGCAGAGCGCTGAGTGAGTGATGTGGAAGGGGCATCACCTGATCTCATCTGCAGTCAAACTCCGGCCAAGTCTCCACACCTCAACACTCCATCTCTCTTAGAGCAAAAGTCACCTTTGATGGATGGAGGGAGAACTTGGGGTCTGACCAGACAGAAATCTGATAGTGTCATAAAAAGTGCTGTATGTTAGGATTTTAGGGGAAAATAAAGGCATCATAAGCAGAAAGACCTGGAAAAAAAAAAGTAGAAGTCATTAAGTCACTTATTAACAAAGGTTTGAATTGAATTACAGGTAGGAGCATGGTAGGGACAATGGTATGAAGTTTCCTTTACTTCTTATGGCAATATAGCTTAAGGTGACAGTTTATTCAAAGGAAAGACAGTGCAAACATTTCACACACATAAGATTAAAAAGGCATCTCCGTTGCAGAGAACAAGCCTGAGGTCAAGCAGAACTAAAGCTAGCCACATGCAGTATGCTCTCTTAGCGCAGGCGCGTGCGCATGCACACACCCGCAATAACACTGCAACTCTATTGAAACAACATACCTACTCTCTCGATGCAACAGCAGTCACTCAATAACTAAAGACTGACAATTATGGGTGGAGGAAAGGAAAAAAGCAAAGTTCAATGACACTAAATGAGCACATTTTTAAAGTCTAATCTATGTACCACTTCTGCAGGCAAGGGGTATGAAAGAACACAGACACTTAAGAAAATTATGTTCCAGGGTGCAACTACACAGGTTATATTAATCCAACGTTGATGTGTTACCACCACGGCTATAATAACACCGTGGGGTCCCTCAGTGCCAGCCTTAAAAGAGTTCAAAGCACATGGCAGCATGATCTCATCTCAGGAAAGCATGTTATTCTTATTCTGTCTACAGATAAAGGCGGCACCGCGGGGACAGGTCGAGCGGCTGGTCCGAGGTCTCACAGCTACTAGGAGTCAGTGAGAGGCTGAGAAAGCAATGCGAGGGCAGCTCTTCTTCCTGCCGCTTGTATTCTGAAGTCAAACCGTCATTGTCAAACCTTCCAACCCACCCTGGCTGCCCTGACAACGGGTAGGTGTGTCTGGGAAAGCAGGTTCACATCTGTCTGTCCATTAGCATCGAAACATCTCTCTTCCCTGGCTATCGTGACCGGATGGTTTGGCTTTTGCCTTAGAGTTCACCTTAGTGATGATCCTATAATGACTAAAGACACCAAATTTTAGGCTGAAAGTTTGTTACTTTGTGTGGGAGGGGGCGGGGTAGAGGGGTTGTTTTGTGTATTTTTTTTTTTCAATGAAATCCCAGAATCAGTCACTTATTTTTATATATCAGGTATTAGAGAAAAAGAAATAGAAAAGGGGGGCGGGGGAGGGAAGCCAGATTGGAGGCTGGAACAGTGTCATTATGGAAGCATCTGTGACTCAGATCACCTTGGTGGCACCTGTCTAATAAGGTGTCCCAGACACTATTCAGTGTCAACTAAGTCCTTTGTAACCTTTAATTACTTCGTTCCACTACACACACTATTCAGCAGAGAAAAGAGGAAGGTACAAAAAAACAGAATAAAAATGGGATAAAAAAGTAATGATAGGAAAGGAAATAAGGAAGAAGCAACAACAAAAGGCAGGAAACTGCAGACCTGAGGAATTGTGCTTTTCCTACCCCAGGACTTCAGGTGCAATGCAGGCGGCAGGGATGTGGGCCTGATTGCTCCCTGGTGTCATTCTGCTGCCCAGAACAGTGCCTGAGGCACAGCAAGCATTTGGTGGGTGAATTCACCACTTTAAAGGATGAAGCTGGGTGTGCCCGGCTGTATTGCAAAGGCCTGAGGGCCCCACGGAGCAGGGAGGGGGGCGGGTGGGCAGAGGGTCCTAGTTTACCTGGAGGAGGAGCCAGAGCCATTCCTTTCTCCTTGGAAGGCCCTGTGGTGTGCACTTGGTGCTACATCTGTAACCAAGGTGGCTTTGGGCAGCACTGTAAAGCAAGCCCTGTGTTCTCGCCCTCATCTCCCACTGTGGCATAACCCATTCTCCCTGGGATCTGCTGATCCCGAAGAGAACTGGGTCCGAGAGGTCCAGGCACCATTGAAGTGGCAGTGTGGTGCCCTGCTCAGGAGCACATGTGATTTCATCCAGTTTCTAGGATAAAAGCAACCATTAGTACACAGGAACAAATCCTGTTTGTGGCACTTCCGGTCCTTCAGTTCCCGAGTGAAGAAGTTATTACGTGTGTAGGTGGAGCCCTCGTTTCTACACTTCAAATTGCAACAAGGGCTGTATTCTTCCATTTTAGAGTTCCCTGACAACACTTCCGGATTTTAAAAATATTCATTGAAAGTATTTTGTTTTTAAATGTTTTCACAATGTTTAAAATAATTTGTTAATTACTTCAATTACAGCAACAGATAACACTGTAGGTGGCTTCATCTTCAGAGTCTTCTTCATTTGTGGCTCAAAATGCACAATTTCAGGTAAGCCTAAGCCCGTGGTCGGCAAACTCATTGGTCAACAGAGCCAAATATCAACAGTACAACGATTGAAATTTCTTTTGAGAGCCAAATTTTTTAAACTTAAGCTTCTTCTAACGCCACTTCTTCAGAATAGACTCGCCCAGGCCGTGGCATTTTGTGGAAGAGCCACACTCAAGGGGCCAAAGAGCCGCATGTGGCTCACGAGCCGCGGTTTGCTGACCACGGGCCTGAGCAAATAAAAATTCAATAATAAACAGTACAATGGAAACGGATTTGAAGCATAAGGCCCGTTCACTGTCCCCATTGCAGATCCGGGGAGGCTGTGGGTCATCCTGTGACAAGCCTTGAGAGGAAAGCCAACCAAGGAGCCTGAAGACATTTCTGAAACTGGCATGAGGTGACGACAAAAGCCCTGGATGAGATGAGGGTGAGGTGGTAGTGCCAGGTCAGAGGCACGGGACTTGAGGGCCTCAGCTCCTACAGGGTGGACTATCCCCAGGGCCAGAGGCACACCCCTCTCCCTGTGAAAGTCCGCTCCGAGTGCGGAATGCTCCAGGCCCGGAGGAGAAGCCCAGCAGGAATGTGGAGTGGAAGAAGCACAGACGCCCAGAGCCTCGCGGTGAGCATGAGCAGGTGGACTCCTGGGCCTCCTCCCATTGAACCTTCAGGTTCTCTGACCCCAGAGTTACCTGGCTGTTCATCGCTGTGAAAGGGAAGACGCTGCCCGGCCGGTGTGGCTCCGCTGGGTGAGCCTTGTCCTCTGCACTGAAAGGTCACCTGTTTCATTCCTGGTCAGGGCACATACCCAGGTTTCGGATTCAGTCGCCAGTAACAGGAGGCAATCAAAGAGTGTTTCTCTCTCACATTGATGTTTTTCTCTCTCCCTCTCCCTTACCCTCTCTCTAAAATCAATAAAGACATTTTAAAAAATGGGAGGGGGGGGAGATGTTATTTGGATTTATTGATAAAAGCTCCTGGTGCCCAGGTGCTAGGCAAATTTTGTTCCAAAAACCTCCTATGATTCCCCAGACCAGACTTGGGCCCACCCACAGACTATTTGGGATGTATTTCTTCCGTACGAGAAGAGAAGTTCAGAGCTGTGGAGACATCGTCCACTTGGGTACTGGGCAGAGCTTGCGTGTGCCTCCAATTTACTGGGTGGAGCAGAGGAGATGGCAAAGAGGGTTTCACTCTGGACACCACCAGTTTAGCTGCATTAATTTCTGACCCAGGCTGGAACGTTTCACTTCCACTCCAGTGAGAATAGTGGGCCAGCTGTCATGAGCTTTCTCACCATGAAAAACAGTCTGGGTTTTGTAAGATCTCTCTGTTGGCCATAATTCATTCAACATTTCTTCATTCCTCTGCTTGTAAGTCTTCACTCCCTGCAGCTGGTAGCTTCTACCATCTCTTTCCTACTTACATGAGTCATGAGTCCACTCCTCTTGCAGAACCTCACATTTCTTGAGAGAAGAGTGATTAATAGTCCCTACTTTCTGCTGCAAGGCTTTTTCTTTTGTTCTCCAGCAGGATTTTGGACAAAGGTCATGCTTAAATGACCCCTCACCACTCAGTTTATGTTGGAAACAAAGGATTTAGACAAGGTTTGTCTATGAGCACTTCATCTTCCTCCTTCTCTGAGTTTTTTTTTTTTTAATTTGCCTCTATATCAACAGTAAAAATGCACTGATTTAACACTTCAATTTCCTTCTCTCTGCAGGCAGAGCTTCTCGGACATCTTTCAAAGCATTCCTAAACAATTTAGTTAGCTCACTGAGCTCTGAGTAGTCCTATTTCCATTTTTCCACAATAACTGCTCCACGTTCTTCTTAAATTGGGTAATATTCTTTTTAAGTTTGGTAGACTTTAGACTTTATCTTTCCTTAGTAGTTTAGCTTCATTACAGCATATTTTTGCCTCTGAAAGTTTTTTCAAAATTCCTTATAGAAACGTGATATTTCCATAGGGTATTGGATCTCCAATAACTGATCCTGTTTCTTTACATCATTATCAAAGTAAAAAGCAGGTGTTCATTTTAAAAATGTTTTTATTGATTTTACAGAGAGAGGAAGGAAGAGAGAAACAGTGATCGGTAGCCTCCTATGTGAACCCGCAACCTGGGTGTATGTCCTGACCAGGAATCGAACTGGCGACCTTTTGGTGCACAGGATGACGCTCAACCAATTGAGCCACACTGGCCAGGACAGGAAGCAGGTTTTCTACTAAGGTCGATTCCTTTCTTCAAGCACTGTGTCTCTAAGCCCACTTGCCTCCTCAATAGTGAGACCTTCAAAAGATGTCTTTGTTGTTTTGATTTTCTGCCTAAAATCTTACAATTTGCTAAGTTCTTTTATGTGATATTTTTAATGTCTGTGCGGCCTGTTTTTCCATTACTTGATGTCCTCGACACTGTGGCAGAAGTAGCTTCCAGAATAAACTGACAAACAAGGGATTCCCTGAAAGGCAATAATAGTTTTAATTTTCAGGGGACTCAATGAAGACCTGGCACCCATAGGTCCTTGGCCACTAGCATGTTGGGGTGGCATTTCCAAAGCCCTTCACTGAAGGAACAGAACTTTCCCCATCTGCATGATTTCTGTATTTGTATCTAGGCTACATTCAAAGACAGCATTATCTTTTAGGTCACATGCCATCAAAGAGCCAAACTTTCTAAGATCTATTTCTATATTCTCTGGGATACTTCCCCCACCCCCCACCCCCCAAAAAAGAATAATCACAGAAGCTACAGTTTCTTAGTTCTTCTATGTTTAAAAATGGGAGAGAACCAAGATAGTGGTATAGGTAAGCAATGGTACTTGCTGTCTCCCACAACCACATCAAAATTACAACTAAAATACAGAACAACTATTATTCAGAAACACATGAAATCTGGCTGGATGGAAATAGTACAGCTAAAGAAGTAAAGAAGAAAGCACATTGAGACTGGTAGGAGAGTCAGAGACATGGAACCAGCTGGTCCCACACCCATGTGTGGCATTTTTGAATCGGAAGGGATATCTGGGGTCTAGAGCTGGGAAGAGAATTCCCTGTAACTTCAGGCTGTAAAAACCAGCTAGGATTGTGGCTGAATGACGTGGAGGCTGCTGGAGACCCAGGCAATCCCTCTTAAAGGGCAAGCACACAGACTTACTCAGACTCACTCCCTCTGAACTCCAACACTGGGACAGCAGCTTGTGGGGGATCCAGGGACATACGGTATAGGGAGGAACTGGATTGTCTGTCATGGGAGCAAGAATTCGGAGCTGGTTTTCTTCCAGACAGGGGTGCTCACAAGGATCATCCTTCCTGTGCCAAGACCTCCCCCATTGCAGAGCTGACTGGAAGCCATTTCTGAATTTCCATCAGCCTGGCTAACACTGTTCACTCTGCCTTGGTGATACCCTGAGACCCCACCCCACCCAATTTGCAGCCCCACCGAAGGTGTTTACAGCAGCTTTTCCATATCAATGGCCTGTCCTGACTCAGGCTTCAGACTTTCCTAAAATCTCTCAAACAAGCAGCATGCCCCATTCCTCTCAATAAGAGGCCCCTGGGGGCCCAGCACTAGCAGCAGCCTACCTTCCTTCACAGCTTGACCTCGCCTGGGCACTCCCAAGCTCAACACAAGTAGCAGCCATCTGCAGATTGCTCTGTGGCCCCAGGCAGTAGCTAACTTTGCACCTCCCAGGAGAACCTAGAGCCAGTGCACCTGGTGGATAGCATCACACCCTACCAGATTACAACTCTACACATCCATGAGTGACACACTCAAAGGGAAGACTCAGTGAGCACCAAAGCCCCACTGAAGCAAGTCCTGCTCCATTGTGGTGTCTCCTGCACAACAGCTCTTCTGCTGTAGTTATAGCTGGTCCTCACAGCCAATTGGCCTGGAGGTTAATTCTTCCCAGTGATGCCAACAGCAATCAAAACTCAACTACAATAAGACTGTGCACACAGCCCACATCCAGAGCCCAGCTCAGGTAACTGGGGAGGCTGAGCCACTGGGCCCTACAGAACACCTACTACATAAGGCCATTCTACCAATTCCAGGAGACATAGCAGTTCTACTAATGCATAAAAACAAATACAGGGAAGCAGTGAAAATGTGGAGACAAAGAAATATGTCACAAATGAAAGAATAGAATATATCTCTAGAAAAAGAACTAAAGGAAATGGAAGCAAGCAAACTACTATATCCAGAGTTCAAAACAATAGTTATAAGGATTCTCAAGGATCTTAATGAGAGCTTCAAGGGACTTAGTGATAATTTCAAAGACATGAAAAAGGACCAGTCAGAAATTAAGCATACACTAATTAAAATAAAGAACAATGTACAGGGATTCAACAGTAGAGTAGAGGATTCTGAGAATAAAAGCAACGATTTGGAATATGAAGAAACAAAGAACACCCAATCAGAAGAGCAAAAAGAAAAAAAGAATTTAAAAAACATGAAGATAGTGTAAGGAGCCTCTGGGACAATTTCAAGCATGCCAACATTCACACTATGGGCATTCCAGAATGAGAAGAGAGAGAGAGCAAGATATTGAAAACCTATTTGAAGAAAGAATGACAGAAAATTTCCCCTACCTGGTGAAAGAAATAGACTTACAAGTCCAGGAAGCACAGAGAGTCCCAAACAAGAGGAACCCAACAAGGCCCACACCAATATACATCATAATTAAAATGCCAAATGTTAAAGACAAAGAGAGACTCTTAAAAGCAGCAAGAGAAAAGCAATTAGTTACCTACAAGGGAGTGTCCATAGACTGTCAGCAGATTTCTCAACAGAAACTTTGCAGGCCAGAAGGGAGTGGAAAGAAATATTCAAAGTGATGATTAGCAAGGACCTACAACCAAGATTACTCTACCCAGAAATCCAGCAATGCTATCATTTAGAACTGAAGGTCAGATAAAGAGCTTCACAGATAAGAATAAGCTAAAGGAGTTCATCACCACCAAAGTAGTATTACATAAAATGTTGAATGATATTCTTTAAGAAGAGGGAGAAGAAGAAGAAGGAAGAGGAGGAGGAGGAGGAGGAGAAATGATTAATAAAATGGCAACATATACATATCTAACAACAATTGAATCTAAAAATCAAAATAAATGAACAAGGAATCTAATGAACAAATTAAATTGACAAATAAAATAGAACCAGAGGCATGGAAACATAAGACAGACTGATGAAATTCAAAGGGAAGAGGGAGGCGGGTGGGAAAAGATTAACCAAATATGCATATATTCATTACCTATAGACTCAGACAGTAGGGTGGTGAAGGCTTGGGTTGGGGCAGGAACCACATGGATGGGGACAATAGGGAGAAAAAAGGGGAACATCTGTAATACTCTCAACAATAAAAATTTTTAAAAGTATATTTATTATCTTTAAAATTAAAAGGCAATGTAGTTAGATATACAAATTTTAGGACACATTTTCCTTAAAATATATATAGGGATTGTTTTATTATTTTTTTAGCATTGACTATTGTTTTTGGAAAAGTCTGGGACAACTGTGACTTTTTCCCAGTTTTATTCATGACTTTATCGTTGTTCTAGATTGCCCAAATTAATCTTTCCTTACTAGAGAGGTCCATAAAGATGGTGCCAACTATTTTGTCTTTCCTTTAGGTTCATGAAAGATGGGATTTGCATTTCTGTTTCTTCTTCTCCTCAGGGAGGGGAAAGCCCACTTTGTTCTGGTATCTTTAAACCTGACTGCTCAGGAAGACAAGCTGAGAAGGAGGACACAGACTAGTGATCAATGCTGATTCCTGAGGGAATCATTTCCTTCTCTCCTTTCTTTTTGCCCTATTAGGTAGGCTTATCCAGGAGTCTCAGTTATGCATTACCAATACAGACAAGAGAGGGTGCAAATGCATGAAAGGGGCTGGGCAGCTGCTTGCAAGGAATTGAAAGGTAAATCCAGAGGTGGGTGCACCTTCTGGAAACCTGCAGTGTCCAACGTCCTGCTGGGACAGCAGTCTGTGAAGGGTGAGCCGTGGCCTGGCCAGGCCAGGAGGCAATGATAAAGAGAAAGAAGGATGGTTTCATAGTGCTTACTCGAAGAACAACCTGCTCTTGTTTGGGTGAGAAATAGCTGGGGGGTTTTCTAATTTCCTTGTAATTGAGTATTTTATTTACTGAGAGAATATTTATTGTTTGCTTGTACTTAGTTTCAAGCAACGTGGCACATATGCAGGCTAATAAGACACAGTGGTCCCTGCTATAAAGGGACCACAAAGAGAAGGAAACAGAGGCCTCTATGCAACTGATTCTAATCTAATCCACAGATCTCAAAGTGGGCAGCAAGAGCATCCTTTGCAGTATGGAAAGAAATTATGAGAACTCTTATTTATATTAGTTTCTATAAAAGTAAATAAATTATGCTTTAAATAGTTAATGTTTCTAATGACACTAGTGCCCTCACAGGATGCTATGTCTTGTGGCCATGTGTCATGAATCATTCCCTGGAAAGGGTGTCCATGAAGGAGGAACTGACAATGTGCTCACCAGCCATATTATCTAGAATGTGCTCTGCTGATCCTCACAACTGGGCAAGTGGCTTAAGACACAACAGCAAAGAAATGGCAAAGTGAAGATTATATTAGTGATGAAAACTCATTTAAAAAATAAGGAAGTGGCAGAGCTGACACGCTGCTCCTAGTATAAGCCCTTAGTCAAGCCCATTGCCAGGTAAGAAAACCATGAAGAATTCAAGTCTGAGAAGATGTTGGCAAAAATAAAATTAAAACTTATAGAAAAGTGTATTTTAAATATTGATTAACATTTTATGTCATTAATGAAACCCCTTATATTAAACTAGAGACCCGGTGCACGAAATTCATGCATGGGGGTGTGTGTCCCTCAGCCCAGCCTGCACCCTCTCCAATCTGCCCGTTTAAATGGGCAGTTGGACATCCCTCTCACAATCCAGGACTGCTGGCTCCCAACTGTTCGCCTGCCTGCCTTCCTGATTGCCCCCTACCTCTTCTGCCTGCCAGCCTGATCACCCCCTAACCACTCCCCTGCCAGCCTGATTGATGCCTAACTGCTCCCCTGCCAGCCTATTTGCCCCTAACTGCTCTCCCCTGCAGGCCTGGGTGCCCCCTAACTGCCCTTTCCTGCAGGCCCGGTCGCCCCCAACTTCCCTCCCCTGCTGGCCTGATTGCCCACAACTGCCCTCCCTTGCAGGCCATCTTGTGGCAGCCATCTTGTGTCCACATGGGGGCAGCCATCTTTGATCACATGGGGGCAGCCATCTTGTGTGTTGGAGTGATGGTCAATTTGCATATTACTCTTTTATTAGATAGGATAGAGGCCTGGTGCACGGGTGGAGGCCAGCTGGTTTGCCCTGAAGAGTGTCCTGGATCAGGGTGGGAGTTCCCTAGGGGCATGGGGTGGCCTGGGTGAGGGGCCTGTGGTGGTTTGCAGGCTGGCCACGCCCCCCGGTGACCCAAGTGGAGACCCTGGTATCTGGGATTTATTTATCTTCTATAATTTAAACTTTGTAGCTTTGAGTGGAGGCCAAGGCAGGCCAGGGCTGTGGAAGCTTGGCTTCCTCCATTGCCAGGGGCAACTCAAGTCTCCTGCTCTCTCCAGCTCCGTGGCTGCCGCCATTTTTGTTGGGATTTATTTATCTTCTATAATTGAAACTTTGTAGCCTTGAGTGGAGGCCTGGGTCGGCCAGGGTGTGCAGGAAGCTTGGCTTCCTCCATTGCCAGGGAAACCCAATCCTCCTGCTCACTTCGTGGCCGCAGCCATCTTGGTTGGGTTGATTTGCATACTCGCTCCTGATTGGCAGGTGGGCGTGGCTTGTGGGTGTAGCGGAGTGATGGTTAATTTGCATATTACTCTTTTATTAGATAGGATGCATTGTACCTTGAGATGCTGGCTTAAATAAAAATATAGTTTGTGAGTAAATAAACATACATCTATTAGGAATGTATGCTCAACTTTTTTTAACTGGTAGAGGTATGCAATGAAAAAGCTTGATGACTATTGCTTTTTGTAATCAATGCAAAACCAGCTGTATAAAGAAACCTTTGGGAGAGCAGAATATAGATAGTTCATTGTTCCTGGCAATCAGGGGGACATATCACAGATAGTTAATGTGCATCATGAAGAATGAATGAAATGTCACCAGATAAAGAAGGAGAGGGTGTTATTCCAGGTTGATGGAACAGTATGAGCAGTGACTTAGAGGCTCAGAGAGCATATCCTAAAAAATATCAGTGGGCAAGCCCAAGTCTCCTGAAATATACTGTATCTAGGCAGAAGGGTGGCAGGTAACACTGGGAAGGCAGATCACATCGATCTTTGAAGGGCCTGAATTCTATGCTAAGATTTTGGACATATATGATAAGCTATAGGAAGTCAACAGAAGCAAGTGTCATGATCCAATTAGTAATTTAGATATCTCTACTGGCCAGAAGAAGGAGCAATAAATGATTATATAAATACTGGTTTTTAAAATATCTATCTGTTTGAAACTGATAGCAAATTATAAAGACTAGGTAAACTAGAATTTAGCTTTCAGTTAAAATTATTAAATTAGCCCTTTTAAAAGTTATAGCTTTACTGAAATATAATCATGTCCTGGAGCTGGGAGGCCTGCCTATTAAGCAAGTTTTAGGAAAGATTATCCTAATATATAAAAAGCCAGGGGCCGTAACGACCAAAACAACCAGACGAACGACCAAACAGCAGGCTAGGGAGCTGAGGGAGTGGGACAAACAGTGACCATGAGGGGACCCCCGCCAAGATCAGGGGGCATGGCCAGCCTTCAAACCACCGGCGGCCCCTAGCCCAGGCCAGCCAGCACCCCAGAGGGGACCCCCACCACGATTGGGGGAGTGGCCAGCCTTCAAACCACTGGCAGCCCCTAGCCTGGGGAGGCCTCCTAGCCGAGGATGCCCGAGTCTGTTCTGGACCTAGGGCCGCGCTCTCCACGCAAGCGACTTGGAAGCTTCCAGTGTCTAACTGCCTGTCTCTGGGATGTGGGAGTGCATCCACTGTCCACCAAAAAGTAGGACCATCGAACCGTTCACAGTCTCAGTGCAGGTGCAGGTCCGTGGCTGACGGAGTGGAGGCCAGACCAAAACAAAACAGCAGAAACACCCTGCCCACCTCGGTGGGTGCAGCTGCAGTCCACATGGCCTGGGCAGTGTAGAAAGCGCTACCTTTTCCCAGGTCCTGTGTTGGCACCACCACCTTGCTCATCCTCAAACCCCCCTGAGTCCTGACAGCGAAGTGTGTAGGGCATCCTGCAGGAGTTGTGCCATTCTGGGTGCTTTTGCCCAAAGACACCCTTTGGGATGAAGTCAGAGCCACATCTCACTTCCACGAGACTGGAAGAACCATGTAAAAGGAATTCAACAAAAGCTTTCCACATCTCTGTTTATTCTTTTGAACCCATAAAATGACCTTAAAAAAAAGCATTCAGGCCACCTAAGAGAGAATGCACTTTCTGCCAGAGCATGCAGGATTCTTTTGCCCAACAGGTTAAAGGAAGCAGAGAGCTGGCACAGTGGAAATGGCCCTGGTGCCCTATGAGGAGACCGCGGGAATGGGGTTGCAGAAATTCCACAAGTCTCTTGCCACCTTCTCCTTTGCAAACCACACCATCCAGATCCACCAGGACTGGAGGCAACTGGGAGTTGCAGCCGTGGTTTGGGATGCGGTAAGCAAATCCTGGGGGGCCTCTGAACACATCTGCAATTGATTATAAGACTGGTCTTTATTTAAAAATAAATAAAATAACAGCTTTGTTGAGATATAATTCATATACTGTACATGTCACCTAAAGTGTACAATGAACTGTTTTTTTTAAAGTAAATTCAGAGTGGTACAACCATCACCATGCTCAATTTTTAAATATCTTCACGACCCCATCCCCTCCAAAAAAAAAACTTCTACACACTAGAATCACTTTCCTGATCATCTTCCCCAAAATAAATTGCATTGATGACTATTGCTTTTTGTAATCAATGCAAAACCAGCTGTATAAAGAAAAAGAAAGTTGGGTAAAGGAAAGTTGAGGTAAGTTAAAATACTACACAAAGGATATTGTAAAATGACAAAGCCCAAAGTGAAGATAATGTGTTTTCCTTTTTAAAAAATTTTTTTTATTGATTTCAGAGAGAAAAGGAGAGGGAGGGAGAGAGAGATAGAAACATCAATGATAAGAATCACTGATCAGCTGCCTCCCGCAGGTCCACTACTGGGGATCAAGCCCACAACCCAGGCATGTGCCCCTGACCAGAATCAAACCTGGGACCCTTCAGTCCACAGGCCGATGCTCTCTCCATTAAGCCAAACCAGCCAGGGCCATGTGTTTTCTTTAAGTTCTGCGTGGTTGTAATGATCCCCAAATCTATACTAATAAAAGGGTAATATGCTAATTAGAGTGGTTGTCTTCGGCTGCAAGGGCCGAGGCTCAGGCAGCCATGGGCAGCTGCAAAGGCTTTAGCTCAGGCCAGCAGTGGCAGCAGCAGCAGCAGGGTAATGGGGGTGGTGCCTTCCCCTGATCCACCAGGTCACCTGACACAGAGGGAGGCCAGACTGGGGGCCGAGGCAGAGGCAGTTAGGGGCTATCAGGCCAGCAGAGGGCAAGGTAGGGATGATCAGGTCGGTAGGGGGTCAAGGTAGGAGCGATCAAGGCCAGCAGGCAGAGGGGTTAGGGGTGATCAGGCAGGCGAGTGGTTAGGAGCCAGCAGTCCCGGATTGTGAGAGGGATGTCCGACTGCTGGTTTAGACATTCAAACTGGCAGTCAGACATCCCCTGAGGGGTTCCAGATTGGAGAGGGTGCAGGCCGGACTGAGGAACCCCCCGTCCATGCATGAATTTTGTGCACCATACCTCTAGTAAAGGTATAACTTGCTTAAGCTAGTAGAAGAATATAGCCTGTTAAGCAAAAGATATATAGCTCTGTGTTTTTGTTTGTTTGTTTTTGCCCTTAAGATAGCATAACTGGCTCACTATACCAAGATATTCTGCAGAACTATGTGAGCAAGGAAGACTGTCACCAGAAAGGAACTAGGACCAGGCTGAGGTGGGTCTGTCACGGTACAGTCTGGAATGTATGAGTTCTTGACTTAATGCAGGAAACATTTCATGACACCAGTCCAGGTGATTTTGAGAGTACTTTCATTAAAGCTAGAGGCAATGAAATGAAGGAAGGGCTTAAAATAGAAGAGGCAAGATTATAGCAACAGGAGTGAGTCTGAGCAAAGAAAGTCCCAGGGGCAGAAGTGAGCCAGCTGGGCTGCATAGACTCAGGAAACAAATTACAGAGGCAAAAGGAGGGCCCTTGGAGATAGGCTCAAGGGTTAGCCTGGGATGAGCTGCCCCAGCCCGCTGCTCCCCTGGTTGCAAGTTTCCTGGGAACCTTTATAGCTTAGGAGAAAAAAAGCAAAGATACCCATCTAAGGAAAGAAGGGAGGGGAAGGCCTGGCCATGCTCAAGAAAGAGCAAGCACTGGTCCTTTCTCTTAAGGCTTTTAATCTGTTTTCTAAAGGCAGGAATTTTAGGGGAAGTCTCAGGGGAGGATCTCAATAGAATATTCATCAGTTTTCCAGGTATGTCCTTTAATATGCTGATTCACCCAAATGAGCATATACAGGGGTCCTGGTCATTCTCTGGTCAGTTTCACCTTGAAAGAATGTCACTGAAGAGGGACCGGGACTGAGGAAGGTCTGTCCCAACATGGTCTGGAATGTGTAAACTATTTGCTCCTAAGTGTACTTGGTTAGGGAAGATGAGACATTGCAATTTATTATCTGGCTGTAAATTGCTATCTGTTTCAGTTTCCCCATTCCATCTGACAAGGAATTTTCCTAGCTTCTTACTAACCTGCTTCAAGACCACCTGATCACAGCCACAAAGACTCCAGGAAGGGTGCTACCAAGAGCTAAATGAATCAGGCGAAGAAAATCACTGAAGCTTGCACAAGCACTGACCAATCAACATAGCCCATGACCCTAAACCCCTTAACTTACGATTGCTCTTTTTTTTGCCTTTAAAACTAATTGTAAGCCACTGGGGAATTTGGGGTGTTATGGGGTTTTAAGAATTAGCTTCCTGTTCTCCTTGCTTGGTATCTTGCAATTAAGTGAACCCAATTCCTCCACTGTAATTCTCAGGGTTCAGGGTTTGGCTCTGCTGTGGGCAGGACAGATGAACTCTCTTTCATTTTGGTTACACATTGTTGAGAAAATTGGAGTACTGTATTAGCACCAAGACCAAAAAGAAAAAAAATGCCACTCAATATGTAGAAGATAATGAAAAACGAATCCTTTTTTAAATTTAAATTTAATTTTTTAAATTATATATATATTTTAATATATTTTTATTGTTGATATTATTACAGATATCTCCCATTCCCCCTCCCTCACCTTTACCCCTCTCCTTCCAGCCCCTGCCCACCTCCTAATTTTTATTTTTAATTGTGGTAAAATACACATAAAATATTTTTCTCAAACCATACAGTTTGGTGGCATCAAATACATTCACATTGTTGTGCAACCATCACCACCATCCATCTCCAGAATTCTTTTCATCTTGCAAAATTGAAACTCTGTACCATTAAACACTAACTTCCGATTCATCCTCTCCCCAGCTTTTGGCAACCACCATTCGTTCTGTCTCTATGAATTTGACTACTCCAGTTACCTTATGTACATGAAATCAGACAGTATTTGTTTTTTCATAACTGGCTTATTTCACTTAACCATAATATCGTCAAGACTCACCCATGTTGTAGCAGGTGTCAGAATTTCAATTCTTTTAAGGCTGACTAATATTCCATTGTATGTATTAAAGAGAAAACCAAAAATGGTGTCTCTTGTGTGAAAACACATGATACCAAACCCCAAACCTAGATTTAATACCTGATCTAACTGTTATAGAAGAGAAAGACTTGTCCACCTGGAGCCAGCAGAGCCAAACACTAAACACTGAGAATTTCAGAGGAGAAGGATTGGTTATCTATATATATAAAAGCCAAGCAATCAGAATGACTGGAACAACTGGAATGACTGGAACAACTGGTCACTATGATGCGCACTGCAGCCGGCCAACCAGCCCGATGGAGGTGGGGCTGGCCAGCCAACCTCCTGCGGCCCCTCCCCCAGGCCGTCCCTGCCCCCAGTCAGCCCCCCCAACCCCAATCAGGGGTGGGGCTGGAGGCCAACCTCCCATGGCCCCTGCCTCCGACAGGCTGGCCAACCCCAATCGGCCCTGATTGGGGCAGGCCGGCTGGACCTCACCCATGCACGAATTCGTGCACCAGGCCTCTAGTCTATATATATAAAAGCCTAAGTGACCACTTGACCATTCCACTGGTAGCTATGACACACACTGACCACCGGGGGCAGACGCTCAAGGCACCGGCATGGAAACATGGAACAGACTGGTGAATCTCAGAGGGAAAGGGGGAGGGGGAGGGCAGGAAGAGATTATCCAAAGATCTTATATGCATACTAGAGGTCCGGTGCACGGATTCGTGCACTGGTGGGGTCCCTTGGCCTGGTCTGCAGGGATCAGGCCAAATCTGTGCACCAGGCCTCCGACATCTCCTGAGGGGTCCCAGATTGCAAGAGGGCGCAGGCCAGGCTGAGGGACCCCACCAGTGCATGAATCCATGCACTGGGCCTCTAGTTTTATTATAAATGGCACTACCCAGAGAACTGGAGAAAGGGAAGCTAATGCTCAAAAGCCCAAACTCCCCAATCCAGGGTTCAGGCTAGTTTTTTAAGGGTATGGGGGAACAGGTATGGGGAAGGGCTGGTGGGGCACGTTTTAATTGGAGGATGTTGGACCTTAGCCATTGATGGTAAAAGGGTGTCAACACCAGATCTCTCTGGACAAGGGACCCTTTGCTTCTGAAAGGGTTCCAGTGTTCAAGTTCTGATTATATCCCCATCTTTTGTTTCTAGGTGCAGTTTAAGGTCAAAGTCCTCTCTTCTGCCTATGCTTTGGCCGAACAACTTGTGTTTTTGGTCTGTTGTTTCCAAAAAGCAACTCAGTATCTGATTAAACCAGAGAGGGCCATTTTGAACTGGTTCTGCGGTTATAATTGCTATTTCAACCTCCCCCAGAAACATAATCTTAATCAACCAGTCTGGAATTTTCATAGGTCAACACCAATGAGGTAGTCCTTCTTATGGGTCTTCTCCATTCTCCGTACATAGAAAAGGCAGTCTTCATGATAAAAACCTTTGCCATTCCCTTCTCCCCCAAAAGAAGGTGTCCTGGTCTAATTATAACCCTTTCTTTTCATTTGTTAATATCTCCCTTGCCTCACCTTTCTTCTTATAAAAACCTCCCATTTTGTATAACCCCTTAGAGTACCATTCTAGTTGCTAGATGGGATGCTACCCGATTCATGAATTGCTTAATAAAGCCAATTAGATCTTCAAATTTACTCAGTTGAATTTTGTTATGAATATACTAGAGGCCCAATGCATGAAATCCGTGCAAGAGTAGACATTCCTTCCCTCCGGCCGCCAGCAGGCACCCAAGACCCGGGCTTCCCTCACAGCCCTGGCTTCATCTGGAAGGATGTCCGGAAGGATGTCTGGTCTAATTAGCATATTATGCTTTTATTATTATAGATTATTATAGATACACTGTTTTTTAATCCACTCATGGTTTGATGTACACTTAGGATTATTTTCACCTTTTGGCTATTGTGAATAATATTGTTATGAATATCAGTGTACACATATTTCTTTGAACTCTGCTTTAAATATTTTTTGGAGTATAAATGAGAAATTAAATATTTTGATGTTTCCTTTCTAGGGGTTATTTGGAAAGAGGTAGTGAGTTCTTTCAGAAGCTCTCTTAATGCATTGTTTCCTTAAAAAATGTATGAATATGTGGTGGCCATTCAAAAGTAGGCTGGGCGCTGGTGTGGCTCAGAGGTTGAGTGCTGACCTATGAACCAGGAGGTCTAGGTTTGATTCCCTGTCAGGGCACATTTCTGGTTTAGGGCTTGGTCCCCAGTAGGGGACATGCAGGAGGCAGCGTATCAATGATGCTCTCTCATCACTGATGTTTCTCTCTAAAATCAATAAAAAATAAAAATAAATTTTTATAAAGTAGACTGGGCATTCTAGACTGCCAAGTCAAGAATTCCTGTTCAGAAGCTGACCTGTTTCTGCTTTGAAAACATAATTAATACGAACTAGGCATCTAAAGCCAAGAGGCAAACACTGTTGCTATATGAATCTGTGTGTATCTATCTGAATATGCATGTTTTAATTTTATTTAAATGCCAAACGAAGGTCTAGGGCAGATTTAGAAGACAAATGGAGAGCTGCTGAGACCTTCAAGAGCAGCGGCTGCTGGTGAAACAGCCTGTACTGTGGAGGGGCAACCCTGCCAGCACATCACGCCTGCAGCAATCTGCTGCTGGAACTGAAAATGGCTCCCCCAGCATACCTTCCTGTGTATCCTCATTCATTTCAGAAGGGATTTATTTGTAAGCTTGTTGATTTCGGGGACTGCACTTTGCAAAGGAACCCTGTCAATTGTAGTATTTAATAATGTTTCATTTAATACTTTCTGCTCTTCTGTTTGTTTCCTACACAACCTGGCCCTGTATCATAAAATGCCATTTACCCAGGATTTACAGAGACAAGCATTCTCTGGCTTGCCCTCCCCCAGCCTAAGGAGCTCACAAATCACTGATAGTGTGGGGGCGAGAGGCCGCTTACAGAAGGGAAATGGTGCCCAGGAAAGCAAGGGCTCAACTCCCTCTGCACAAAGAAGGCAAATCTCTTCCGTGATAGCTCAGCAACCCCAGTTTGGATTCAGGCCATTTAAACCCACATTCGAACGCCAGCAAAGGGAAAACTGCCTGCCTTACTGAGGAACAAAACTAAATGTGCCCGCACTGAACTGCTTTCTTGGAATTTTCTTTGCTCATTCTAGTCTCTTGTTACCTGGACCACTGGTCCCCACTGAGCCCCTAAACTGCAGGAGGACAGGGCTCTGAGGTTCCCACCCAGGCAGCTGGCTTCTCCTCTGGGCAAGGGAAAGCCAGGGATGAAAGGGGGGCGACGGTGGGAAATACACAGGAGAATGACAAAGCTGAGAAAGCACAAGGCTCTGTGGGTCCCAGGAACCGCCCCCTCCCCTCTTCTCCCGGTCATATTATAAGGCTGAGAGCTTCCTAGTCCCAATCCTCTGAACATTTGACTCCTTTTCATAAATGTTAGGATTGGTAGCTTTCCAATCTTTCTAGCTGGAGAGCACTGAGAAGAGTAATATAGGAAATAATGATGGATTCCCAGTCTCTTTCAATTCCTCATTCATTGGCTAAGTGTCGGTTGCCTAGGAAACTGCCTGCATCCTGAAACTGCAGGGTTGGCTGTTAGGCTAGGACTGTGAGTTGTGTATTAAGTGGTGAATGCTGGCAGGCAGTGGGAAAATCCGAAAGCTTGATGTTTTGTAATTTCAGTAAGTGTGTAAAAAGATATACCTTGCTTTAAGAAAACAATACTTTGAAATTTTACTACCACATCAGCCATGTATTGCCTCCTTTCTATCAAACTTCTTCAAGTAATTAAAACAAAGATTTTATGTGTAATAAAGAAATGCAAAATTACTTGAGAATCTGCCATTGAATGCACTCTGAAAATCGTGAGAGCTTAGGGTCTATCTTACTTCAGCCACAGCATACGCATAAACAAATGTTGAAGTTTATTTTACACTGAGTTATTTCTACAACGGTCTCAGGAAGGGAAAATTCAGGAATGTTAGCTCATCATTAAAACTGACCCTGTGCAAGTTATGATGAACTGTATGGTCCTGACACCTTCATATCTGATATACACTGACCTAGATGGAGAGAAATTGTGTGTAATAGACAAAAAGAAATTCAGGGGGACCCAGCTGAGAACTAATCTTTTTTTGCTTTGAAAACCCCTTCGGATACAAAATCAGTTCCTTGTGGGGGGGGGGGGAAAAAAGTGTGCAGCATAATAATTCCAAGTTGGGCGAGTGGTGTAGGCCAGTTAGTGAGAATGCCGGATCTTAAGGGGGCGGGAGGGGGGGTGCTAAGAGGAGGGAAAGGGGGGGGGGACTTGGGACATTTGTAATAGGGTCAACAATAAAAATTTTCAAAAGGCGGGAGTGGGTGGGGCGCGAGCAAAACATAGGAAAGAAAAGCAGATCTTGAACCAAAAGTGTGGAGTCCCCGGGTTTTCAGAGGGATAAATTCCAGCCTCGCCTCATCCCAATTCCTTTCCCCGAGAGGAAAGGGTCCTTTTATCCACATAATCCTACACACGCGTTTGACCCGGGCACTCCTCGATCTAGCTCTGAAACAGAATTGGAGAAAATAAACCCTTAGGCGGGCTCCAGTTACCTGGCGCGGCAGCCGGCACTCAGCTAGTAGCCAGGGTGCGGCTCTCGCTGGCTTCCTCCCCGCGCGACTAGGTCCCACCGGAGCGCCCCACCCAGGGCTGGGTGCTGACACCCGCCACGGCCCTTTCGGCCTGGACGTGGTCAGCTTCCACGGGGCTGGGGCGCACGGAACTGATTCCTGCCTGAGCCCAGTCCTAACCTGCTGTGTGACCTTGGGAATCGTTCGCCCTCTGCATTCCCGCGTCTGCCGGAGCGGGATTAGAAACTCGGGGTCAGGTCCCAGATCCTGGGAACCCCCCAACTGCAGCACGCGGTCGGGCCCTCCGCGCTCGTGCACCTCACGCCCAGGGCCCCCTAACCCCAACCCCGGCAGCAGTGTCTGGGAACTGCCGGGCTTCAGTCTGGGTGACATGGGGGCGCCGGCTCCTGTTCCGCTTCTCTTTGTGCCTGGGACGGAGCTGCGAGTCCCCCTCCCACCACAGCGGGAGGGGAGCGCGGACAGCTTGCTGACGGCTCTGGGCGGGTCTCACTCGACAGCTGCCCGCTCCGTTCCGCCGCGGGAACCCGGGTCCTTCGCCTGCTCTCCCCGGACATGAAAAGGGAGTCCTGTCACCTCGCAAAGGACCCATCCGGGTCGGGAGGGGTTGGGAGCGCTTCACCCGTGGAATTTCAGGGGCCAGGATCCAGGTCTGCAGTGAATGTAGTGAACGTTTTAGCCACCCTTTGGCACACTCAGGTTCATCTTCTCTCCTCTCTCCCCTCCCCTCCCCCTCCCTTTCCTCCTTCCCCCTCCCCTCCCCTCCTCTCTCCTCTCCTTCCCTTCCCTTTCTTCTCTCTCTCTCTCTCTCTCTCTCTCTCTCTCTCTCTCTCTGTCCCTCTCTCTCTCTCCCTCTCTCCCTCTCTCTCTCCTCCTACCTAAGACACACACACAAGAAAAGTGACAAAGAGATCAGCTCCTTCTTGGACTACTTGGAAACCTTAGGTTTGAAGGAGGGTGGGTGCTCCGAGTCTGCGCACACACTTCCTGTGCTCCTTGGGGGGGGGGGGGAGGAGAGAAAGGGGGGCTCTCCCTCCCAGTGCCGCAGTTTTTAGGCGTGTCCTTCCCTTCCATCGGGAGCTCGAAGATTGGAGACCTCGTGGCCCCCGTGGGGTCCGGAGCCTGATGGACGATGAGAATGTTAGCGATGGGGTGTACGGTGACCAGCCTGGGAACCCGTGCCCACACTGCACAATCAATGAACCGAACCCAGATCCGGGGGGCGCCTGGTGTGTGGTTTTTAGATACTCGATTGTGGGAGGCATCCACGCACGTACGAGCCCTTTGTTCTGCCACAGCCCCGCCCCTGGACCCCACCCTGCTCTGACCGCTGGACAGTCCAGACTGCGCAGCCCGCCCGCCCACCCCATCCACTCCCAAGGAACAAAAGCCAACCCCCGGGGTGGAGGAGCCTTTGGTACCAGCCGAGGAGCTGTGGACTCTTGCAGAGGGTCCGGCCGGGCGGGAGAAGCGTAGAGGGTCGCAGCCCTGGATGCTGCAGCCAGTGAGAGGCCGCAAGGGGACCTTGTCAGAGACAAAGAGAACCGGTGGATGCTGGGGGCGGGGCGCAGGGCATCCTGGGGCCCTAGGGCCTCAGGTGTCCAGGGTCGCGGCTCTTCAGACCCCAACACCCTGATGACACACGACTTCCTCCTGCGGCCGCCTGTCCTCTCCCAAGGCTCCGAGCGACCAGGGCTCAGCCGCTAGACAGTCGTTGACCTGTAGGGTTGAGGAAAGGGGCAATGCTCTTACGGGGGAGGGGTGGAGGGTTGGCTTATGGATCTCTGGCCCCTGGAGGAGGAGGCGCCCCAACCGGCGCTGGCAGCACAACCCTCGCCACCTCAACCGTACCACCTGCCAGCACCCGAAGTATACGGCGCTCCTTTCCGGCGCACCTGCGGGCCTCTCCACCTGCTCCAATCCCCTGGCGTCCCCTCCTCCCCATCCAGTGCCAGCGCTTCCCCCATTCCCGGCCTGCCTGCCACACTCAGTGCCCTCGGTTCCATCTCCCACCCCCCGTTCTCAGAACCCAGCTCTTTCCACCCCACCCCCAGCCCTACACAATGCGCAGGCCCCCACCCTACTCCGCAGAGCCCCCGTTCCTCGCCCGGTCTGCAAACCTGTGCTGATTGGCTACGGGCCCGTGGCCCAGCCCCCCGGACAGCCCCCGAGGCTGGGAGCATTACGTCAGCGGGGCCTGGAGAGCGCTAGCGCGAAGGGGACTGGGGGACTCGGGCTGGGGGCGCGGCCTGCGCGGGCCGCCCCACCCTGCTTGCATAAAAGGCCGAGCCCGCTGGGCCGGTCCTCTCAGCCGGTCGGTTCCCCCTGCGCTTTCCCTGTGACCCCACAGTGGGTGTGTAAGGGAGGACGAACAGACGGACCAGACGCCGCCCGGGGCCAGAAGAAGCTAGCGAGCACCATGCGTGAGATCGTGCACATCCAGGCGGGCCAGTGCGGCAACCAGATCGGCGCCAAGGTGGCTGGGCTGGGAGGGGGCGAGGACCCGGGCCCAAAGCTCTTTGGGGTTCCTGGGTGCCGGCCGCATCCTGAGCAGGCCCAAGGCGCTCCAAGCACCGACCTTCCCGGGTGCTTTGTGCAGAGGAGTGGGGCGTGGACTTTAGTGAGGGGGGCGGGGAACCGCTCATTTTTCTGTAACTCGGTCAGAATCATGGACACTCCGCTTTCTCCTTGCTCTTCACTTAGCCTGGAACACGGACCTTGAAAAGGCGCCGGGCTGTCTGGGAGACTGCGGGCGGGTTTGCGGGAGGCGCCCGGACGCAGGGAATTGATTTTACTCGCTGGAATCCTAGTCGAGCTGCCGGGGGAGAGGGGGCGGGGGAGGGGTGGAGAGCAATTGTCTTGAGGTCTCAGGACGTGCTTTGAATCAAAAACCACCCTCCTTCTGGTCCCTCCGGTCGCGGTGTCCCCGCCCACCCCCTCCGCGCCGGCTGGCGGCCCCGCGCGCCGGCCTCCCTGGGGCGCCGGCAGGCAGCTGTGACCCTGAGCGCGGAAGGGTGCCGGCGGTTCGGCTGCTGGCCCCGCCCCTCGCCCCCAAAGTCCCTTCTACGCGTCGGGGAAACGCCCAGTTTCAACATTGTGCCCTTACAAAATACAATCCTGCGGCTGTGGGGGTCACCCAGTCCTAAAGCCCCTGAAAGGTTGGGTCGTCAGAACTGAGTCGGGGGTACTATTCATTTTAAGTCTTGGTCCCTTGGAGGGTTGGGCATGGCTCAGTGCAACCTTTTACTGTGTCTCAGTTTTGGGAGGTCATCAGCGATGAGCATGGGATCGACCCCACGGGCAGTTACCATGGAGACAGTGATTTGCAGCTGGAGAGAATCAATGTGTACTACAATGAAGCCACTGGTAATTGCCTTTTTCTTCCCCCACCTCTAATTTTTTACCCCCTCTTTTTCCAGGGGCTTGACCCTGGGAGTCTGGCTCCAAGGGAGGGTGGACTAAAGGATTTTGAATTCACACTGTTTGTGGTATTTCAGGGAGCTTCCCGGTTCACAATCGAATGAACCCGTTGAGAATTGGGTGGGTCTTGTGCCTGCCTTTGTTTGGGGGTCATCAGCAGTGCCTGCAAAAAGGAAACTGGTGCCGAGCCCTCCTCTTCAGAGCTCTCTGTGGGCGGGTCTAAGTCCAGCTCTCCCCCCCCCCCCCACCCCCCCCGCAGGTAACAAGTACGTACCTCGGGCCATCCTGGTGGACCTGGAGCCCGGCACGATGGACTCGGTCAGGTCTGGACCATTCGGCCAGATCTTCAGGCCGGACAACTTCGTGTTTGGTGAGTAACTGGTATGGCTGATGGCGCGGGAGGCTCATTTGACACCAGACAGCTCAGCATCGAGGGGTGTGACTGCCTAGGGGAAAGTGTGAAGAACATCCGGTTGTGTGCTGATTCTATCTTAGTTTAAGCTAAAACGAATTTGCCCTCCAATAGCCAGGTATTCCTAGCCTTCCTTATTTATAATTACATCCATGACCAAATATTTTAGTGTCTGCACATTCTGGTGATAACCTAAATTAATCTCATCTGAACACTGACTCGTTGATGAAGGGGTTTAAGGTTCATTTAAATGCAGTCCTCAGTGACGTATGAAATGTGTTTCTCCCTGGCAGGCCAGAGCGGGGCCGGGAACAACTGGGCCAAGGGCCACTACACGGAGGGCGCCGAGCTGGTGGACTCCGTCCTGGACGTGGTGCGGAAGGAGTCAGAGAGCTGTGACTGCCTGCAGGGCTTCCAGCTGACCCACTCGCTGGGCGGGGGCACCGGGTCCGGGATGGGCACGCTGCTCATCAGCAAGATCCGGGAGGAGTACCCCGACCGCATCATGAACACCTTCAGCGTGATGCCCTCGCCCAAGGTGTCGGACACGGTGGTGGAGCCCTACAACGCCACGCTCTCCGTGCACCAGCTGGTGGAGAACACGGACGAGACCTACTGCATCGACAACGAGGCGCTGTACGACATCTGCTTCCGCACCCTGAAACTGACCACCCCCACGTACGGGGACCTCAACCACCTGGTGTCGGCCACCATGAGCGGCGTCACCACCTGCCTGCGCTTCCCCGGCCAGCTGAACGCGGACCTGCGCAAGCTGGCGGTGAACATGGTGCCCTTCCCGCGCCTGCACTTCTTCATGCCCGGCTTCGCGCCGCTCACCAGCCGCGGCAGCCAGCAGTACCGCGCCCTCACGGTGCCCGAGCTCACCCAGCAGATGTTCGACTCCAAGAACATGATGGCCGCGTGCGACCCGCGCCACGGCCGCTACCTCACGGTGGCCGCCATCTTCCGCGGCCGCATGTCCATGAAGGAGGTGGACGAGCAGATGCTCAACGTGCAGAACAAGAACAGCAGCTACTTCGTGGAGTGGATCCCCAACAACGTGAAGACGGCCGTGTGCGACATCCCGCCGCGGGGCCTCAAGATGTCGGCCACCTTCATCGGCAACAGCACGGCCATCCAGGAGCTGTTCAAGCGCATCTCGGAGCAGTTCACGGCCATGTTCCGGCGCAAGGCCTTCCTGCACTGGTACACGGGCGAGGGCATGGACGAGATGGAGTTCACCGAGGCCGAGAGCAACATGAACGACCTGGTGTCCGAGTACCAGCAGTACCAGGACGCCACGGCCGACGAGCAGGGCGAGTTCGAGGAGGAGGAGGGGGAGGACGAGGCTTAAGTTTGCAGTTCAGTGCAGGTTAGGGAGAGCTGAAAAGGAAAGCAAGGGGAGGGGGGTCCTGGGGAAAATACCTGCAGTGGAAGGGAAGAAGCATGGTCTGCTCTAGGTGTGTGCGCTGACTCTCTGGTGCTCTTCACTGTTGCCTGTTCCTTTGTTTGTTTTCTTTTTGTAACACTGACAACATCGATGTAACATTTGAGATATTTCTGAACTATCTGTAATGGCTAAAATCACATAAACGTTTGTGTCCTAATAGTCCTCTTTTCTGTCTCCTCTTTATTGAGTTCTTTATTATCAACTTAAATGTAACTTGCAGAACACATTATATTAAACTAGAGGCCCGATGCATAAAAATTCGTGCAAGAATAGGCCTTCCTTCCCCTGGCTGCCGGCACTGGCTTCCCTCCAGCACCCAGGACCCAGGCTTCCCTCCTCCAGCCACTGGCATGCACCCGGGCCCCCGGGCTGGCTTCCCTCTGGCCCGGCTTGGTCAGGAAGGACATCTGGAATGACCTCTGGAAGATGTCTGGTCTAATTAGCATATTACCCTTTTATTATTATAGATTCTTCCTTTAGAAAAGGGAAAGGATAGGTAAAAGTTCAAATGAATTTAGTCTTTCAGTGGTAAAATAGAATCAATCACAGTCAAACCCAACTTAAGATGGGACATCAATCCAAGTGTTAAAATGCCTTTAAATAACGATTAAATTCATTGAAAGGATGCCTACCTGAAAGCACACTAAATGTGGAAATCCTACTATACCTCTATTTCCTTTACAAACATTTTTTAAAATATTTACTATATCCACACATCACAAAATTATAAAGGAAAGAAAGTGCAAAGCAAATATCTTCCTTCTGTGTCTTGTGGAATAGTTTCTTCCCTGGAGGGCAACCATTCTTAGCATTGTTATCTTTCTTGCATCCTTGCAGAAATAGTCCATATACGTCAAACCTATGTAGATTCCCTCACCCCCCTTTTTTTGGTCACACACGTTATGACACTAACACACTGTTCTGCTGCCTCTTTTTTTTTTTTTTTTACTAAATAGAATATCTTTAAAACACAGAGACCTTCTCTCCTTTAAATGGATGCATAGCATCCATTATGTAGTTGTACCATATTTTATTTAAGCAATTTCTATCAATGGACATGTAGTTGTTTATACTTATTTCTTATAGTGCCACAATGAATAATTATGTGCATATAAGATGGTGTATATGAGAATAGCTTGTAAATTTTGCTAAGTAGATTTTCTGTCAAAAGGTAGGTGATGCCTTTTTTAGGCTGATGAAATCACTTGTACTTAGGAATAGTCATGGATTTATAAATAGTTAATGCACTAAAATTTTCAAGCAACTTTTCTTCCCAGCAATCATGTTTATACTCCATAGGAAACTATTTGTATTTAAGTTAATGACATTTGAATTTATATGAGAGTGAATTCTGCATTATTGGAGAATTTTACTTTAAATAGGCAAGCCATAATCTTTATGGTTTATTGCATTCTTATCATGCAGAGCTGGGGTTTGGGTTTTCAACCACTAATGAAGCAGTGGGATTTCAACAAGTGACTTTCAGTTAAGATGATATGCTTCCACGGGAGAAATTGTGCTTTGTCACAGGGTGCCAGTGCACTGCCTTAATCTGGGTCAGTCAGTGTCTTGTTTAGGAAAAGAAGTGGAGTGTAAGTTATAAACAAACGTACAAAACTTACTTATGTACCCCAAAAGGAAGAAAAAAAATCAAGAAAACTAGGTTTATGCTTTTTCTAATTTTTAGACAAATTCAAAATTAGAAAAAAAATATACTACTTTAAATCTTACCCTGTATTTATTTCATTCTACATGGTTCTTCTACCTAAGTGTTAAAAGAAAAAGAAAAGAAAAGATGAGGGTAGACAGGGATTTCCGTATTAGAAACGGATGTCTCTTTGAAAACAGTTCCAAAGAAAAGTGAGTAATATCATTCATAAATAGTATGAAAAGTTAATTCTACCAAATGGCTCCCATCAATGAAAAAGAGCAGCAGTTCACTTTACATGCATACACCGCAGCAGCTAGACCGAGGGCCAAGCAGGTCAGGAGCTGCGGCTTCTGCTCCCGTTCCACATTTAACAGTGAACTGGCAGGAGCCCCGTGTAAAGCTTCCAACCTCCTAATTGAAGGGTGACATTGGTTTTAAATGTCCTGAAGACATGGGTCAGCTGCCAGGGCCCCGGGTCTCTCCTTGGCCGTGCATTCCCACAACCTGTCAGACACATGCCCAGTCACTTTGGAGAAGAGAGGATTGCTGCCAGTGCCGGGCGGGCGGGCGCACTGAGCCTTGTGCTTCTCTCCCGCCTTGTGAGAAGGGGCTCTCAGGCAGCAGCAAGCCAGCCGGCCAGCCTGCCAGCATGTGCGCGTCCGCACCCGGCTGGAGCTCAGGCATGACCTGAAGAGGGTGCCACACTATTCAGCCAAGCGGACGCTCTGGAGCAAAGCTTGAAAACACACTTGTATCATATCAATATGCATGTGAAATACACACTCAGGAAAATAGTTCAAAAGCAGGAAAATGTACAGACTAGCCTGGATAAGAGATGCCTTTCCTGTTAGCTTCCTTTGTTACGTTACCATTGTGTGATGGGATTTGGGGTGGTGGTAGTGGTGGTTTTGTGTTTTTTCAACACTCTTTAAAGGAACTGTTTGATCTCTCCCTGGTGTGCCATCAGGAGGATAGTCACTTCTGAGCACAGTACCTGGATATAAACCCCGGGGTTTTTTTACTCCAAAGTGTATGGCACTCTGACACCAGAAACAGTGGTTACACAGGTTGAAAAGGACCTCTAGAGCAGCTGCTGAGGGCGAGGCACTGACTCAGAGACAGGCAGAGCTTCAGAGCCTCCCTCTGGCCTGCAGGCCACGTCTAATCAAGGCACTTGACCATCTGCCAACAACCCCGGAACCTCTCAATATTCTCTTATTACTTTCTGCATGAATCCTCTTCTCCAACTAAAAATATTGTACTTCCCCTTCTCCCACCTTCACCGTTGCCGATGCCATTCTCCCTCACTAGAATATCTTATTTCACTTCTCTTCCTAAAATGCTTTTCAGCTCTTCAAGTATATTAAGGTTTCCCTTTTTCCCCAAAAAACTTTCTTTACTCTGATGCTCCATGCAGCACATTATTTGCACAGTTGTTCTAATAAGGGCACAGACCCAGGAGCCAGGCAACTTCAGTCCCAATCCTGACATTTTCACTTAGATTTTGGCTATTGTTCATTGGTTATTATAAACTAGAGGCCCGATGCACAGAATTCATGCAAGAGTAGGCCTTCCTTCCCCTGGCTGCTGGCACCAGCTTCCCTCCGGCACCCTGGACTCAGGCTTCCCTCGAAGCCCCGGCTTTGTCCAGAAGGTCATCTGGAAAACATCTGGAAGGACATCCAGTCTAATTAGCATATTACACTTTTATTATTACAGATATTTTTATTCCGTTTTTGTCTACACTATTGGCTTATTTGTGTTTATATGTTCAATGGCTACTCTAGAGTTTACAACATTAATCTTTAATTTACCACCCTCCACTTGAAATAATGCCTTCTCATCTATGCACAGGATGAGAGCCTTATAATGCACTTCCATCGGCCCTCTGTCTTCCATGCTCTGCAACCATATTTTATTTTCACATATTTTGAAAACCCACTATACATTGTTATTGCTTTAAACAGTTATCATTTTAAGAGATTAAAAGCATATTTGTCCAATTTTACCAGTCAGGTCTCTTCATCTCTTTGGGTAGATCACATTTCCTTCTGCCTGAAAAAACAAAAAACAAAAAACCCAAAAAAACTTCTTTAACATTTCTTGTAGTGCAGATCTGTGGGAAATGAATCTAGTGCTTTTGTTTAGCTGAAAAAAAATCTTCATTTTGCCTCATTTTTGAAAGATGTTTTTGCTTTATACTGAATTTTAGGTGGACAACTTGTTTTCTGTCAGCATGATAAAGATGCTATTCTTTTATCTCCTGACCTGTGCTGTGTAAAGTGAGAAGTCACTAGTAATTATCAACTTTGTTTCCTTGCATGTAATGTTTTATTTTCTGGTCTAGCTGCTTTTAAGATAATCTCCTCATCACCGTTTTCCAGCAGCTTTAATATGATGTGCCTCGGTATGGTTTCCTATGTGTTTATTCTACTTGGAATTACTTGAGCTTCCTGAATCTGTGAGCTTATAGTTTTCATCAGATTCACAAAATTTCTACCATAATTTCTTCAAATATTTTTCTGTCCCTGTAATGAGAAGATACCTTCAGACTGAAGGATGGAGCAGGCAACTCCATAGAATAGAACAGAATTTAAAATGGGATAATTTACCTTTGGGAAAGTTGGGCTGGAGCAGACTAGACAGCCCCTCACTTTCGCACAATTTATTCTCCTCCAAAGACCCCCATTACTGTGCTGTTTTTATACTATAACTCAGGCACTACTGATTGACAAGACCAAGGGGAAAAGAATGCAGCAGTGCCAGGGGCCACCCCTCCTTGTGGTCCATAATATCACCAGTTTGATACTCAGCTTGGTTGTCATTCTGGCTACACCTAACAAAAGTATTTATGGTTACATTTTAAGGAACACAGATAATTATTAACTAAAGGGCTTTGATGTGCTTGCTAAGGACAGTGAGATTGGCCAGAAGTCACAGTATGAGAAGGCACGGAGATGAAGATGGTTTTTGTTCACACCTGTATCGATACAACAGACTACATGCACGACACTGCGCTCAAAATACAAATATGAGCCCAACTGGTGTGACTCAGTAGTTGAGCATCAACCTAAGAACCAGGAGGTCACAGTTCAATTCCCAGTGGGAGTATATGCCTGGGTTGTGGGCTCCATCCCCAATAGGGGGTGTGCAGGAGGCAGCCTCTGGATGTTTTGCTCTCATTGATGTTTCTGTTTCTCTGTCTCTTCTTCCTTTCTCTCTAAAAATCAATAAAAACATTTTAAAAAATACAAATATGAAGAAGCATACTCTGGCCTTCAAGGAGTTTCCAAGTCAGTGGGGAAGACAAATATAAGCACAACAAAGTGCAACAGGCTGTGGCAAATGCTGTGAAGAAACTACAGAAACAGAAAGAAAGCATCAACTAATTCTCCTTAGTTTCAAACCAGGCAGTTTTCATAAAGAAACAACAGTTATACCCCCCACCCAAACTAGAAGGTCTAACGTGATTCACACAATAATGAGAATCAGGGTTCTTTAGGAGGGTGAACTGATTTAAACAATAGCATTCAAAACAGCCAAAATGTGTCATTAAAGAAAATGCAGCCAGGTAATTAGTGCTGCCTCCTCCGCGGCACTGGGTGCTCATCACCACCGTCAGCCTGGCCTCCTTCGTTCATTGGTTTCCCTCTTTCCCTGGCAATTGGACAGGCCTCAGGGAAGAAGACAGTATGGCCGGGCTGGGTGCAGATGCTATCTTTCCCTTTGTGGAAGACACACCAGATTATAGCTTTCCAATCTTCTGCTGAAAGAGGGGTCCTGCCTTGAGCATTTCTGTGTTCTTGACCTGTCCATTCAACCCAGCTCCATACCACCCATCACCTGGGGAGGCTCACAGGCTGGCTCCTGGTGATGATCATGCCCCTTGGATTGGAGGTTCTCATAAAAAGCCAGTGGGTTGGTGTGTAGGCTGGCACAGGAAGAGGGCAGGCTACCACCCACCTAGTTTTTACCCAGAGCCATCTTTGTGGGTAGATCTTCACTGTACATTACCAATGTGTGTGTCTTTTTTTTTTTTTTAATATGTTTTTTATTTATTTCAGAGATGAAGAGAGAGGGAGAGAGATACTGGGGATTGAGCCCGCAACCCAGGTATGTGCCCTGACCTGGAATCAAACTGTGACCTCTTGGTTCATAGGTTGATGCTCAACCACCGAGCCATGCCAGCCAGGCCCAATGCGTGTGTCTTGCTTCTAAGACATAAGAAGGTGGGGGCGGGGTGGGGGGGGAGGACGGGGAGCAGTATTTTTGTTTATTTTGGTGTTTTTTTTGTGTGTGTGCATTGAATTCTGTATTCAATTATGCAAAGGTTCAGTTAGACAGTTAAAAGAAGACATAGAAGATGTGTTATCATTGGAACTTGCAGCATTTCCTCAGTGCATGCTGCTATGCCTTCCTCCCGAACCAAAGCTCAGAGGTAACTCACTCCCGAGGGCAGCAGACGGGATGGTGTGAGCTAAAGGCCTCTTCCTGTCTGACCCCAGCAGTGGCCATCCAGCAGGGGGACAGCTACTGGCAAGCACAGCCCAAAGTTGTTGACTAAAAAGGGAGGAGGAAGGGAATTTAGAGTCCAGAAGAGAAGGGATTAGAGCCATCCCAGGACCCAAACCCCTGCCCCTCTGGGTGCCTTGTCACCCCTATTCCAGCTTCTTAGCTTGCACCCAGGCCCTGAGGCAAGTCACTGCAGTTGAACATTGCTTCTGGCCTCTGAGGGTCACTGACATTCCCCTCACCCCCCACAAATTCTTCATCAAGTGAGGAAATCCCTTTAGACAGTTCTGTATGATGAGGTTGGGAACTTCATTTAAGAAAATAGAAATAGAGAAAGTCCTTTGCTCTAAAGCTACAAGATTCATTTTTTTATTATTGTTTAAAGTATTGCAAATAGTAGTACATATGTCTCCTTTTTAAAAAAATATATATTTTATTGATTTTTCACAGAGAGGAAGGGAGAGGGATAGAGAGCTAGAAACATCGATGAGAGAGAGACATCGATCAACTGCCTCCTGCACACCCCCCACCGGGGGATGTGCCCGCAACCAATGTACATGCCCTTGACCGGAATCGAACCCGGGACCTTCCAGTCCGCAGACCGACGCTCAATCCACTGAGCCAAACCAGTTTCGGCTCCTTTTTTTTTTTTTTTTTTTTTTTCCCCAATTGACTTTCCCCCAGCCTCCCCCACACCCCGGCACATGCCCTCATCCCCCTCCCAGTGTGTGTGTCCACTGGTTGAGCTTATATGCATGCATACAAGTCCTTTGGTTGATCTCTTACTTCCCCCCACTTCAACCCTCCCCAGCCTTTCCACTGTAGTTTGACAGTCTGTTTGCTGCTTCTCTGCCTCTGTATCTATTTTTGTTCATCAGTTTATAATGTTTTTTATTTTCCATAAATGAGTGAGATCATGTGAAATTTTTCTTTCACTGACTGGCTTATTTCACTTAGCATAATGCTCTCCAGGTCCATCCATGCTGTTGCAAATCGTAAGAATGCCTTCTTTTTTTATAGCAGCATAGTATTCCATTGTGTAGATGTACCACAGTTTTCTAATCCAGTCATCTGCTGATGGGCACTTAGGCTGTTTCCAAATCTTAGCTATGGTAAATTGTGCTGCTATGAACACAGGGGTGCATATATCCTTTCTGATTGGTGTTTCTGTTTTCTTGGGATATATTCCCAGAAGTGGTATTACTAGGTCAAATGGCAGTTCCATTTTTAGTTTTTAGAGAAAACGCCATACTGTTCTCCACAGTGGCTGCACCAGTCTGCATGATTTGGTTGGAAACTTCCTTTAAGCAAATAGAAATAGAAATAGAGAAAGTCCTTTGCTCTAAGCTACAAGATTCTTTTTTTATTATTATTAAAAAAATTGTATTTACTTAGAAGCATTCAAAATGTCAACAAAACAGCTGCAACTTTTTCTTTTCTGCAATTACAGAGTGGTATTCAGTTAGCAGAACAATAATGATTTCCTATAAGCTGCATCAGAGAACTGAAGATGAGACAATGTCCATCCCATATCTAACTACTTTGTGCTGCACACCAGCAAGAGCCTGCACGCCAGCTTGCAGCCCCCACACTGTACCAGGCAAGGTTAGTGGCTGCTGAAAATACCACCAGGACAGGGCCATGTAAAGACGCATTCAGTTGTGTGGTAACAGTACAAAAAAAGACACTGAACAGCTTAACAAATCTTACACAGCCTTACATTTCCACTTTTTTTTCTTTAAAAGGAGTGAGTTGGGTACAGGGTGGGTTAAATACTTTATAGACAAGAAAAACACTGCACTAGAACCAGCTTATTCATCATCTTCATCGTCTTCTTCATCTTCTCCCTCTTCCTCTTCCTCATCTTCCTCTTTCTTCTTTTTCTTGCCTTTTTCAGCCTTGGTGACTTCCTTCTTTGCCGACTCCCTTTTTGGCCACACCAGGCTCTCCTTTGCTCCTATGCGGAGATACCCTTTCCTTACTCCTCCCTCAGCTTAGCCGCCTCCCTTCCATCTGCTGCCTGTCCCTGAGGCTGTGTGACTCCACAACTCTCCCCCTTCTCTGCAGCAGCCCCAGCTGAGAGGCTCTCCTTTGATGTTTGGACGATATTCAGAACAAAACAAGAGAAAGACAGAAGGAGGCTTCGGGTGCATTGGGATCCTTGAACTTCCTTTCTGTTTCCGCTTTAGGAGGGAGGTAAGTTTTCAGTTTCACAGCAGGCCGTCTGCCTTTGCCTGGTCTGCAAAGGTTCCTTTCTCCTTAGCAGACATGGTCTCCCAGCTCTGTGAGCACTTCTCAGGAAACCGGGGAGCTGACTGACCCCTCTGGGTGCCGCTTCTTGTGCTCCTCCCGGGCGTTTGCACAGAGAAAGCATACGAAGACATTTTGCCTCTCGGAGCCTTAGGATCCCCTTTGCCCAGTTTTACTACTTTTCCTCAGCAAGCGCTCAGTCGCCCAGTGCCCGCCCCGCTCGCACCTGCCCCGGCGCTGTCTCTGTGGAGCTCGTGTACTGCAATGGCTCATGTACTGCAATGGCTGTCCAGCTACACGATTCCTGCCCCAAATCATTTAAATGTCTTACAGGTTGGCTCTGTGGGCACAGCTCGCAGGGTCTCCTCTTCCTCTTCCTCACATCAGCTCTGAGTGGGCACGCGCAGACACAGTGGATCTGGGTGGGGACCTCAGTCCCCTAGGCACGGCTTCCTTCTTGCTCTCACGGGGGGCATGGCCCAAGGTTGGACCTTTGGCATCAGGCTGCCCCAGGGAGGTGGGGGTTCTGTTTTGTTCCCTCAGTTATCCCTGGGCCACTGATGAAGACACTTCCCCTTTGGACAGTCAGCATTTACCTTTGGAGCTTCAAGCTTTTGGAGCAAATAAACCCGGCAGCTACTCTATCCAGGAGGCCTCTAAGGCCGTGGCCTGGCATTCCTTCCCCGCCTCTGTCCCACTTCTGGTCTTGTCCAGCCTTCCCCACACACAGCTGGTCATCTGTGGCCATAATAGTTGCATCCTTCAGTGAGGTCCCCCTATTTGTCCCAGTGGCACAGTAGAGTTTGGGCCTGATCATGCTAGAGGTTATGGGCACCCAGTAGGAGCACCTTGGAAGCTCACCTGCCCTACACGGGCATGGCCGTAGTCAGATTCTTTTCATGTCCTAGTTTCTTTAACTCATTTAAAACCATTCACCGAGTCTCTTGTTCCTTCTCAGTGGTTTCCCTAGCTTTTAGCTCATACATCCGGCAATAAGTGAAGCAAACTCTTATGCTAAAGGTTCTATTCAATACTCAGATACCACACAGCTCTGCCATTGGGTGCAAATGATAAGCAGGCATAATTCCATTTATAAGCTGTGTGACTTGGGCAAGTTACTTAACCTCTCTGGGCCTTAGTGTCTGCACCTATAAAATGGGAATATCATTGTGCCTGTTCCATAAAGTGAAAAACAAATGTAGCACCTAGAACTGTACCTCATACACAGCAGTGTTTGATGTTAGCATCGGGTGTCAGCGTCATTGTTGGTACATTAAAGGAGGTGCAGAATTGTCCCCTCTGAAGGGGAGGGCCCTTCTAGGCAAGCATCCTGACCATCGCTCCTCAGGAGGCACGGCTGGTACCCAGGCCAGAGAGCGGGGACACAGTGACACCATAAGGTAACTGAGAGAAAGGGGAGGAGGGTGTGTGGACACAGGAGTCTCACTATCGGTGCTCCCAGGGTATGAGTTTGAATGATATGAAATTGCTGGGGTTTTGGGAGAAAACTATAGGTTTATGTTAGTTCCAGGCAGAGAAGTGAGGAAATGCGGGTTCCTCAGGTCTCCTAGTGCCTCTCACTTCTCCCAGGTTCTTCTGCTGATTCGTCATGCAGCCAGTCTGTGTCTAGACCTGCTCCTTACCTGGGGCTCGTGTTAAATGCAGATTCTGAGCTCCCAGGGGGTGCTGTTGCTGCTAGGAAGTAGTCAGTAGAGTTAGCTCTGGAGATCCTGGAATTAACCTTTCCCTTGCACATTAGCATATTAAAAACAAAATAAAGCAAAGTTGCATGTAACATGTCCCCCCAACCCCACCTTTTGTTGCAAGCCCTCCAAGTCTACTAACAAGGCTATTTTTCTTTCCTTTCTTCACTGACCATTCATTTAACAGATACTTACTGAGCACCTACCATGTAAGTGAAGAAAAATCCTAGCCCAGGCCTTGTACTGCAGCGGAGGTAAGAAATGAAAACCTGACCCTGTTATCCTTCCTCTTACAATTCTCCTGTTTCCCCACAATATGTAGTGCAAGTGCCTTAAGACGCATTCTAACACCAGCTTAGCGTGGACTTATCCCCTCACCCAACAGCTCAGCAACCTCAAGCCCTACCCGCTATGAGAAACTGTCCCCACAATCTGCTGACCAGCCTGTGAGCTTGGCTCCTCCTCCTCCTCTCCTCTTCCTGCAGACACCCCTCCCACGGCTGTCACCAGTCACGCATTGCTCACTCGCCCCCTGCAAGATGTGGCTCACTGCCACCCCTTTCCGGGCTCGCCTGTGCTCCCAGGCGGATTTCCTACGCCCTCTTCATTCAGACAGTTTTACATTGAATTCTGCTTCTCTCTCTGCCAAACTTAGTGCTTCAAGCGTAGAGAAATGTCTCAGTCTCAGCCCCAGCACCACATTTCCGCTGAACAGCAGCTGGGTTGAGTACTACACCTCCTGGCAGGACCTCCAGACTCCAGGTTCCCCATCTGAGATGCCCACGAGCTATGAACTGCTTCCAAGGCATCCGCTTTGGCCTCCCAGCCTCTGGGGAACGGAGAAGTATTTCAGGGCGAATGTGCATTGTCCATGGTGCGTGACATTTCACAGCCCAGCTGTCGGGACAGATCAATAAAACCCTGCCAGGCTCTTTTGTCTACTGCAACCATGTTACACTGAGAAACGGAGCTGGCCAGGAATTTCAGAGCTGCTCCCACCCTGGAAGTCGCTCCATTTTGGATATAATGAGACGAAAAGGGAAATCAAACCCTCTCATGCCCATCTCCAATCAGAACCCGATGCTCCCTCTGAAGCACCGCCTGTGATCTCTGGAGACTCTTTTTGGAGCCCAAACAGGCCCCACCCCTGCAGGATGAGCACCAGGCTTGAGCTGGAGGCACAGAGATTCTCCTGTCTGGGGCGGGGGCAGGGGAGGGGCTGATCCTCAAAAGGTGTTGAAGTCCTAAAACTGATTCCTAAAAGCTCGCAGGCCGTTGCAGCTCAATGGTGGGTGGCAGCCGCGGAAGATCAGGTACCTTGGACCTGGTGGGTGTGGCTGGGCGGCGTCCAGACTCTTGCAGCACCTGCAGTACTCAGGCCGGCACTGCCCCGCAGCCCCAAAGCTGCAGGTGTAGCCCCAAAGACATTTTCCTGTCTTTTTAAAGAGAATCAGCAAAAATGTAACAATGAGCGTCTGAGACCATCAGCTCTGCAGAGCAAACTTGTGCATTTCCATGAAACCATCTTTCCAAGGTCATGGCTAGAAAGGGATATGTGCATTGTGGTGATGGAGAGGAGAGGTGAGGGGAGGCTATAATTCTACATTTGATATCGCATTGCTTTTGTAATTCAAATGCCTGAAATACACACATATATCTGATCTATACACTGAGTGGCCAGATTATTATGATCTCTGAACGCACAATAATCTGGCCACTCAGTGTATATCCTATATAATAAAAGGCTAATATGCAAATTGTCCCCTTGACCAGGAGTTCGACCAGCAGGCAGGCAGGCCAACCACCCATGTCCCCTCCCCCTGGCTAGGCTGGCCGGACCCCACCCATGCAGGAATTCATGCACCAGGCCTCTAATACACACACACACACACACACACACACACACACACACACTGAGTGGCCAGATTATTATGATCACCTGATGTTTGTAGGCAAATTAGCCATACACTGCATCGTATGGGATATGGAAGCCAAAGGCCTGTTCGAACACCTTTGCTGTCTGCAGTTACCAAGATAAAACGTCTCCAATTCGCACAGGAACACAAGGATTGGACAGTCGAGCATTGGGAAAAAGTCATGTGGTCCGATGAATCACGTTTCCAGTTGCATCATGCAGATGGCAGAGTGAGAATTTGGCGGAAACAACATGAAAGCATGCACCCCACATGCATGAGTACAACCCTTCAAGTTGGTGGGGGCAGTGTTATGGTTTAGGGCATGTTTTCCTGGCATGATTTGGGCCCTTTAATTCATGTGGAACAATGTCTGAATAGCACAACATACCTGAGTATCATTGCTGATCAAGTTCATCCTATCATGTTGATGTCGTATCCCAATGGAGATGGCTTCTTCCAACAAGACAATGCGCCATGCCATGGTGCTCGTATTGTGCAGGAGTGGTTTCAAGAACATGAGGGAGACTTTACCTTGGTTAGGTGGCCCCCACAATCACCAGATCTCAATCCAATTGAGCATTTGTGGGACGAAGTTAAAAAGCCATCAGGCAGCTGGTTCCACAACCACCAAATCTCACAGAACTGGACAGTGCTATCCATCAGGCATGGTGTCAGATTCCTCACATCACCTTTCAACATCTCGTGGAGTCAATGCCAAGAAGAATCGCCGCAGTATTGAAGGCAAAAGGTGGCCCAACGAAGTACTGATGGGGTGGTCATAATAATCTGGCCACTCAGCCACTCAGTATATATGCGTTCAGAGATCATAATAATCTGGCCACTCAGTGTATAATGCGTAAAATCGCACTGGAAATGACGTCATCCTCTAGCATTTCATGTATACTTGACGTTTATTTCATCCACTAACCCATCACCCATTATGATCTCTAACTTCCCTTGTCCCCCCAACCCTGGGCCCTCACTGCAAACATGTTGGCAGTCGCTGCCTCCGGGTTAGAGCAGTGGTACCTTAGAAGAGAGTTCTGATTTTAACTGGGTGGTGACGTGGTGTTCGGAGGATAACTTGCAATAGGTGCTCTGGTGGTGATGGGAAAGACAGTCGAGGGGTTCACCACTGGGACCAGAGGCATGACAGGCACACCTCGCTTTTCTGAGCTTTGCCTTGTTGCACTTCACAGACACTGTGTTTCATCAACACTGAGGCAAGAGCCGCCATCAGCAAAAGCATTAGGACTCACTGAAGGGTCAGGTGATGGTTAGCATAATTTTTTAAGGTGTTTTTGGACACCTGTTATTGCACACTTAATAGACTGCAGTATAGTGTAAGCATAACTTTTATATCCACTGGGAAACCAAAAAATTCATGTGACTCCCTTTATTGCTATATTCACTTTATTCTGGTGATCTGGAACTGAATCCAAAATACCTCTGAGGTAGCCTGTAGCTAGTTAACTCAACTTTCTAGGTTATATAAGAACTATATTGGGTGGCAGCACTTGGCAAACACATTTTAGTTTACGCTGCACTCACATAACACATTTTCTTAAGACTCCCAGGGTGGCCCAGCCAGTGGCTCAATGGTTGAGTGTTGACCAACCAGGAGGTCACAATTCCCAGTCGGGGCATATACCCAGGTTGTGGGCTTGATCCCCAGGGTGAGGCATGCAGGAGGCAGCCAATCAATGATTCTCTGTCATCATTGATGTTTCTCTCTCTCTCTCTCCCTCTCTCTTCCCTGTGAAATCAATAAAAATATATTTAAAAAAAAAAACACTCCCAGGGGGGCCAAGTTAAGGGAAAGGTGAAACTCACAGCACATACAGCAGACATTGTGCAACAGGGAGTAAAGGTGACCTAAGGAAGGAGTTGGACACAATGCCAATCCCTATAGCAGTGAGGGAAGACCGGCTGGTTCTTCTCTCTTTCCTCCAGGTATCCCCAAGCCAAAAGAAGAAAAAGGAAAGCCTTTGGGCTAGTGTCTGAATTGCGGGGCAACATTATAAGGGGTGGGTAGGCCTGGAATCTGATTAGAATAAGGGCCAGAGTCAAGGTCAAGCTGTTGTCAGGCAGGCTGTGGAGAGGACAGTGCAGCATGTGAACCAGAAGTTAGCTGGGACCTCCAGGTTCCATTCTCCACTAACCATGACTGAGCCTTTTGTAGTGGCCGAGGTCCTGCTTGCCAGCCTCAATACCGGCCTCAGAAGTTATGTTATAACACCAGTGCTCCGCTTGGGCCACTCTGGAGTTGATGTGGTGGCTGCTAGGTTCTTAAAATTTGATCTAGACCTTATTTGGGGAGTTTGGGTACACACAGGTGTGTTTTTTACTTTACTTCTCTCCTTAGACTTCCTTTTAAATTTATCCACATATTTATCATTTCCATTGTTCTTCATTCTTTTGTGTATGCAGTCCTATGCCCCATAACATTTTGTGGCCCCATACAATAGTGGTCCCATCCTATCTAATAATAGACAAATATGCAAATTAACCATACCTCCGACACACCCACAAGCCACGCCCACCATCCAATCAGAGCGAGTATGCAAATTAACCCAAACCAAGATGGCTACAGCCACAGAGAGCAAGGTTTCCTAGGTAACAGAGGAAGCAAAGCTATCCGCCTGCCCTTGCCAGGCCTAAGCCTCCACTCAAGCTACAAAGTTTCAATTATAGAAGGTAAACAAATTCAAACAAATGGCGGAAGAATGGAGCTTGAGAGAGCAGGCCAGGGTTGCCGCCGGCAACAGGGGAAGCAAAGCTTTCTGCACACCCTGGCCGGGCCCACCCGCTTAAGGCAACAAAGTTTCAATTATAACCCCAACACAAATGGCTGCCGGCCTCGGAGGGAGCCCTAGGCTTGGCTCCGCTCCAGGCTACTAAGTTTCAATTGTAGAAGGAAAATAAATTGCAGATACCAGGGCCTCTGCTTGGGTTGCCAGGGGGTGTGGCCGGCCTGCAAACCACCACAGGCCCCTCACTCAGGCCGCCCCACACCCCAATGGAACCCCCACCTGATCCGGGACACCCTTCAGGGCAAACCAACTGGCCCCCACCCCTGTACCAGGTCTCTATCCTATCTAATAAAAGAGTAATATACAGATTGATCATCACTGCAACACACAATATAGCTGCCCCCATGTGGTAAAAGATCCTGCCCCCATATGAACACAAGATGGCCACCACAAGATGGCCAGCAGGAGAGGGCAGTTGGGAGGCACCCAGCCTGCAAGGGAGGGCAGTTGAGAGGGACCAAGCCTGCAAGGGAGGGCAGTCGGACATCCCTCAAGGGGTCCCATATTGGAGAGGGTACAAGCTGGGCTGAGGGACAACCCCCCTCCGTGCACGAATTTCGTGCACCGGGCCTCTAGTAAGATTATAATGGAGCCTAGTGGCATCATAGCCATTGTAATATCATAGTATAACACATTACTCACATGTTTGTGATGATGCTGATGTAAATAAACCTACTGTGCTGCCAGCATGTAAGAGTACAGCACATGTCATATGTACAGTACATAATACTTGATAATGATAATAAATGGCTGTTACCCATTTATGTATTTACTGTACTATCATATTTACCATTATTTTAGCGTATACTCTCTACTTATAAAAAAGTTTGCTGTAAAACAGTGTGCTTTGTTACACTGGCAGCAGCCTCACACATCTCATGTTTATTTAATCTCTTGATTGCGTCATTTTCTCTGGTTCTTGAATTAATCTCATGTTGTTTTGCACAGTAACATGCTATACAGGCTTGTAGCCTAGGAGCAATAGGCTATCCCTTAGGTGTATTGTAGACTATACCAACTAGGCTTGTTGTAAGTGTACTCAATGATGTTAGCACAAGGGCAAAATTGTCCAATGATGCATTTCTCACAATGTACCCTATCATTACACATCACGTGGCTGTACCTGAGTTTCATTCTGCTTTTATTTTCCTTTAGTCTAAACAATGTCCTTTAACATTTCATATCATGTAGGCCTGCTGTTGATATATTCAGTTTTATCTGGAAATTATCTTTATTTTATTTATTTTTTTTTTTATTGTTTAAAATATTACATATGTTTCCTTTTTCCCCAATTGACCCCCCCAGCCACTCCCACCCCTGAGGGCAAGTCCCCACCGCCCCAGTGTGTGTGTTCATTGGTTATGCTAATATGCATGCATACAAGTCCTTTGGTTGATTTCTAAACCCCCCTCCCCTGCCTTCTCTCTGAGGTTGGATGGTCTGTTCAGTGTTACCTTGTCTCTGGATCTATTCTTGTTCATCAGTTTATGTTGTTCATTATATCCCACATATGAGTGAGATCATGTGATATTTATCTTTCTCTGAATGGCTTATTTCGCTTAGCATAATGCTCTCCAGTTCCATCCATGCTGTTGCAAATGGTAAAAGTTCCTTCTTTTTTATAGCAGTGTAGTATTCCTTTGTGTAGATGTACCACAGCTTTTTAATCCACTCATCTGCTGATGGGCACTTAAGCTGTTTCCAAATCTTAGCTATTGTAAATTGTGCTGCTATGAACATAGGGGTGCATATATCCTTTCTGATTGGTGTTTCTGGTTTCTTGGGATGTAGTCCTAGAAGTGGGATTACTGGGTCAAATGGGAGTTGAATTTTTAACTTTTTGAGGAAACTCCATACTGTCTTCCACAGTGGCTGCACCAGTCTGCATTCCCACCAGCAGTGCAAGAGGGTTCCTTTTTCTCCACATCCTTTCCAGCATTTGTCATTTGTTGATTTGTTGATGATAGCCATTCTGACAGGTGTGAGATGGTACCTCATTGTTGTTTTGATTTGCATCTCTCAGATGATTAGTGACTATGAGCATGTTTTCATGTGTCTCTCAGCCTTCTGTATGTCCTCTTTTAAAAAGTGTCTGCTAAGGCCTTTGCCCATTTTTTGATTGGATCGTTTATCATCCTTTTGATAAGTTGTATGAGTTCCCTGTAAATTTTGGAGATTAAACCCTTATCTGAAATAGCATTGGCAAATATGTTCTCCCATGCAGTGGGCTTTCTTGTTGTTTTGTTGATGGTTTCTTTTGCTGTGCAGAAGCTTTTTATTTTGATGTAGTCCCAGTTGTTTATTTTCTCCTTAGTTTCCATTGCCCTAGGACAGTGATGGGCAACCTTTTGAGCTTGGTGTGTCAAACTTCACCAAAAAACTGAGCATAACTCGGGTAGTGTGTCACTTTGAGGAAAAAACATTATTTCGCAAATGTTTCATCCTCGGCATGCGGCCGCCTCAGCGGCCGCGTGTCATCATAAATGGCTACGCGTGTCAATGCTGACACACGTGTCATAGGTTCGCCATCACTGCCCTAGGAGCTGTATTGGTAAAGATATTGCTATGACATAATTTCTGATATTTTGCTGCCTATGGATTCTTCTAAGATTTTTATGGTTTCCTGTCTTAGATTTAAGTCCTTTAACCATTTTTAGTTTGTTTTTGTGTATGGTGTAAGTTGGTAATCTAGTTTCATTTTTTTGCATGTATCTGACCAATTTTCCCAGCACCATTTAATTAAGAGGCTGTCTTGACTCCATTGTATGCTTTTGCCTCCTTTGTCAAATATTAATTGAGCATAATGTCCTGCTCTCGTTAGGGCCCATCGGGGGCAGCAGTGCCTCCACTGCTGCCCGCTGCCAGTGCCACATTGCCGATGCCCGCCATGTTCCACGCCACCGCCTGGTGGTCAGTGTATGTCTAACTCCTGGTTGGTCGAACTCCCGCCCGTAGGGACAATTTGCATATTAACATTTCATTATATAGAATCTCCAGGTGGCTGGTCAGAATTCACATGTCTCCAGTCCTGTGCACTCTGTAATTACCCAGTAGTTACTCTTTTTCCTGTCAGTTGGTTGTTTCTTTTTGTTTTTTTGTTGTTTTGGGGTTTTTTTGCATGGCCTTGTGGAATCTCACCTGAACATCATAACCTAGCATTCAGCCCAAACTTTCAAGGCACCATGATTTATGAGCTATTTCTTTGCTTATCTTTGAAAATCCAACTTCCCTCAGCATTCCAAAAAACTGTCTCTGTCTTCTTAGCTCTCAGCTTCTTAGAGCAGTAAGACTGCTGCGCTCTGCTGGGGTTTCTTCTCTTTTTAACATAGTTTAGAAAGTACTTCAGGCAGAAAGCAGAGCCTTGTAAGGCTCACCTCCTTTGTTTCCCATCTTTCAGAAGTTACAGTCCTTGCCTGTGTATTTTCTAAGGACTGAAAACAGTTGTTTCATATATTTAGTTCAGTGCTCTGGTTGATCTGCTATCAATGACTTCCCATACACTCCTTTTAAATGAGGATTTTTGTTGTTGTTGTTGTTAGGGTAATAAAAAATAGTACACTGGTTCTGGGGAAAGTTTCTTTTTTTCCCCTCTCTCTGAAAACATTGTTGAGCAAAAATAAATAGTACCTTTTCTGCTTCTGAGGACACATGCTTTGAGGAACTGTTGCAGCAGCAAACATAAGGAGAGCTATATAAGAGGACAGGCCAAGATGCTCAGGATGACCGACAGGAAAGGTAGGGATCACTTGGTCTGTGATAATGTCAGTGAGATGATGTAGTGACCAACCCTTTTACTGTCCTAGTTCTAAACCATCACTTCTCAAATATTTTGGTCTCAGAGCCCACTCTTAAAAATTATCGAGGGCCCTGGCTGGTTTGGCTCAGTGGATAGAGCATTGGCTTATGGACTCAAGGGTCCTGGGTTCGATTCCAGTCAAGGGCACATGCCCAGGTTGCGGGCTCAATCCCCAGTGGGGGGTGTGCAGGAGGCAGCCAATCAATGATTCTCTCTCATCATTGATGTTTCTATCTCTCTCCCTCTCCCTTCCTTTCTGATATCAATAAAAATATAAAAAAAAAATTATCGAGGACCCTATGAGCTTTTGTATATGCAGGTTATAGCTATCAGTATTTACCATAATTGAAATTGAGAACATTTAAAAATATTATTTATTAATTCATTAAATCAAATGGACAATTAATCCATTATCTATAATAATAAAAGTATAATATGCTAATTAGACCAGACAGTTGAACAACCTTCCAGATGACTGTCTGGATGAAGTCGAGGCTGCGAGGGCTGAGGCAAGCCACTGTGACTGTGAGGGTTCAGCTCCTTGTACGAATTTCGTTCACCGGGCCGCTAGTAAAATATAAAACACATTACACATTAACATGAAAAATAATGTTTTATTAAACAAAAAAATAACAGTAACATGAGTGGCACTGTTTTATATTTTTGCAAATCTCTTTAATGTCTGGCTTAATACACAACAGCTGGATTTTCATATCTGATTTTGTGTTCAATCTGTTTTAATATGCTATTTTGATTAAAAACAAACAAACAAAAAATCTGGCCTCATCCAGATATGTTATAGAAAAGGAGGAGTATTTTCATGCCTGTTCTGATAATTGAATATATTCTTTGATAGTACACTAAAAACCTATCAAATACTAGTTCATTAAGGGTTATTTGCAATTTGGAATAGAAAACTATCTCCAAAAATGTTTCATCCTCTATTATAGGGCTCAGTAAGCTTTTTCTTCTTCAGGATATGGAGGGTGATCTATGGGGTCTCCAGGTCCTCCCCAACTTCCGTCCTTCCTCCCAATCCTAACATAGCTGCTGGCCATGCCCCTCCAGGCAGCCCCTTTGGTTGAGTGCCCTGTTAGAGTTGCTGGGAGCAGGGTAGGTGCTGCCTGTCAGGGCTAATGCTGATGAAGCCTAGGGCAGCAAGCATAGAGACAGAGGGGGAGGGGAGCAGTTGGGGTGGCAAGGTGGGGAGTCGGGGGTGGAGCTCAGGTCCAGGGAAATTAGCTATCAGAGGAGGGGCAGCTCTCCTGTCTCCTGCTGTTATGGCACAGGGGCTACCAGGTGGGCCCGCCTCACATCACATCCTTGTGCTCCTGCTTGGACTCCTTCATGACCTCCACATCTGGCATCTCCACAGTCTTCACCACGATGTTCCTCCTGAGCCCTCCAGCACCTTCCTGCAAGTGGCCATCTCCATGTCCAGGGCCCACTTGATGTTGAGCAGGTCCTGGCACTCGCGCAGGTGCAGGGCCATCTTGTCCTTGGGGTCTGCCCCTCTTCCTCCAGCCAGGCAGGACCTCCTGGTAATACCCAATCTCCTCCAAGGAGTCCTCCTGTTCCTGCATCTCAGTACACTTATTCTGTAAAGGGGCAAATAGTAAGGAGTTTCCACCTTGTTTCTGTCTCAACTACTGAAATCTGCCAGTACATGATAAAAGCAGTCAGAGATGACACACAAACAAATCAATGTTCCAATAAACCTTATTTACAAAACCTCTTTTTTGTAGTCAACTTTTAAAAAAATCTTCTGATTTCGGCTCTGTTGCATTAAAATCCATTCATCTATCTGGACTTGGAGTGGATGATTTTGGCCATGCAAACGCCCTTAAAGGATTTTAGGGACCTCTAGGTGTCACTAGACCACACTGAGAGGAGTTAGCTTGACATACAGACAGACAGGGCAGGGGTCCAGTGGAAAGCAAAGGCAGGTGGAACATAGGCTGGGGCGGACAGGGCAGAGCAAGCCTAATCACAGGAACCAACCATGCTGAAATAACAGAATGTTTTTAGACTCAGATCTGGAGGCATGTCAAACTAGGGAGGGGCTGCAACAATGAGGTGAACTGACACATAGGAACAGGGAAAGTTCAGGTTCGTTGCTGGGCAAGAACAATTAGGGAATCAATCAGGTGATGACACAGGTAGATATAGAGCAGGCTTGTAGCACATATATACCCCTAGACCCGTGGTCGGCAAACTGCGGCTCACGAGCCACGTGCGGCTCTTTGGCCCCTTGAGTGTGGCTCTTCCACAAAATACCACGGCCTGGGTGAGTCTATTTTGAAGAAGTGGCATTAGAAGAAGTGTAAGTTTAAAAAATTTGGCTCTCAAAAGAAATTTCAATCGTTGTACTGTTGATATTTGGCTCTGTTGACTAATGAGTTTGCCAACCACTGCCCTCGACCAATTAGCTTAACTCGCACCCATTATTGGGCCCCCTCCCTGTGTGGGAGTTTGAATCTGTTTGTAATAAATTTCCCCACTTTTGCTTAAATCCTCTGGTCCATGGTGCTCATTCATCCCCAGGGAAAAAATGTCGGCTCACCATTCCAGTTATCAACACTTTGAGAACAACTGCTCTATTATAAAAAATATAAATAGTGTCATATTTTTGTTATATGACACTAGAGGTCTGGTGCATGAAATTCATGCATGGCGGGTGGGTATGTGTCCCTCAACCCAGCCTGTACCCTCTCCAATCTGGGACCCCTTGATTGTGGGCTCAATCCCCGATCAGGGAACATACGCAGGTTGTGGGTTTGATCCTCAGTTGGGGTGTGTGAGGGAGGCAACAGGTCTGCCTAAATGGGCAGTTGGACATCCCTCTCATAATCCAGGACTGCTGGTTCCCAACCGCTTGCCTGCCTCCCTGCCTGATTGTCCCTAACTGCTTCTGCCTGCCAACCTGATCACCCTATAACCACTCCCCTGCCAGCCTGATCAAAGCCTAACTGCTCCCCTGCTGGCCTGGTCACCCCTAACTGCCCTCCCTTGCCGGCCTGGTCACCCCTAACTGCCTTCCCTTGCCAGCCTGGTTGCCCCTAATTGCCCTCCCCTGCCAGCCTGGTCACCCCTAACTGCCCTCCCCTGCAGGCCTGGTCACCCCTAACTGCCCTCCCCTGCAGGCCTGGTCACCCCTAACTGCCCTCCCCTGCAGGCCTGGTCACCCCCAACTGACCTCCCCTGTAGGCCTGGTCCCCCCCAACTGCCCTTCCCTGCAGGACTGGTTGTCCCAAACTGCCTTCCCCTGCAGGCCTGGTCCCACCCAACTGCCCGCCCCTGCAGGCCTGGTCACCCCCAACTGCCCTCCCCTGCAGGCCTTGTCACCCCCAACTGCCCTCCCTTGCAGGCCTGGTCACCCCCAACTGCCCTCCCCTGCGGGCCTGGTCTGCCCCAACTGCTCTCCCCTCCATGCCTGGTCCCCTCCCCCAACTGCGCTCCCCTGCCAGCCCAGTCACCTCTAACTACCCTCCCCTGCTGGGCCTGGTCACCCCTAACTGCCCTCCCCTGCTGGCCTCGTCACCCCCAACTGCCCTTTCTTACAGGCCTGGTCCCTCCCAACTGCCCTCCCCTGCTGGCCTGATTGCCCACAACTGCCCTCCCCTGCTGTCCATCTTGTGGCAGCCATCTTGTGTTCACATGGGGGCAGCCATCTTTGACCACATGGGGCAGCCACCTTGTGTGTTGGAGTGACAGTCAATTTGCATATTACCTTTTATTAGATAGGATAATACATTTTTTATTATTAAAGCCACTTTCGGTTGGATCTTCTATTGCTTGTGGCCAAAAGCATCCTGGCTGATAAACCCCAAGGGTCATTTCTCCAGGCAGAAATCTTCAATCAATGTCTATCTTGGATTCTGGGAAATGGCAAACCCACCCACAATCCTTCAACAGTGCCAGCAGGAGAGGAGAAATGACAGGTTGCGTGTCCAGGCAGAGAGGTCCTGAACCTCACTAGGTCCTAGAACATTGCAAGAGAGCTTCAGAGAGATTTCCATCTTTTCACTGAGAAGAGGGGGGTGGCTAAGAGAGGGCTGAAAGGGACATGGTTTAGACCAGCGGTCGCCGCCAACCTTTCAGACCTCACGGACCACTAAATTCATAATTTTAAATCCCGCAGACCACTAATGTATTTAAAAAGATAAATACATTTGTAAAATAATGATTAGAGAACTTCCATTTTATTAATATGAAATGCACCTATTTAATATATCAACATTATAAATACTTATTTAATCATAACAAAATCTTCAAAGGTTGTTTAATTATAACAAATTTATTAAAGTACAGTTAATTTTATGAAATAATTGAAGCTTATTAAGTATTACGCATTTTTAGAGTGTGATATTGCTCCTATTTGCTTGAAATAAGTTTACGGATTTTTGGCTCCAATGACGTTACTGCAAGACAGAGAGCTGTATTTATTTCAAGCTGAGACCAGTTTTAATTGCTGTGACAGATGAAAATGTTTTTTTGCACATATATGAAAGTTGAATCAAAATTTTCATATTTTTCACTCAGCAATGGGTATTCACTTTTACTGGAGATCCAAAAATGAGGTCTTGATAAGGATGACTGGAATTTAGCTTTGAGACTGTCGTCAGATGATAGATCGATGAGGCCTTCTTTTTCATTCATGCTTAAATTGCTATCTTCAGTGTTTGCTGCAAATGGATGTTATCCACATATTGCAGTGTCTGGAATCTTCTTTCTTTGGGTAATAACGACCAAAAGATTCTGTGAGTGATTGTAGGTGTTGAACAATGGTTACCACCTGCCGGTTGACATCCTTCTCTCTCATATATTCATCAAAGTTTGAAAACATTTGCAGATCTTCTTGAGCCAACTGCATTTGCCACAGTAATATTTTCTTTTGAAAAGCATCCATTTTACCTCGTAGTGTGAATACATCCTTAAGTTGTCCTTGCAAGGATATGTTTAGTTCATTTAATAGTGAAAAAATATCTGCCAGGTATGCAAGCTTGGCTACCCACTCATCATTGGAGAAGAGTTCTTGTAATTTCGGATTATTTTGCTGCTGGAAAAATATTTTTACTTCTTTGCGCGGGTGAACAGTCAGTCGGGTTAGGATCTTGTCCCTCGACAGCCATCTCACCTCAGCATGAAGAAGAAGGTGAGTATACTGGGAGCCCATTTCTTCGCCAAGTGCCTCAAATATTTGAGAATTGAGCACTTTGTGTTGAATTTCATTTATAACTTTAATAACATCTGATAATACTTCATGTAAATCTGGGGACATATTTTTCGCCACAAATTGCTCACGATGTATAAGCAGTGTGAGGACAAAATGTCTGGGTGACCAACATTTTTCACCTTTGCAACAATTCCTGAAAGATGTCCAGTCATGTTTGTGGCACTGTCTGTACATATCCCAATACATTTTTTCCATTCAATTCTGTGTTCCAGGAAATAACTAGTGACACCACATATGCCCTGTATAGCTTAGAGTCACCCCAGAAGTGGGGAGAGTGCGACCCTGAGTTGACTGAGGGACCCCTGAATTGACAAAGATGAACCTACAGTGACTGAGTTGAAGATATTGTTTCTGTCAAACAGAATAGGGGCTCCTGAGATAGAAATTAAGGTCAATTTTAGGGAATTTAGAAAACTTTAAAATGTTTTCATAAACATACATTTTTTCTAACAAGACTTAAATTAAAAATTTGCCAACCTGATGATTTTATTTCTATTAATTAATGATCAGTGAGGATGAACATCATTCATGTATTATTGGGGCGTTATTTCTGAATCCACCACAGTGCTTTTGAATTCAGGGCCGTTAATGCTGACAGTTTAGGAGACTAGATCTGCAGACGAACCCGTATGCACACTGGGAGTGCTATTTTCACCTTTAAAGTGAGCCGATTTAGGGTTTGTCAAGCACCTCTCACCAACACCAGAGAGGTGCTACTAGACATCCCTCTGAGTCATGGGAGAGGGCTGTCCCCCACCGTGATCCTTGACTTCTCATATAAATGAATTTATACGAGAGACCTTAACTGCATTGTAAAAAGCCAATTAATTAAAACAATTAAAGCATGCACCTTTATTTATTGAAGGAGCAAGGAAGCTTATACACCTGGCTTATGAAGCGCAGAGGGGCTCTCAGCTAATCTGAAGAGTGATGAGTTGGGTGGGGGTCAGAGGCGTTATATACCCTCCTGTCTATAGGTCTCAAAATTCCTCTGCTGAATATCTTGGTACAGATTAATTCTCAGGGTCCCGTTTTACTTGGTCGTGGCCTTCCCAGAATTCCTGAGCAGCACCTGGCACTTTATCTTGCCAAGTCTTGACACTGCTGGCTTCTCTGCTTAGGGAGTAAACTGCCCTTTTTCCCTTTCCCTCTCCCTTTCAGCGTTCTCTCCTTGGGAGGCTTTTAACCTTTTGCTCTCAAGTGTCTTTGGCTGGGGAAGATAATGGCTTGTTAGTTACAAGCTGGCTGCAAATTGCCTGTACTGTTTGGCCTTGTTTTAACGTTCCTGTCTGTTTCCCTGCCCCTCCTGCCCTGGAATCCTGTAACAAGACCACTGAAGAGTCGTACTCCTCTATTTCAAGTTCATCTTCTGCCCTTCTCATGTGTTCATGCTGTTCACCATGGGCGTCACACCTTGTTTTCACACGCACCCCTCTCTGCGTGTCTTCCTGTTTGCTCTGTTGACTGGCTGCTGGAAACAAAGCCGGGAATTGCGTTCGATGTGAATCCGGATTTTGTTATTTCCAACATCTCTCTTCTCTTTCCCAATATTGTAATAAAATCAACATGTGCTTCTTTGAATCTTGATTCCACATGGACAGAGGCAAGTAATTCTCCATCTTGTGCAATTTCTTTTATCTATTAAACAACTTTAGTTTGCTTGCCGGCAGGGGTAATACACATTTATTAAAAACAAAATGGTGCCCTAGCTGGTTTTTCTCAGTGGTTAGAGCATCGGCCTGTGGACTAAAGGGTCCCAGGTTCCAGGCAGTCAAGGGCACATGCCCAGGTTGTGGGCTCGATCCCCAGTAGGGGGCTTGCAGGAGGCAGCCAATCAATGATTCTCTCTCATCATTGATGTTTCTATCTCTCTCTCTCCCCTCTCTCTTCCTCTCTGAAATCAATTAAAAAATATATTTTAAAAAAACCACACAAAATGGTGCCCAGCTGGCACGGTTCAGTGGTTAAGTGTCAACCTATGAACAAGGAGGTCATGGTTCGATTCCCGGTCAGGGCACATGTCTGGGATTTGGGCTCAATCCCCAGTATGGGGCGTGCAGGAGGTAGCTGATCAAAGACTCTCTCTCATCATTGATGTTTTTCTCTCTCTCCCTCTCTCTTCCTCTTTGAAATCAATAGAAATATATATTTTTAAATGGTGCACAGAATAAAGAAGGCTACTTTAAATTCTACCACTCCAACACAAAAGTTAGCTTCATTTTTTTATATCGCCACCTGATCCTTGCTCCACTACACAGATATCTGATACACTTATTTGCTGTATCATTAACTAAGCATTTTCCCCGTAACATTAGACATCAGTTGGCTATTATTTAGTCTACAAACATGATAAATCATAAAAACAATGGTATCATGGATTAGCAAAATCCTTAGTTATTGTACAATCTGAGTATTGTAACATCTCTTTATTCTACTTTTCTTCATTTATTTATTCATTCATTTACTCATTAATCCCACACATTCATGGTGCTAGGTAGTGGGGGTACAAATATAAATAAGACAGACACTGTCCCTGCCATCTAGGAGGGGAGATGGCCATCATGTGATCTTCATGCATTTACCCACATGAGTCCTACATTCATGTTATATTTGCACAAGCTTCAACATGTAGAATATCTCGTTTTTAATGTTCGCTCATCATGTACAAGTGGCCAGAGTGGCAGTGTATGTTTTGGTGCACTGAGTTAGTTCCTCAAGGCTGTAAAAGCAGAACCATGGCAGACCTGCCTTCTCCTTCTGTGGTTTAATCTCCAGACAGCACTCCCTTCTACTTCCTGCCATAGGACTGGCAGTCAGATAAAATGTTCTTTTGAATGAGAAAAACAATTAAGCATTGAAAATGTGAGAATAAGAAAGCACAAGATAAAAATAGAACTCACCAGCCTGCTTTATAAAATGTATTTTTAACTGGTGGGTTTAATGGTAGCATTTTTATCATCCTCCATACTTTCTGAACTATGCCACATTTATAAGGAGGAAGTCAGCAAAACATTAACCGTACCACTTAACTCTAGTTTTCAACTCTAGGCCATTATGAGGAAAGCTGTTTTATGTTTGAAGCCCAGAATTAATCATTAACTCTTAAAAAAAACACTTTAGAAAAAACTTACTTTAAAATATATTTTTAAATTTATTTCAGAGAGGAAAGGAGAGGGAGAAAGAGATAGAAATATCAATGATGAATCATTGATCAGATGCCTCCTGCACGCCCTCTACAGGGGATTGAGCCTGCAAGCCGGTCATGTGCCTTGACTGGAATCGTGATCTCCTAGTTTAAAGGTCAATGCTCAACCACTGAGCCATACCCACTGGACCAAAAAAAAAAAACTTAAAAAAAATACAACTTAAGCCTGACTGGTGTGGCTCAGTGGTTGAGCATTGACCCATGAACCGAGAGGTCACCAGTTTGAATTGCGGTCAGGGCACAAGCACAGGTTTCGGGTTTGATCCCCAATTGGGGGGAGGGGAAGGGGTGCAGGAAACAGCTGATCAATGGTTCTCTCTCATTGATGTTTCGATCTCTCTATCCTCTCCCTTCCTCTCTCTCTAAAATCAATATAAATATATTTTTAAAAACTCAATTTAAAGCCTATACTTGAAAGAATAGCACCGTCAACCCTTGTGTACCCTTTCTCTAATTTCAACAGTTCTTTACTGTTTTGCCCATTTTGCTGCTTTTGCTTGTATATATATATATACATTTTTGCTGAAATTATTTGAAAGTAGATTATAGACATCACAACACTTCACCCCTAAAAGTTTCAGTCACACCTCCTAAGAACAAAGAGATTCTCTTATAGAACTACAATGTCATTACCACACCCAAGAAGTGTATCATTAATTTAACAGGATCACATAATAACCTGCTGCGGTATCTTAGGATCCTGTGGCCTTGGGATTGTGTGTCAACTCAGCCCGTCTCCCTGCTGGAACTAGCTGCCAGCTCAGCTGCCTGTGCGTCGAGTCCTGTCCCCGCCATGCCCACACTCCTGTTCATGACTAAAAGCCTGACGTGGGCACTGTCACTGCCCAGAGACTGTGCCAGGCACCTTCATCCACAGCTCAGACCCCTGGATGCAGACGCCTTCCAGACCCCTATAACTGAGACACTCCCCCCATCCCATTCCCCATCCCTGCGGGCCAGCCCCACAGCTAGGCTGATGCCTCTTGACCTTGACCTGTGGCCATGTTGTAGCTGCCCATTGATATTTAAAATAGCAGCATGTTAATCGTACATAATAGGACTGGCCATTGACATTTCCAGTGTGTTCCTTGCACATGATGCTACCATGGAAAATGGCTTTCAGCAGCAACACCCATGAGCTTGAATTTCATTAACATTTATATCAGAAGATAGGTTCTCATAAAAGCCACGTGCATTTCAGGTTCTTAGTGAGGGAAAATGCTTTGGTCAGATGAAGGTCAAAGTGTTAAAGGTGGGGAGGGGATGGGCTGCTTCCTCTCTCATTCCTCTTGTTCATTTATTCTTTCAGCTCAAGCCTGCTCTTGCAGCAGGGCAGGGAGAGCACGTGGCCATCACAGGATGGCGCCCAATGAGCTAAGACTCGGCACCAGGACAAATGGGCATGTGACACAGACCTCTTCCAGCCTTGGTCCCTGCCCTGGTCACTTGCAGGCTAGGAACGGTGAGGACTCCGAAGAGCCCTTTGACCTGGGGAAGAGATCCTGGTGCTACCGCAGGTACAGGCTCAGCTGAGTGGAGTGTTCACTGCTGTCTGCCAGTAACAGGAACTCGCTGCAAGGACAAAAAGCTGAGAGAAGAGGAAAAGGCAGGGGGTGAATAAAAATAGGAACAGGCTTGATGCTCTGACAGGCAAGATCCTCAATTAATCTGGTCCCTCAATGAGTGGAAATATCTCATTTGAAATAGAACTTCCCTCCCCGACCCCCACAAGCTTTGGGGCTTTCTGTTTCCACCACATTAAGGCCCTGACAAAGGGCTGCAGCACCGCGGATGCAGGGAAGGAGGGCAAGAGCAGACATTAAATGGCTCGCCCATTCCTCCCTTTTATGCAAACAGTGCTGGAGGCTGTGTGCTGGTTACCTAGGAAACAGCTTGGATGTGAAACTCCAGAAAATGTGCTATCAAGCAGCAGCCAATGCAATTGCTGATTTTTTTGCTGGCATTGCATGATGCCAGGCCATTGTCTTAACTGCTCTGAACCGGTTTCCTCATGTGCAGGGAGATCAGTACATCTACCACGCAGGTGTGTGAGTGCATGTGGGTGGGTATATGAATGCATGTGGGTGTGGGTGTGGGTGTGTGAGTGCATGAGTGTGGGTATGTGAATGCATGTGGGTATGGGTGTGTGAGTGCATGAGTATGGGTGTGTGTGCATGTGAATGTGGGTGTGTGAGTGCATGTAAGTGTGGGTTTCTGTGCATATGAGTGTGGGTGTGTATGAATGTGAGTGAGGATGTGTGTACATGTGAGTGTAGGTGTGTGAGTGCATGTGAATGTGGGTATATGAGTACATGTGAGTGTAGGTGTATGAGTGCATGTGAATGTGGGTGTGTAAGTGAGAATGGCTATGTGAGTGCATGTGAGTGTGTGGGGTGTGCATGTGAGTGTGGGTGTGTGAGTGCATGTGAGTGTGGGGGGTGTGCATGTGAGTGTGGGTGTGTGAGTGCATGTGAGTGTGGGGAGTGTGCATGTGAGTGTGGGTGTGTGAGTGCATGTGAGTGTGGGGAGTGTGCGTGTGAGTGTGGGTGTGTAAGTGCATGTGAGTGTGTGGGGTGTGCATGTGAGTGTGGGTGTGTGAGTGCATGTGAGTGTGGGGGGTGTGCATGTGAGTGTGGGTGTGTGTGAGCAAAGCGCCTCCGCTAGCTGCATTACACAGGAGGAGCTCAGTGTGTATTTCCTTCCATCTTTCTTACTTGCCTCACAAGCAGAAGACATTAAAAGGCACCATTGAATAAATGGGATATAGATCTGACATGGAAAGTTGGGGTAATGAATGAGAAGTTAATTCAATTGTTATAACTAAAATGATAATTTAACACTTAATAAGAAAATTCATTATGTGGTGTTAGATAATAAATCTTTAGTAAATTGAAAAATTATTTACAAATACTTCTAATTTATCAGCTTTGGAAAATGAAAAGTTTTAGTTTAATGTTTTAGCTGCCCTTTGACTGACCACAGCGGCATAGTAGGGGCGTGAGGGCCTCAGAAACAGCACTCCCTGTTGCTCTGCTCAAGTTCAGACCAAGTGAGAAATGAATGTCGGAGTTGGACAGATCACCGGCAGAAAGGCAGCATTATTACTGATAAAGTACCTGTTACTGTCCTGTGCAGAAACAATGGGCCTTTGGATGCTGCTCCTCAGAACTGGAAAGACTCACACTCTCATCTCAGGCAGCGCCGGACAATTGTGGCCACTCCCTGCCTTAGTTCCCTGGTGGAGCCGCTGTAAGACATGGGCAACTCCAGCTCACTCTCTCAGCGTGCAGGCTGGTGTCAGAGCAGCAGAATCCGAGGTTGTCGATCACGTGTGCACCGAAGACTTCAGAGTTCAGGCTACATGTTTCCAGTTTAATTAAGGAAGTGATCCCTCTTCAGGGCTATGAGGCTCTCATATCCCCAGCTGTTGAGTTTAGGCCACTATGGCACTTGCACTGAAGAGAGCTGCCCCACCCAGAGCCATGAGCCCTTCCTCGGGGGCCACCTCATGTACAAGAGCTAGTCCAGAGTCTGGCCGGGTAGCTCAGTTGGTTAGAGTGTTGTCCCAATACATCGAGGTTGTGGATTTGCTCCCTGGTCAGGGCACATACAAGAATCAACCAATAAATGCATGAGTGAATGGAACAACAAATCGATGTTTCTCTCTCCAAATCAAGAAATACAATTTTTTTTAAAAGAGCTGGTTCGTGGGGAGAAGGTACAAAGGTTTAGCCTTCTTGCTTCAATTTGGGACATCTCTGAAGGGTCATCTGAGCTCCAGAGCACCCTTTGGGATGGGCTGAGCCCTTTATTGGGACTGCACAATTCACTCCTCACTTCCCCCAAACCGGCTTCCTTCATTCTCCAATGTGCTTCTTATATAAATTTCTCTCTGAGTCTGTTTCCTGAGGAACTGATCTGACAGTTTTCCAAGTAACTAAATCATGCACTTAGATTGTAAGAAGGTGATGGACTTCACCATATAGAATTATATCTGGAAACTTACATTTTTCTGTCATTTAAGTGATATTTTTATATAATGACTAGAGGCCCGGTTCACGAAATTCGTGCATGGGTGCAGTCCCTAGGCCTGGCCGGCAATTGAAGTGCAAGTGTCTGGCGTGGAAGGGCAGGTCCTAGCTGATCTCTGGGCCCTGGGCAGCACCTGGGGCCCCAGGCTCCTGCACAGCCCCCTCCACCTGAGTCATCGGGCCCCTGCCCAGCTCCCTCAGCATCTGCCCCCCACTACTGCCACTGGATAGGGCCCTGCTTGCACCCACCTTGGCCTGGTGCCACCTGCTCACCTGCTCCACCATCCTGCCACAGTCCTGCTCTCGTTAGGGCCCATCGGGGCTGGTAGTGCCTCCACTGCCGCTCGCTGCCAGTGCTGTGTCGCCAACACCCGCCATGTTCCACGCACCCCCCTGCTGGTCAGCATATGTCATAGCGAGCGGTCAAACTCCGAGTTGGGGGGACAATTTGCATATTAGGCTTTTATCATATAGGCTATTTCTCCAACCCCCCTCCTCCCTCCAGTTTTCTCTGTGGAGTACCTGGTCATCTAAGATTGGACTTCCAGCCAGTCTTCCAATTTTCTTATCAAATTCTCTCCATATTCTATCCCTCTCTCTTCTTACTGTGCTTTCTGGATTTGCTTGTCTTCATCTTCCAGTGTCTCACTTAAGTTTTCATTTGTGCTCTTGTAAATTTTGATTTCTAAGAGCATTTTCTTTAAATTTTATATTTTTATAGCATTCTGTTCTTATTTTATGGATGCACTATCATCTCATATCTGAGGAATTCATGAGATATATATTTTTTTGTTAATCCTCACCTGAAGATATTTTTTCAATTGATTTTTAGAGAAAGTGGAAAGGAGAGAGGGAAGGAGGGAGGAAGGAGGAGAGAAAGAGAGAGAGATAGAGAGAGAGAGAGAGAGAGAGAGAGAGAGAGGAGAGAGACATCAATTGGTTGCCTCCCCCACACACTCTGACCGGGGCCATGATCGAACCTACAACCAAGGTATGTGCCCTTGACCAGGAATGGAACCCATGACCCTTTGGTACACAGGCTGACACTCTAACCACTGAGAAAAACTGGCCAGGGCAGATTTATGAAATTTTTAACAGACATTTTTGTCTCCTTTATATAATTTCCTCCATATTTCTTTATGTTTTATTTATTGATTTATTTGAGAGAGGGGGGTGGGAAGAGGTGAGAGAAAGAAAGAAAATCATAGATTTGTTGTTCCACTTATTTATGTATTCCTTTGTTGATTCCTGTATGTGCCCTGAGCAGGGATTGCACCTGCAACCTTGGTGTTGGGGCAAAGCCTCAAAAGTCTAAATTCAGGATGGATTCCAAAGAACTGACAGTAGCCTTATTCAAATTCATAAGAGCTTTAATAGGAGAAACTTACATACAGGGGCCAAGCAGCTGCTCCCAGTAGTGGCCAGGCTGGGAAGAATGCACCCCCCCCCCCCAGAACAGGGCTTCCCTTTTCATGGGGGGTTAGTAGTAAAAGCATGTGGGGTGCAGTTCTGTAGACCACCTGAAAGAGCAATGCATTCCTCAGTTAACAGGCCATTATCATACTCTATACATTCATCAACCTCCCTCCTGGGGCCTGAGGGTTATCTTTGGGCGGTATTCTGGCTTCTGGGTAGTCAGCCAAGCCTAAGGCCACAGAGTTAAACAGTCACAGAAGGTTAGAGTCCAATATTTCCCAGACGCCTTTACTGCTGGAGACATATTGCGCCTCTGAGCTCCCCTATACCTGATGTCTCAGGACAACACTCTAACCAACTGAGCTCCCCAGCAGGGCCATATTTCTTTTTTTTTAAATCTTTGTTTGCTTGTTTGAGCCTCTGTCTTTCATGATAGAGGCTTTCTTCAGGTGGCTGGTAATCTTAGGTTTATGCTCCTTTAAGAGAGACATGAAGCTATTGGAATCTCTCAGCCCATGGGTGGAGCTTTTAGACGACAGGACTCACTGGGTGAAGTATGGGTGATCTGTCCAGTTGTTTGCTCAGAGAACCATCGGAGACTGTACAGATAGGACGCTAGCTGAATGTTTGCTCTGTGATGGTGAAATTTTATATGTCAACTTGGCTTAGCTGTGGAGCCCAGCTATTCGGTCCAACAATAGTCTCAGTGTTGCTGTGAAGGTATTTTGTAGACTCGACTCATATTAAAATCAATTTACTTTAAAACAGATGACTTTTCATGATGAGCCTTGTCCAATCCTGTGAAGGCCTTAGGAGCAAACACTGAGGTTCCACAGAGAAGAATCCCTTCCAGGCGCCTGCCTGAGTTCCTGGCCTGCTGGCCTCCCCGCACACTCCAGACTCTGCTGGGTCTGTTTCCAGAGAACACTGACCGGTACATGCTTCTTTGGAAGTGACTTTTCTCCTCTAATTACAGGTGGATTCTATTCCTCTACCTCCTCAATCTGGGTTTAGTTACATGATTTGCTTTTGCTAATGGGGCATTAGCAAATGTGATACAAGCAAGGGTGGGAAAGGCATTTGTGAATGGGGGTTTGCCCTCTCCTGCCACTGGGGACCCCTTTGCCACCAAAGGAACAAGCATTACTAACCTGATGGACGATGAAAGACACATGGTTGTTGCTCCAGTTGACACCAAGCCAACTGCCAGACATAACAATGCGTCTCACTAGACCCACAAGCCTGCTGACCACAGACACGTGCGTGAAGCTGCCCTAGAACAGTGGTTGGCAAACTGCAGCTCGTGAGCCACATGCGGCTCTTTGGCCCCTTGAGTGTGGCTCTTCCACAAAATACCATGTGTAGGCACGCACATAAAGTGCAATTGAAACTTCGTGGCTCATGCGCAGAAGTCGGTTTTCGGCCTGGGCGAGTCTATTTTGAAGAAGTGGTTCTAATGCTGAGCCACACTCAAGGGACCAAAGAGCCGCATGTGGTTCGCGAGCCGCAGTTTGCCAACCACTGCCCTAGAACATCAAGCCCCACATGAACTCGCCCATAACAAGACTACTCAGCCAGCCCTCAAATGTGTGATTGATAAGAAATGTTTCTGCTTGGCCAGTGTGGCTCAGCAGTTGAGCGCTGACCCAGAAACCAGGAGGTCACTGGTTCAATTCCCAGTCAGGTCACATGCCTGGGTTGTGGGCTCGATCTCTAGTGGGGGGTGTGCAGGAGGCAGCCAATCAACACTCTAATCAGTGTTTCTGTTTCTCTCTCCCTTTCTCTTTCCCCTCTCTAAAAATCAATAAAAACATATTTTTTAAAAAAGAAATGTTTTGCCTCAATGCACTAAATTTTGGGTTAATTTGTTAGGTTGCAAAAGATAGCAGATATAACCATTATTACTACATCTTTCTTCTTGAAATGGTCATATACCCCAAAATATTCCTGCTTCCTATGCCTGGCTGTCAGCATTCTGACAGCTGAGTAGAAGCCTGGAGGTTTCAGCATTTCGCATGTAATATTTATACAATCCTCTGAATAAGTTAGGCCAACTATGAAGCTGTAGAGGGAACAAAGTCTCCATATAGAAGACTGCCCTCAATTCTGACACGTGCAAGTCTTAGGGGTTCTCAAACCACCCTCGCTTTCAATGATTTTCCAGAAGAATTCACAGAACTCACTGAGCTGTTACACTTATGGTTATAGTTTATCATGGTGAAAGAGTATAAATTAAAAACAGCCAGGGGAGGAGACACATGGGGAGAAGTCCGAGGGGTCCAAATATAGAGGTTCCAGTCATCCTCTGTCTGCGGAGTAATAGACCATGTTAACTCACGGCATCAATGTGTGACAGCAAGCACAGAGGCCTGCCAACCAAGGAGGTTCACCTGAGCTGCTGGTGTCGAGTGTTACTGGGGTTAGACCTCATGCTGCTGCATAGCCAACCTGCACACTCCAGCCCCTCTGGAGGTTGAGCTGCTACCTTTAGTCTCTCATTCCTAGGAGATCTGAACTGGCACCATGTGACCCAGAGTCCCCATCAACAATCACAGTGATGGAGGGGCTGGTGAGGAAAGCCCCAGGCAAACCAAGACACTCCTATTAGTCAGGGCATCCCAGGGTCCTAAAGATCACCTCCCAGGAGCCACGGCAAGGGCCAGCCAGACCTTTGGGTAAATTAATTCTTCACAACACAGGTCACCCCTGGCCTTTAGCTAAGACTCTGAAAGCAAATCATCTTTGTCTGGGCATCTCTATTTCATGTAGCATCTATTAGAGCAACAGGAAACACTAAGCGATTCATCCTATAAAGTCATTACATATATTTTCATACTTTTGGATGAAGTTGACTCTTTCCCACTCTTGATTTGCTGTTATTTGTATCTTATGATAAACTTGCACATACCGTACTTTCCGGCATATAAGACGACTTTTTAACCCAGGAAAATCTTCTCAAAAGTTGGGGGTCTTATATGCCAGAAAATATGGTAGGTTAGAAAAATCTCTGACAATGTATATCAGATTGCTTAAAACCCAAATACCGTATTTTCCAGCGTATAAGACCCCCGACTTTTGAGATTTTCCTGGGTTAAAAAGTCTTCTTATACGCCGGAAAATACAGTAACTATTAAGCCTAAAAATGAGCTGATGGTTAGGTAAGTCCAGTTCTTCCCCACACCAGTCATTTTGTTACATCTTGAGGAGCTTTTAACTCTATTTCTCAATATATTTGATTGTCAATATCAATCTTAGAAGACTGTTTACACAAGGTGGTTGAATCTGACCAACAAGACCAGTGCTACACTGCATCACAGTATGGTGACCTGAGCAGTGAGAGTCACAGACGCTGCCACATCACCAGAGCCCAGTGAACCACGAACACTTAGTTCAGTCCATCGTCATGTCCCGGGATGTTGTCTGAGTGACGCTGCTCAGTTCTGCAGGTTTCCACTCACCCGCTCAGGTTCCAAAAACAAGAGTGGTCTCAGCAGCATGTGGCTCTGCTCTTCAGGCATCTGGTATAACTGGGCTAAGTCTTTCTCGAGGGACCAATATAAATATTTTACTTTCCTCATTGTATAAACCGTTCCTTTATCCTTCATGACCATTCCTCCTTCTCCACATTTATCATTTTATCTTTATCAAACTTTTGCACTTTTGTTTAGAAAGGATTTGGGTTTGGCCACTGCTGGTCTAGAAGCCAGCAGCAATACTAGTCTAGCAAGTGCCTCCCCTCAGTCCACTTCCATTTATACAGCGTGGGGCTCACAGGTGCAGAACTAGTGGGCTGCCTTGACCACTAGGAAATACAGCTCCATTCACTTGTTAACCCCAATTTTGCCAGATGAGATAGAGGCACAACCTTTATCTTTATCCCATCAACACCCACTTTATTTATCCAACTAGAGCCCAGGTGCATGACTTCGTGCACAAGTGGGGTCCCTCGGCCTGGCCAACGATCAAGGCCTATCGGGGGCCGGCCGGCCAGGGGGAGGGACCCTGGGAGGTTGGCCGGCCAGGTCCCCCCCCCAATCGGGGTCGATGGGGGAGCCAGCTGGGTGTGGGGAGGGGCCATGGGAGGTTGGCTGTGGGAGCACACTGACCACCAGGGGACAGCTCCTACATTGAGTGTCTGCCCCCTGGTGGTCAGTGCGCATCATAGTGACTGGCCGACCGCTCGTTCTGGTCATTCAGTCGTAACAGTTGCTTAGGCTTTTATATATATAGATAGTAACTGTTTAAAGATTTCTGTCCTAGTGGATGGGTCTCTGGGCTCTCCCCATTGTGGTTCCCCTCATTGTCTTGGAAATCTTAGCCTCCACTGGCTGCAGCCAACTATTCCCTTTGGTGGCAGCCCTGAGGTGCCTCAGAACAGCCTGAATCCAAGCTGGTTCAGCCTCCAGATCCAGTCCGACACTCTACCTTTCGTTTGATAACAACAACAGGCTTGATACTAGATTGTTTCCTGTTACTTAGTTTTCTTATGCATCCAGTGAGCCAACTTCTCAGGAGTTGGAGCTTTCATTTCTAAATTCCTTTGGTAAATTTTACCTTCCAATAACTAATTATAACACAGCTGTAGTTCTATACCACAGGTGACCTTGTGGTTACCCCAAAATCAAAGGCTCATCAGCCTCCACCCTTTCATCCTTCCTTTTCTTGAACCATATGTTTCAGCGAGTCGAGGTCAGGCTAGTGAATCCCACTTCTGACAGCAACTGAGAAGAATTTGGGCCAACTGCCAAGTTAGAGGGAACAGCCTCCAAGATCATTCTTATTTCTGATACCAACTGCAAGGTCAGGGAGCCCTAACATCACCCTTGGATCTGATAATTCACTAGGAGGACTCACAGAACTTACTGAAAGATATTATACTCACAGCTTTCCTTCCTTCCTTCCTTCCTTCCTTCCTTCCTTCCTTCCTTCCTTCCTTCCTTCCTTTCTTCCTTCCTTCCTTCCTTCCTTTTTTTATGGAGAAAGGATACAAATTCAAATCAGCCAAGAGCACATAGGGCGAAGTCCAGAGGAATACCAAACACACAATTTCTGTTGTCCTCCATGGAGTCAGAACATGTTACTTTACCTGGACAGATGTTTGACAATATACAGGGAGTGTTGCCAACCAGGGAAGCTCACCTGAGCTCAGTGTTCAGAGTTTTTATTATGCTTTGGGTGCATGTTTGTGGATGTCCCAGCCCACCCATCTAAACTCTATCATCCCCCTCTCCACTGCAGTCTCCCTGGGCCCTAAGGGATACGCATGCACGGCCTGCCCTTTGGGCTACTCAGGGAGGGTGGATTATACATGCACTAGAAGTGGGCTTGGAGGGGTGCAAGCTTTGGGTACATTGACCTTTTGGTTCTACAAATGTCACCCCTGGAGAGGGGCATAGGCAAAAAAGGGAAGAGCATGCCTGCAGTTGAAACAGATCCTGTTATTTAGCAAATCTCATTCACCCTTATCAAATCTTCAACCAGACTGCCTTCCTTTATTGCCATAACTATACTATCACCTCTGACTTCAGCTCACCGGGTCCTAGATGATCCAAAAGGTGCACAGAAGCACATTACATCTGCAAGACGAGGTGCAGAATCCCAGACACAGAAAGTGGTTTGACTTCCGTCCTTGCCAGGTTCTCAAGAAGCTTTGGATCAAGAAGCTGAGGGGCTGGAGGACTCCAAGGCTGGACCGCTCAGCAGACCATGTGTGGACAATCTGTGTCCAGAGCTGCTGCTGGCTGGGCCACTCAGAAGGTTTGCCAGAATCCCCCATTTTCCATGCTCTGCTTCCGACAATGACCAGAAGTGTAGGCAATCTTACCACAACACCAGCAACATCGCCACAGAATGACAGAAAGTCCAGCAAATAGTCTGCATTGGACCTGATCCTGGCTTCCCCAGGGAGCACCTGTGCAGTGGTCAGAAGGAACCGCTGTGTGTGCGTTCCCGTAAATGTCTATGCCACCTCCAGAACTATTCACTGCAACCTGGAAATTCAGCAAATTGCCACTGTCAACCTAACTCTGCCACCTAAGTGTGCTCAGGCCCCACATCTCTGAGCCTTCTCAGCTAGCTCCCTTCAAACCTCAAATTGTGGGTCGACTGCCTTGTTTAACCTTTAATAATAATTCTTTTTCATCATGTTCCTAAGGTTGCCTCTTGTGAAATCTCTGATCTCTAAGACCCTCCTCACCTGCCAGTCAAGGAACTTGCTCAGCAGACGATAACAGCTAGTCCTTTCGGGCCGGCAGGAATGGGGAAGCCAGCCCACCTCTGACAACTGATTGGACCAAAGTCAACCTCACATGACTCCTCTTCCGTTCCTAACAGTGCTAACCACAGACCGCCTGTGTGAAACAACAGGGGCGCTGACACCTGCTCACCCTGCCCCTTTCCACCCTCTCCCTGCTTCACCCAACTTTAGTCAGGCTTCCCCTACCCACAAACCGGGAATCTGGGGTCATCCCCAAGTTTAAGCAAGCACACAGGTGAACACTATGCCCCTTAACAGTTCACACTGAGAATCTGCTGACAACAGAGAAAAATACTCACATGGCAGCAACCCGATTTTGTGCCTGTTCCCCACTCGTGTTTCCTCCTCACCCACGAAGCTCCATGGTCCTGCTCAAACCTCCCCAAAAAGATAAGCCGATTCTGTATGATTTCAGACACTTGCAGGTGTCTGAGATGAGAGCATTCTCCCTAGTGCATTAGCCTTCGATTAAAGTTGCTCCTTACCGAAGTCTAGATATGTTTCTATTTGGCAACAGAGTCGCATAGATGAGGTGTTAGATCATCTGCCCAATGCGAGCACCATCTAGACATGGTAACATATGCCAGTCTGGCTTCCTGGCTCCCAAGCATGGTGTGTGGGTGTGGGCGGCATCTGAACAAGGACATGTCTCTGTCAGAACCGCCACATTGCCCACCCAGCCTCCCTGACCCCTTTTCCTGCTGCCAGTTCACAAAGGAGGTTGTGCTCTCACCAGGGCCAGCTACACTCACTGCCTCAGTCCTGCTTCCAGGCTCCTGCCTACTCCTCAACCCCCCCCCCCCCCCCCCCCCGTGAGCTCAGTGGCCAGAGGCCAGTATGGATGCCAGGGGCATCAAACTGCACACTTGGAGGGCTGGGTGGGGCTTGTGCCAGGAGACATTGATTCCCAACGCAGCCACAGGGTGGGATCCAACTGGGTCTGGATCTTGCCAAGACCCATACATCAGCCTGGACGCTGGGACCTCAGCCCTGCCTGGGGCTGCCAGCCTCCCCAGCACCCACAGTTCCTCCAGGAGACCTGCTGTGCCCACCCTCCTCCTCAGGCCCCTCCCAGCTCTTCAGTCTGTCACCATCACATGGCCCAGGCTCTGCCAGTTTCCAAGCCCCTCAGCAGCCCCTGCTGGAGGGACAGGGGTGCACAGCTACCTGGTCTGTCTGGGACTCCTTGACCATCCGACCACCATGGCCGCTGCTCCAAGGGCACCAGAGAAGAAAAGGGCCGTCCTTACTGGTGTTTAGGAAGCCAGGCCTTCATGTGACTTTTTAAAATTTAAATTTCCAGTTTTGGGAGGTCATCAGTGATGAGCATGGGATCGACCCCACTGGCAGTTACCATGGAGACAGCGAGTTGCAGCTGGAGAGAATCAATGTGTACTACAATGAAGCTGCTGGTGATTATTTGAATGTTTTTTGCTTTTCTTCCTACCTTGCTTTCCATACTGGGGCAGATGCAATGCACTAGGAACATACAAATGACAGAGAAATGCTTCTTGCATTCATTTAAAATGTCAGCTGCTAAAAGATACAGCACAGTTCCTTAAGACTCCTGCATGTTTGCCGTGGCCACGCTTGCTCATTAGCTCCTTTATGAAGCAGCAACGCTCCCCTGTTCTTGTCCTTTTGTGTCACAGCTGGAATGAGCTCTAGTGAACGCTGCTGGGAGAGACGCAGAGAGCACCAACTTGTCTGATTCCTTTGCCGTCACAGGTCTAAGTCCAGCTCTCCCCCCGCAGGTAACAAGTACGTTCCTCGGGCCATCCTGGTGGACCTGGAGCCCGGCACGATGGACTCGGTCAGGTCTGGACCATTCGGCCAGATCTTCAGGCCGGACAACTTCGTGTTTGGTATGTTGTCGTGATCAGTGGGAACTGGCTCAGTGAGTCTTCTTCCTAAACACTGTGGAAACCAGAGTTTTTCGTGTTGAGTGCCAAGGTGGACACTGTGTGTCCACAGACGGCCCTGAGTCGTGGCCTCATCCCACCCAGTCCACGGGCCGTGACTGTCCAGACGGCTCTAAGAGCACTGTCAGCCTGCGGGGGCTGGTAGGTCGTCCTCGAACCACAGAGCAGCCTGTGAAGGGTAAGGGGTGAAGGGCGATGAACAAGCTTCCAGTGGGAGTTACTAGGCCCCTGGTCAGTTCAGAGGGCCCGTCACAGTAGGTGGCCACTCCAAGAAGCAAAGGCACAGGAGTGAGGCACCTGCTTGGAGCCCGTGTTCTCCTCTGATCTCATTGTGCCTTTGCTCCTGCCTGGTAATGGGGCCTAACTTAAGTGTATAAATACTGAGACACACCTGTGCCAACTGGTCATGAGCACGTGTCCTTCCCCAGGATCGGGCCCTGACAGTGTCCAGCTCACCCAGTCAATGTCATGTCCTCTCTACAATCCAAACGCTGGCAGCGGAGGGCCTGGAAGGGTGAGAGGGTTGCTAGCAGCTCCACAAAGACCCAGGCCAGCTTTATCTGAGTCACAGTGTGATGAGGCTGCCCAGAAGCTGTGGTCAGCCTGCATTCCACGCAACTCTCCATCCAGAACAACCCAACTTTGGGCGAAAAAGGTGAAGGGATTCAGAAGTACAAAGTGATCCTTACAAAATACTCACAGGGATGTAAAGTAGAGCATAGGGAATATAGTCAATAATATTGTAATAACTAGGTATGGTGTCAGATGGGTCTTGGTTTATCTGGGTGATCACTTTGTAAGATATATAAATATCTAATCACTATGTTGTATACCCCAAACTAATATAATGTTGTATGTCAAGTATAATTTAAAAAAAATTTTTTTCAAAGAGAGAAAAAGGAAAACAAAGTACAACCCAACTAGTTCTGAATCCAGTGCCTCCCTAGATTATAGCTGATTCCAAATTCTGTTTCATTGGGGGGGTGGGGGGGAGATGGGGTGAGCAGGAAGGGACTGGAATGTTTAGCTGGGCAAGCCCTTGCTGGACCACTCCCTTCAGCATTAACCCCTAGGGATAACATCTAGGCCTCAGTTGTGCCTCTGTGAGCCCCTCCCAGCACACTTTCAGTAGAAGACAGACAGACTGGGTTCTGCACGCCTAGCTGGCAGCACGTAGAGGAAAAGGCTGACGTCAACCTTGTTATTTGCCTTGAAAGTGAAAGAACAAACCTTGGGCTCTGGAGCCTCGGCGCAAATGACCAGCACCCTTTCTGCCCGCAGCTTGGCGCCGTGAAGTGTGCATGGTGGCCCCACCCAAATGCTTTGGCAGCTCCGATTTCAGCGTGAAAAGGGCCAGTATTCAGAAAATAGATGGGAGGGGATCAGGACACGGGAAAGTGAAGGGAATTGGCTCCTCCAGGCGCTAGTCCAGTCCTGTACCGGCCTTGGGGGTCCTCGGGCTCAACCATCCTCAAGGCGGGGACCCCTTTGACTTGCACACCCTTGGGGTTTGGGTGAGAGAAAGAGCATTGCGAGTTGTGTTGCTTGTTCGTTGCCTTGCTGTGGACAACCTCATGGACCAGGGGCCAGAATCACAGTACCGAGGTGTGTACACACTGTATGGGCACAAAGGAGGGAGCATCACAGAGGAAATGACTAGAGCTGAGCCCTGCTTCAAGGGGAAGAGCTCCTGAAGTGGGGGGAGGAGGGAAAGACTGGGGAAGGGGTGGGGAGAAGGGAGAGCAGGAAGGAAGCAAGGAGATAGTAAGACCAATTGTAACAGCTAAAATTTATATAACACCATGGCTCAGGTGCTTTCTTTCAAATATTCATTCAATCCTTGTAACAACCCCAGGAGGCAGTTACTATTGTTATTCCCACGTTACAGATGAGGCAATTGGAGCACAGAGAGGTTAAGTAACTTGCCTTGGGTCACATAGCTAGTAAGTGGCATATTCAAGATTTGCACCAACTCTGTCCAGGGCCTGTGGGAACATGGAGTGGGCTGAATGGGGGGTAATTTAGTCCAGTAACGTGAACAGCCTTGGCCAGTGGAACAGGGACAGTATGCCCTGAGAATTTGATATGGCCCAGACACCACAGGTTATAGGAAAAGAGCATTCAGAGAAGATTGCGAGTTTGTATCTGAGAGTTTGTAAGATCATGTCTGATTTAAATCATGGCATAATAAAATATAGTATTTTTACATTCTTAATGTTGAAGGCAAAAATAATTGAACTTACGTTAAAAAGGAACAAACAGCCGGCCTATGTGGCTCAGTGGTTGAGTGTCAACCTATGAACCAGGAGGCCATGGTTTGATTCTGGTCAGGGCCTGGGTCGGCCCCATTTCCTGCTATTATTTGTTTGTGCTGTGCAGGATAGCACTATGGTGGCATGGCCTGGTGGCTGGCCTGCCCACAGGTGGAGGGGAGCAGGAGCCCAGCGCTCAGATGAGCCAGCTTAGGGTGGGCAGGCATTATTTAAAAACCTGCTTGTGTGCCCTGGTTGGTTTGGCTCAGTGGATAGAGCATTGGCCTGCGGACTCAAGGGTCCCAGGTTCCATTCCAGTCAAGGGCATGTACCTTCGTTGCAGGCACATACCCGGTGGGGAGTGTGCAGGAGGCAGCTGATCAATGTTTCTCTCTCATTGATGTTTCTAACTCTCTATCCCTCTCCCTTCCTCTCTGTAAAAAAAATCAATAAAATATATTAAAAAATAAATAAAAATAAAAAATAAAAACCTGCTTGTGTGCTTCTGTTGGTGAAACAGCACCAGAATGTCACCGGTGACACGACCTGAGTTCAGAGATCTCAGTTCTTGCATTCTGGCTAAGAAATAATTCAGTTACAAGACTCAAATTATAAGAGCAAGTTTATTTAGAAAGTTACAGAGGTAGGAAAAGTGAGCTAGCTGGGTGTGAGCTCAGGAAACAAATTACAGAGGCCAAAGATGAGCCCTTGGAACTTAGGAAAGAGAAAGGTAAAGGTAAAGCACCTGGGGGGGAGATGTGGGGGAAGGTGTGCTACAGGGAGGGAGAGGGCACTGGGCCATGGGTCTTGAGGGTATTTACCTGGAGGATCCCAATAGAATATTCATCAGCTTTCCAGGTGTGTCCTTTCAGGGTCATGGTTTCTGCTGATTGGTGGGCCCCAGGGCAAGGGGTCATTAGTCAATGCAGCTGGTCCTGATCTCAGCTACCACATCACTTGTCTTTGTTTTGCTACTTTTCTGGACCTGGAGCTGAAACACAACTGAGGCCTAGATGTTATCCCTAGGGGTTAATGCTGAAGGGAGTGGTCCAGCAAGGGCCTGCATGGGAGTTGAATGAGGCCACTCTTAGGCCCTTGTTCCTCCTCTGAAGGGGACTACCATATGACTAGTGACAGGCCAGGGGAGGGAAGGTCAGGGGAGGGTCCAAACCTCATGACCAGTGAAATGAAAGGTCAGGGGGTCCAAACTACATGACAGATGAGACACTTGGAACATAGAGAGGTTAAGTGATATGCTAGGGGAGGAAAGGTTACCTTGGAGGTGAGGTCCTTGTTTTCCCAAATTTGCCTGTTGCTAGGTACCCGGAGCTTTCTGCCTTGGTGACCTTCTGTACCTGGCCCATCATCCTTGCTCTGCTCAGGTCTGTCTAACTGCCTGCCACAGTTCTCTGACATCAGGGGCAGGTATTGGAGGAGGCATGGGCAAACAAGTAAGAAGGTTGGGGCAGGAGGAGGCGGCCTTGGGAAGAACATTGGCTGCCAGTAACCCACAGAGGCCCTGCTGTAAGAAATGTCACTTATTTATTGACTGCATGTACACTAAAGGTCCAGTTCACAGACACTGTCTCTCATCTTCACAACATAATACAATTGATTTCCAAATTTCAGACCAGTAAGAGAGGCTCTGAGAGGTTAGGTGACTTGCTTAACAACCCGATCAGAATGCAGCCAAGTGGGCACACTCCACAGGGTGATCTACACCTCCACAGGTAGAGAGATGCCCACCTGATAGAGTCCTCACATCACCAATAGCATCCCTTCCTGGTCTTATCATCTCTCCTCTTTGGCATACCATGGTTGAAACAACAAAGGCCAAGAGGCAATTATCTCCAGAAAGGCTTTGCGGAACTGTGTAATGGAGCAGGCCCTTCTCTGGAGAGGCTCTGGAAGACTCCAGCTGGCCGTGAAGAGCCCAAGCCCTGTGAGTGGAGAGCAGGTGCAGGACCAACGCTAGGAACCTGGGAACAGCACTTGTGGGATGGGCTCTACGGAGGGGAGGGGGGGGGGCAGCCATGTGGGGAGGGGAAAGAGGAGGAGAAAGTCTAGGAAACCCCTCCCACCCTGAGAGGAGGCCCCAGGTGCCTGCCTGTGTGGTGGGGCACCCTGAAAGACCAGCTTCCTAAAGCCGGGTGATAAAGCCATGATTTTGCCCACGCACCTCAGATATATGCTCATAGTAACATGACAAATAGGCTTAGTATTTATGACAGCATCACCTCGGGTTTTATGGGGTATTTTTGCTCCAGAAACTCGACCGGCTTTCATACAGAGCTGCTCATTTCCTGCTCACAAAGCTGGCTTCGGGGCTCCTATAATTATCAACGTTTTATAGTCGGAGAAACTGGCCCCAGAGAGGAAAAGGAGGATGTGCTGAGAAACAAAAGCAGTCCCAGGCCCCTGCTCACCTGGCCCACTGTTAGGATCATCTTCGAGAAGAATTAAGGTTGGGCCATACCTCACCCTAACCAAACCTTTAACACTCACCGGGGGCCTTCTCTTTATAGAAGGAGTCTAGGTGCCTTCATTTACTAGCTTCTGGCTACTCAGCTCTTTCAGCCTCCTTCCTGAGCTATGGCATCGGGATAGTAATACTGTTTGCTCCAGAATAGTGCTGTTTAGAAATACAATGTGAACCACATAGGTCATTTAAAAATTTCTAGCTATCACTGCTAGTCTAGAAGCTATTTAAAAAGTTAACAGAAACAAGTGAAATTAATTTCAAAATATATCCCAAATATGTTGACATGTAATTAATATACAAAATCAGTAATGGAATGTTTTACATTCTTTTAACGTATGGAATCCATGGGATCCTCTGAGTATTTTACACTGAAAGCACATATCAGTTCAGACTACCCACGTTTCACGTGTTCTGTATTCACACGTGGCTGGTGGCGCCGGGACTGGGCTGCCCAGATCTGTGAGATTTTGCTGTGAGGATGAGGTGACACCGTGTATGTAAGGCACTCCTACTTTGGCTGAAGCGTGGCTATTCTATTCACATTCATCCCCTTCCCTCTCTCTCTGCCACACACGCTCGCATAATTTCCCACATCTAAGTGGCCTTTACAAGGACCCAAGACCTAAAGCAGACAAATCCAGCACCGCGTCCCTTTTCCTAGCCCCTCCCAAACCGACCATGTTCCTTACACGCAGAAGGGGAGAGCCGCCCGCCCTCCCTCCTTGTTTTCCTGGAAGCCAGCTGCCTGCCCAGCGTTCTCGCCGGAGAACACCCACTCCTCCCCACTTGCAGACCCCCCCGTCCTCCCCCCCCCCCCCCCGCCCCACACACCGGAATAGAAAGAAAACCAGGCTCAGGACGCAGGGAACCTCAGCGAGCCCCCGTAGACTGCACTGAAAAGTCTGGGCTCCCCAATCCAAAGGGTGCTGGGGGTCTCTCGCCCTCCCCTGCCCGGGAGGCAAGGGCCCTGTTTGGAGGCAGCCTCCCCTCCGGGTCCCAGGACCCAGGTCTCCAGCGCCTCTCAGGGATCCAGAGGGACGGGGTGGCTTGGGGCGGGGATTCGGCTTTCCTGAATGACCCAGGGCAGAGTATGGCGGCACCGTGGTCGGGGAGAGGGCGGCTGGCTGGGTCGGAGGCCCTGGGGTGCCGGGTCTAGGTTCCTTCCGTGGACCCGGTGGGCGCGACGACCAGCCGCACCCCGCACCTCGCACCGCGCCCCGGCTCCCCCTCGCGGTGCCGCAGTCTCGGGCGCGCCGCCCTCCGCACGCCCGCCCCCTGCACGTCAGCGCAGGCCGGGCGGGGCCGTCGGCATAAAAGGTGGAGCCCAGGCGCACCCGCAGGTCTCAGGGTTCCGGTTCTCGGTCTCGCCGCGCTCCCAGTCCCGAGGTCCAGCGCCTCCACCCGCTCCGCAGCCGGCACCATGCGCGAGATCGTGCACATCCAGGCGGGCCAGTGCGGCAACCAGATCGGCGCCAAGGTGGGCGCGTCCCCGAAGAGGGGGTCTGGGGGGCGGCGGACCCCGGGGGTGGCAGCGGGTCCCGAGGGAGCGACTGGGCCGGGAGTGGCAGCGGGTCCCCAGGGTGCGGGCCGGGGTGGCAGCGGGTCCCCAGGGTGCGGGCCGGGGTGGCAGCGGGTCTCCGGAGCACCCGCCGGACCAGGGACGCATTTTCAGGGCGGCCGCCCGCGGGCTCCGGAAGCCCCATCACCTGCTGCGATCAGCGGTGACGCAGCTGTAAGTGCCTTTAATCAAGGCCCTTTGAAATTTCCTCGGAACCGACCTCAAGCTGCGTGTAGTTGGCGTTTCTCTGGGTGTGTTAGTCTCTGAAATTTGGATAGAGGCTGCGGCCGAATCAATCCAGAGGCCTCATGTGGAATTTAATGGGATATTTTTGCCTATAGTTTGAATGAAAAAATTGCAGTGTCATTGAGGTGACAGATGTTATGCAGACTATTTGTTGGGATACAGAGATGCAATGTTAGGTCATTTCCCCAATCCGAGCACCATCTGCATGGTAATATGTGCCAGTCTGGCTTCCTGGCTTCCAGGCGGCAGGTGACGGTATTGGGGCTGCAGTTACCCCCAGTGGGCGAGGCCGGAGCGGCGTGGTGCGGGGGTGTGGGCGGCATCTGAGGGAGGACAGGTCTCTGTCGGAACCGCCATGTTCCCACCCAGCCTCCCCGGTGCCAGGGCCCTGCGCGCCGGCTGGTCGTCGCGCCCACGGGTCTCCCTGGTCCGCTGAGGGAGCCCAGACTCAGCACCAAGGGCCTCCGACCCAGCCAGCCATCCGCTCCCCGACCCACGGTGCCGCCCTTCCTGCTGCCAGTTCACAATGGAATCTGCGCCCTCACCAGGGATCAGCTACACTCACTGCCCCAGTCCTGGTTCCAGGCTCCTCCCTTACCCACTCACCCATCCCCCCCATGAGCTCAGTGGCCAGAGGCCAGTATGGATGCCAGGGGCATCAAACTGCACACTTGGAGGGCTGGGTGGGGCTTGTGCCAGGAGACATTGATTCCCAACGCAGCCACAGGGTGGGATCCAATTGGGTCTGGATCTTGCCAAGACCCATACATCAGCCTGGACGCTGGGACCTCAGCCCTGCCTGGGGCTGCCAGCCTCCCCAGCACCCACAGTTCCTCCAGGAGACCTGCTGTGCCCACCCTCCTCCTCAGGCCCCTCCCAGCTCTTCAGTCTGTCCCCATCACATGGCCCAGGCTCTGCCAGTTTCCAAGCCCCTCAGCAGCCCCTGCTGGAGGGACAGGGGTGCACAGCTACCTGGTCTGTCTGGGACTCCTTGACCATCCGACCACCATGGCCGCTGCTCCAAGGGCACCAGAGAAGAAAAGGGCCGTCCTTACTGGTGTTTAGGAAGCCAGGCCTTCATGTGATTTTTTAAAATTTAAATTTCCAGTTTTGGGAGGTCATCAGCGATGAGCATGGGATCGACCCCACTGGCAGTTACCATGGAGACAGCGAGTTGCAGCTGGAGAGAATCAATGTGTACTACAATGAAGCTGCTGGTGATTATTTGAATGTTTTTTGCTTTTCTTCCTACCTTGCTTTCCATACTGGGGCAGATGCAATGTACTAGGAACATACAAATGACAGAGAAATGCTTCTTGCATTCATTTAAAATGTCAGCTGCTAAAAGATACAGCACAGTTCCTTAAGACTCCTGCATGTTTGCCGTGGCCACGCTTGCTCATTCGCTCCTTTATGGAGAAGCAACGCTCCCCTATTCTTGTCCTTTTGTGTCACAGCTGGAATGAGCTCTAGTGAACGCTGCTGGGAGAGGTGCAGAGAGCACCGCCTTGTCTGATTCCTTCGCCATCACAGGTCTAAGTCCAGCTCTTCCCCCGCAGGTAACAAGTACGTTCCTCGGGCCATCCTGGTGGACCTGGAGCCCGGCACGATGGACTCGGTCAGGTCTGGACCATTCGGCCAGATCTTCAGGCCGGACAACTTCGTGTTTGGTATGTTGTCGTGATCAGTGGGAACTGGCTCACTGAGTCTTCTTCCTAAACACTGTGGAAACCAGAGTTTTTCGTGTTGAGTGCCAAGGTGGACACTGTGTGTCCACAGACGGCCCTGAGTCGTGGCCTCATTCCACCCAGTCCACGGGCCGTGACTGTCCAGACGGCTCTAAGAGCACTGCCAGCCTGCGGGGGCTGGTAGGTCGTCCTCGAACCACAGAGCAGCCTGTGAAGGGTAAGGGGTGAAGGGCGATGAACAAGCTCCCAGTGGGAGTTACTAGGCCACTGGTCAGTTCAGAGGGCCCGTCACAGTAGGTGGCCACTCCAAGAAGCAAAGGCACAGGAGTGAGGCACCTGCTTGGAGCCCGTGTTCTCCTCTGATCTCATTGTGCCTTTGCTCTTGCCTGGTAATGGGGTCTAATATAAGTGTTGTTGTTTTTATTTTGGGGGGCATGGGGGGGAGTAAGAGAACATTTATTAGGTAAGTTACAGAGGTATTAAAAGTAATTCCCAGAAGGAATTGGCTTAGCAAACAAGTTATTCAGGTAAAGGAAGAGCCCTTAGAGCTTGGAAGAGAGGAAGCTAATGGTAAAGTGCCTGGAGGCGGGAGGGGGAAGGAAAGGGAAAGAAAGGGCAGGACGCACTCCCTCGAGGGACTGCACACTGGGTCCTCCATCCCAAGGGTTTTAAGGGTTAGGATTTTAGGGGAAGTCCCAGGGGAAGATCTCAATAGAATAGCCAGCAGCTTTCCAGGTGTGTCCTTTCAGGGTTGTGGTCTCCACTGATTGCCTGGTGGGCACCAGGACAGGGGGTCATTACTTAATGCAGCTGGCCCTGAGGTCAGCTGTGGCTGGACTGGTTGCTTATCTGGTCCTGGAGCTTAAATACAACTAAGGCCTAGATGTTATCTTCAGGGAGGAAAAGTCAGGGTGTCCAAACCCCATGACCACCGATATGCTAGAGGAAAAGTCACCCTGGGGGCCACATCCCACCTCACAATTGATTGTCCACTGTTAGATACCCAGGGCTCTAAGTATTTTGTTTTTAAATATATTTTTATTGATTTCAGAGAAGAGAGAGGGAGAGAGAGAGAAATATAAATGATGAGACAGAATCATTGATTGGCTGCCTCTTACACGCCCCACACTGGGGATCGAGCCCTAAATCTGGGCCTGTGCCCTGACCCGGCCTTCTGGCTCAGAGGTTGATGCTCAACCACTGAACCATGTTAGTCTAGCTAAGCTTTTTTTTTTTTTATCCTCATCTGAGGATAATGTTTTTATTGATTCGAGAGAGAAACATTGATGTGAGAGAGAAACACCAATCCATTGCCTCCCATATGTGCCCCCAACAAGGGATTGAACCCAAAACCTAGGTGTGTGCACTGACAGGGTGCAAGGGACAAAGTTCCAACCAACTGAGCCACCCGGCCAGTGCCTTAATTAAAGTTTTATGTAATGTTATCATTCTTAAATTCTCTGTCCTTTAGAAATAGTTTTGTCCAACTAATAACCTCGTTTGAACTAATCTCATTTTATTATGACCTCCAGTGTTTTCAAGGTCACTGGAATAGAGAAATGTTCAGTCGGTAAGAAAAGGCACCTAGTGCAGAGTCAGAATGGCAGAACTCTGGATTCCTTAGGGTTCCCTAATAGTCTCCTTTCTCTCTGGCAGGCCAGAGCGGGGCCGGGAACAACTGGGCCAAGGGCCACTACACGGAGGGCGCCGAGCTGGTGGACTCGGTCCTGGACGTGGTGCGGAAGGAGTCAGAGAGCTGTGACTGCCTGCAGGGCTTCCAGCTGACCCACTCGCTGGGCGGGGGCACCGGGTCCGGGATGGGCACGCTGCTCATCAGCAAGATCCGGGAGGAGTACCCCGACCGCATCATGAACACCTTCAGCGTGATGCCCTCGCCCAAGGTGTCGGACACGGTGGTGGAGCCCTACAACGCCACGCTCTCCGTGCACCAGCTGGTGGAGAACACGGACGAGACCTACTGCATCGACAACGAGGCGCTGTACGACATCTGCTTCCGCACCCTGAAACTGACCACCCCCACGTACGGGGACCTCAACCACCTGGTGTCGGCCACCATGAGCGGCGTCACCACCTGCCTCCGCTTCCCCGGCCAGCTCAACGCCGACCTGCGCAAGCTGGCCGTGAACATGGTGCCCTTCCCGCGCCTGCACTTCTTCATGCCCGGCTTCGCGCCGCTCACCAGCCGCGGCAGCCAGCAGTACCGCGCCCTCACGGTGCCCGAGCTCACCCAGCAGATGTTCGACTCCAAGAACATGATGGCCGCGTGCGACCCGCGCCACGGCCGCTACCTCACGGTGGCCGCCATCTTCCGCGGCCGCATGTCCATGAAGGAGGTGGACGAGCAGATGCTCAACGTGCAGAACAAGAACAGCAGCTACTTCGTGGAGTGGATCCCCAACAACGTGAAGACGGCCGTGTGCGACATCCCGCCGCGGGGCCTCAAGATGTCGGCCACCTTCATCGGCAACAGCACGGCCATCCAGGAGCTGTTCAAGCGCATCTCGGAGCAGTTCACGGCCATGTTCCGGCGCAAGGCCTTCCTGCACTGGTACACGGGCGAGGGCATGGACGAGATGGAGTTCACCGAGGCCGAGAGCAACATGAACGACCTGGTGTCCGAGTACCAGCAGTACCAGGACGCCACGGCTGACGAGCAGGGCGAGTTCGAGGAGGAGGAGGTCGAGGAAGAGGCTTAAGAACTTGTCATAGACATCGTGCCGCCTCAGTGAATTTCTGTTGTCCTCAGTGAAGCATGGTCTTTCTATTTGTATCTATGGTGCTCAGTTTTGCCTGTCAGAAATTCACACTGTTGATATAATAATGTGGAACTCCTCTAAAAATTAAGATATATACTATACTAATTAAAATGCATGTGTCCAAAATCTTGTGGCTTTTTTATTTTTATTCTTTTCACTACATTCTTCTTGACTGTTTCTGGGTTTAGCAATTTTAACAAAATAGAATTTGTATTTAATGTTTTAAGTAATAGTTCTTTTAATAAAGAGATAAAAAGAAATATTTTTCCATCTTCACTGGTTCAAAGTATTAAAGTAAAGGAATCCAGCAAAGGTAAGGGAGTGAATGGGGATTTGAGGATAAAGGAGACTTTCTTCCCTTTGTTGGGAGTTAGAGCAACCCTGTGAAATGTAGAATCCGGGACCTTAGGCAAGGACTTTCTTCTATGTACTTCCTTTACACAAAGTGATAATACAACTACAAAGACTAGTGACCCCTCGTACCTCTCAGATAAAAAGTACAGCATGAGTTCCAGGTGCCCTAAAAGAGCAGTCAGGAGCACTACAAGTGCTCACCTAAGATTTATTTGCAAATAAAGTAAATCATGACAGGAATTTATTTTGTCAATGTCAGAAATTCACAGCTTAATGTTAAGGAGTAGTGGAGGGAGGAGCTGGAAACCGGAGGGCAGGTGCAGGGAGGTGTGCCCTGGGGTGGGTGCAGAGGCCGCAGCAGCTGAAGCCCCTGCCGCCCCAGCTCACAGGTTCTCGGGCACACTTTCACTGTAAGAAGTCTTCTACCAACTTGTTGAATTCATTTGCAAAACGTAAATGGAGGTTGTGTTTGCCTTCTGGCATCAGATGCAACCTAAAGATAAAAAGCCTATGCTTAATGGCACAGCATTTAAACCCTTTACCCGCCCCAACATGACCTGAAAATCTATAGTAAAACCTGCCGCATTTGTTCCTGACTACTACTGGGGAGAAGATGTAAGGTGCACAGTACACACTTCCCTGAGACTTAGAGTGAAAGCCTCCTGAGGCTGACTCAGTAACAGAGCGCACAGGCTGTATTGGAATTGTATTCCATAACGGATGGTTTAACTGAACCTCACTGAGAGGGGCACAGGCTTTCGTTATTTTAAAAAAACAAAAAACAAAAACAATTTTACTAGTAATATGGTTGATTTTAACAAGATTAGAAAGATGATAAAATATAGTGTCCAGAATGCGCTGGATAGGAACAGGTGAGCTGCTTGGGGCATCTATATAGTGGGAAAACCCAAGTCAATTCGGCCACCACCAGAGTCGTTCAAGGTTCCAAATGGCCTGGCCATTTTTGGAGAACTGAGTAACCCTAAACACAAGCCACTGGACGGAGGGGGAGGAGTGTTCCTTAAGGCTGTGAGGGCGGGGCAGCCTGCACGGAACCATGCTCTGCAGTTGTCACTACCTGTCTTTTGTGGCAAACCTCCCTGTCCTCGTATGGCTCCTTCCCTTCCATAGGGCTGTGGTCAAATGTGGCTGGCTGGCAGTTTCTTTAATAAAGGAAGGCTTCTCTGAGTTCTACATTTTATTTATTGGCCATAAAAGCACAGAAATAAAAGTTTTAAACAAATGAAAGCTTCTAGAATATAAGCACACAATTGAGTTGTTCTGCCCACAATGACAATTGGGCATACAGGGACAAAACGCCAGTTTCCGAATTGCCTAATTCTCTGGTCTGTCAGCACGTGGGGTCTGAGAGCTCTCAGGACCTCGGCGAACACTGGGAGAACTTGTGAAAAGGTCCTGTGGCACAGCTGCCCTTGCAGCTCAACCACATGGGGAGGGGGGTACCAAGATGATTAAGGCCATTTACTAGAAAGGAGGAGAGATACATTGTTGGCATCTTTCTGAGGCTCTTAGGAAAGTTAAGGCCATTCACAGTAACTAGAACATTCCAAATTCAGTTCTAATGCTGTTCAGTAAATAAGGGCAAACTGCACCAACCCCCAAGATAGGGTCCCAGTTGCCCCATACAAGGAAGGGCTTGTAGGGATGCTCAAGACCTCTGTTTTCAGGAGACAAGGAACCAGCTGCTGAGAATGCGGAAAGGTCATGAAGGACATGTCTAGGCTAAACTGCATCCTCTCTAATGTGTGTTGAGTTGGATTCAGAAGCAGAGACCCCAATCCTCCCAACTTGCAAGGCCTCCTTTGCGGATAGCCATGCTGATTACCCTGTGCTCTTCCCCATCTCTGTGATCCATTCACTCAGCGCCCCCAACGAGGCAGGAGAGACACCAGCAGTGAGTCCCTTCTCTCCCACCTCATTGCTGTCTGCATTCTTCCTATAGTAAGCTCTAGGTCTCAGGGAAATAAAAACAAGTCTCCTTCATTAAGATTATGGGAGATCTGTTCTGGGGCATCTACATTCAGAACTGCACTGAATTATGGATGGATGGATGGATGGATGGACGGACAGATGAGGCTGTAAAGAAAATTGCTCTTCTCCTTGAGACCTTCTGGGAGTCATTTCAAGTTCTTGAATATGCTTCCTTCAGGTCTGACACACAGTCCCGGGACCCGAGGCCTCTGTGTGCTCCTCTTTGGGAAGAGCACCATGACAGGCAGTAGCCAGAGGTGTCCAGGCAACGCAGCACCTCACCCAAATGACAAAAGGGTCCGATCACATGCTCCATGGAGCGTGTTTCAAATGACCACGTCCCTCAGGAAAATCAGGAGGAAATCCCCACCACCTACCACAGGGTTCAGCTGGAGTTGTAGGACCTCTGAGACGGTGCCCAGGAGTTCCTATTTGCTGGGACAGGTTCCTCATTGCATTTGGCACTTTTAGAAAAAGATGTGATTCTAGATCTTTTGAGAAATTAAAATGTTTAACTTCATAGTATAAACCCAGTGGTCAGTTTACTTCTGCCTGATACAGTCCTTCAAGGATCTCACTCTTTATAGCCAGGTAGCAAAGGAGAAATGATGCTGCCATCTACCATCCTTTCCTCAGTCCAACCTTCTACAGCTTTCAAATTCAGCTCTGAGAGCTACAGATATGAACAAGACGGTAAATAATGTGCTGTAGCATTCTTTTCCACATTGATATAATAAAATTCTAAATTATTTATGAACCCATAGAGTTTCCAGCAAGTCTGTACCTTTGTTTTAATGGAAAACCAAAGTAGGCTTCTGACCAGCTGCCTTTGGACTGGGCTACTGGCTGTTCACACCCCCAGCGTCAGACTGAAGCACCAGCTCTCCCGCTTCTCAGGCCTTCAGAGTCAGACTGAACCACGCCTTTTCTCTCCCGGGTCCCCACCTTCCTAACTCGTTCCAGCTTGCTGACAGATGATCTTGGGCTTCTTGGCCTCTCCACTGTGTGAGCCAACTAACACACCCACACACCCAGACTAATAATGGTGCTGAACGTGGGACGGAGGGCAACCTGCCTCTCACCTGCTATGGAGCGATTTCCTGGTGTCTCCAGGAGCCCCTGATCACCTGCACCTACACCAGCCTCCCACCCACAAAAGTGGCAGCTACTGTGTGTTGTAAAATATTCACTCAGTCCTCAAAAAATATTTTGAATGATATCATCCTCGATTTACTCACAAGGAAACAGGCACAGAAATCCATGTACACTGCCTAAGTAAGTGACTGAGCCAGCACTCCCTCCCTCCCCCAATTCCTGCTCCTCACCAACACTGCTGTGAGTGTTTCTCTGGATCCCAAATACCCAGTCTGCTCTCCTGGCAGGACTCCGTTCCCCACTGCTCCCCTTTGGCCGACACTGGCCCCAGGCGCCACTCTGCGCACGTGGATGTTCCTCATTCTTTCCCATCTGCTCTGGCCTCAGCCCAGAACACGAAGTTGGACTCCGTACCATGCTTTTTGGCCCTGAGTCACCAGTTGGTGACCAATGGCCATCCACAGAGGCTTGGCCCTATGTGCCTCTGCTGCTCCCACTTTCTCTTTCTTTCAAAATGTACTAGACTGCATCCTCGGATAGGTGTTGACATGCTCAACAGGCGGAAAACGAAATTCACATGTTCACCGCTGTATAAAGGTATGAATAAGAAGCTGTGTGGTCTCAGGCAGATGAGTAATTGGAGATGGAGGAGGAAGAGGAGGAGAAGAAGACTGAAGGATGAGTACACTTGGCCAGGCTGTGAAGGGGCGAGGGCTAGAGCAGGACCAGGCAAAGTGCTGGTCACTTGCAACTGGGTCTCAAATCCAGGTCTCAGATCCTGACCTCTGCTGGCCTCCAACTCCTGAGATCGGAGCATCTCCTCAGAAACAATTATGGACTGAATTGCATCCTCCCAAAATTGTATGTTGAAGTCCTAACCCCCAGCACAGTGTGACCTTATTTGGATATACGTCTTTAAAGAGAGGTAATTAAGTTAAAATGAGGTCATTAGGGCCCACACTAATATTATAAGAAAAGGAGATCAGGACACAAACAGGCACAGAGAGAAGACCATGTGAGGACACAGGGAGAAGACAGCCATCTACAAGCCACGGAGAGAGGCCTCAAAACCAACCCTACTGACACTATGATCTCAGACTTCCAGCCTCCAGAACTGTGAGGAAATAAACGTCTAGTATCTAAGCCTCCCACCCAGTCTCTGGCATTTGTTGTAGCAGCCCTGGCAGACTAATACACATAATGAGCAGACACACAGTTCAACAAGCTGTGGAGTCATCAGCTCTTCTGAGAGGTCTGAGCCCCACTGCCTCCTGGGACCCATCACCCCAGCTCCAAAGAGTCTGATGCCAGCCTCTCCTCAATGCAAATTCTTTGAAAACGAGCTGGGGCTGGCCTCATGGGTGATGCCTGTCTGGGAACAGGAGACGCCCAAGCAGAGGCTGACTAGCTAGACAGGTGGTGAGCAGTGTCAGTGCTTTCCTGTCTCGGAGGGAGGGCCGGACAAGCAGGGATACACAGGGACCGGGGCAGGACAGGGGACCAAAGGGGCAGGTCTGCTCCCCACCACTATTGTGATCAGATCAGTTCCTACTTTATGTTTATATCTTGAACTTATGCATAAGATTTGTTGGGACAAAGGGTTCAACTGTCTAAAAACAAATTTTAAAACTGGTGAACTTGAATGATCTCTAAAGCCTCTTTGCTTCCAAGAGATTCTATCACTGTTCGCCCACAAAGAGAGCAAAGAGAGAGACATTAACCTGAGCAAGACGCAGGCCTGCTGAACAACCCCACCCTTCATTAACCTCTTTCTGAGGAGAGAAAGGCATTGGTTTCATATTTGATATTTATTTGTTGGTAACATCTTTGAAGGGACAGACTGTATCTTTAAGTTGAGTTATAAAAGTACCTGACAAGGTAATAAAATACCAGGTTCCCTGGAGTTTGCTACACTCTGAGTTGCTACACCTGTTGTCAAGTGGCATGGTATACAGAACCACAGTATGACTTTGGTGCTCAAGGAATCCACCTTCCTTTTATGGGGTTCAAAATAAACCACATCCATCCTAGGTAAATTCATGTCCAACATCAAGGGCTGTTTCAGCAGAGGAAGGGAGTAGGTGTAAACTGCAAGCTAGTTTTAGATAATCACCGCTAACAGCACTTTACCTTCAACGGATTTGTTCCAAAGAATGTTGCTCTAAGAAAAGTGATCTTCCATAAAATAGTCTGCTGAAACAATTAACACCAGAACAGTAAGGGGATATTTTCCTCTCATACTGATGTATCCTGTTAGGACACGGATCTGGAATAGAATTCCTACATTAAACTTCCTTGCAGACTGACCTTATTGAACCTGGCTGTCCAAGGGAACCCATGCATTTACTACGAGAGTCAGCATACAAAACCCTGTCATTTCTGAAGGTAGAAAACAATTAACCAGAGCAGCAAGTATATAATCCAGGCATCTAACCATCATATTAAAATAAGAGTATGTTTATGAGAGGCAGCTGTGCTGTGGGGGGAAAAACCATCTAGAATTTGTCTTTAATTGGCTATGCAACCTTGGACGATTACTTAGCATCTCAGCCTTGATATTGTTATGTGTAAAATGGGGACGATATTTCTTTTCCATAAGTTAGTTGTAAAGTATAATTAGATTTTTGTATATAAAATGCCTTTTAAAATATAAAATGCTATATAACTATAGACATTATACAGGCTCATGGTAATTATTTATTGTAGAATAAGAAGCATGCCCCCACATTTAAAAGTTCTCTTGGGAACTGCTTTCAGGGCAGAAGCAGATGCAGTCCAGCAGGATGAGCCTTTTCATCTAAAATTAATCTAATAGATATGAGATGATAGAAATAGCAGTGGGGAAAGTTAGGGGCAAAAATAGAATATTGGGGACTAGCTATGGTTATGGGAAATATTAATCATGCTCTGTTAACCATGATTTCCTTGTGTTGGTTAAAGAAAGGACATTCTGACCTGGCTGGACTTTGCATGCCCCTGGGACCTGGGAGTCAACCTTGGACCTGGGATTCAACCTTGGAACCATTCTCATTCAAGAACCAACCAAAGGACTTGTATGCATGCATAGAAGCCTAACCAATGGACACAGACAACAGGGGGGTGAGGGCATGAGTGGGAGGTGGGGAGGGCAATGGGGCGATAAGGACACATATGTAATACCTTAATCAATAAAGAAAAAAAACCCTGCCTATTATTATGGAAAGATTAACAACCTTTTTTGCCCAAACAATGGAGTCCCACCCCAGCTTCCTACTTCTCCATGCCTGTAACCCCTACTTCCCCATGTAATCCTTGTCCTACCCTATATAAGCAGCTGGCTTATGAGGGGCTGCAGAGCAGACTTTTGAGGATGACCTGCTGCTCTCCCATACTGCTGACAGTATTGGAATAAACACTCATATATGATTCAAAAAAACCCACAAAAACAAAAACAAAAAACGTTCTCTGAGAAATTTGTTTGTGAAAATATAGCATGGGATAGTGTGATTAGGAAGCAGTGGAATGGTTTCTGAGTCACTTTCCCTCCTGAACTGTGGGAGCTCCCAGGGCAGCGCTGGCCCACAGTGGGCATCAGAAGTTGGCTCATGAAGGGAAAGGAGAGAGGGAGGATGAGGGGAAGGAACAAAGGGGGGAGAAGAAAAGGATGAAAGGAGAGAGTGAATGAGCAAGGAAGGATTTTCTGAGGCTGCTAATAAAAGCCAGTTTCAAAAAATTCCAGCCAAAACCGGTTTGGCTCAGTGGATAGAGCGTCGGCCTGCAGACTGAAGGGTCCCAGGTTCGATTCCGGTCAAGGGCATGTACCTTGGTTGCGGGCACATCCCTGGTGGGGGGGGGTGTGTGTGCAGGAGGCAGCTGGTCGATGTTTCTCTCTCATCGATGTTTCTAGCTCTCTATCCCTCTCCCTTCCTCTCTGTAAAAAATCAATAAAATATATTTTAAAAAAAATTCCAGGGTCCCAAAGGTGCCCTGAGTAATGACAGTACCGTTGAAGCTTACATACAGTCTGTGAAGTGGCGGAGGCTCATGGGATGTTGATTTTCCAGTATGTTTGCTTTAAAAAAAAATGAGGTAACTATCTTCTAGTCACACCTCATTTTCTCCTTCAGGACATGCATCCATTGCATGTAAGGGAAATACTGAGTTTATTCCACTTTGAACTTTCATCTTGACAGAGTGGGCTGTAGATTTTGGCTGGCAAAAGCTGGCTCCTGTGCCAGCCAAAGTATTTAAAATATAAATTTATATATTTTTTCAAATTCAATACATTTTTCTTTAATTTAATTTTTTAATTTTTCCATCACCATTTATCCCCTCTATGCCCTCACCTACCCCCTTCTCCTCCCTAACCCACCACATCCCATAATCACCACACTGTCATCCATGTCCATCAGTTCGTTCTCTCTCTCTCTCTCTCTCTCTCTCTCTCTTTTTCTCAATCCTCCCTCCTCATCTACTCTTACCAGAGCTATATGCCTACTCTCTATTTATGAGTCTGTCTCTATTTTGCTTGGTAATTCAGTTTGTTCATTAAATTCCACATATAAGTGAAATCATATGATACTTGTATTTCTCTGACTGGCTTATTTCAGTTAGCATAACAGTCTCCAGGTAAAAAATAATAATACTAAAATAAAATAAAATATAAATTTCTATTCACTCTATATAAAAATGTAGGGAACCGAAGAATGTAATTTTTGCTGACATAGCTTACAATGTTCCTGAAGCCCAGAGCTGGCTGGCAGAAACCAGAATGCAAAGGACAAGCAGCATCTACCTGCTGTCTAACCAAGCACGTCACCAGCATGGTTGGGCATATGTTGGTATTTATTATTCTGAATAACAGGTTTATGTCTGGTATGTACATAATTAAGGCTGAAATAACATGAAAAGTTTACAACATAATTTTAAGTGGGAAAAAAAGCAGCATCAGAGTTGAATATAGAATATGATTATTTCTATGTGAAAAAAAGGAGAAACACAAAAATGCTAATGTGAAAGAATTGGGTGGCAAGCAAAAGGCGATTTATTTCCTTCTGATTTTACTGACTTTCTTTATTGGGTAATGATAATGATAAACTAGCTTGAAAATTCCCAAGTTGCATAAAATTGCTTTAGTTCACAATGATTGCTCTAAACCTAAACTGCCGCCAGTGGTACAGAACTTGGTATGCGTCAGCACAGTTGCCTTCACAGTAACAAGACTTGTACCTGAGATTCCCTTCCTGGGGATTACTGGTTGCCCACAAACCAGGACTCTACTGTTCCCCGTTTCCCGGGTGCCCTGTAGCCAGTGGTACTGTTTATGGACATTGGTAACATGGGGGTGGGGAGCCTTCCTGTCGCTTCCTTACTGCAGCTCTGCCATTTCCTCCGAAGCCCTGCGGCACCGGATGCCGACGCGGAGATTGGACTTACCGTGACCCTTTCACGTGCTGGTGGATGAAGTCAGCATGAAAACGCGGGACTAGAGGGTCCTTCTCACCATGCACGATTAAGGTGGGGCACTGAACCAGGGGCAGCAAGTGCCGACAGATATTACCTGAAACACAAATGCATGAGAGTCGGCTTTAATGCGCCCACTCCACAAGCGTAGGCGAAGCGAGAGCTGGGCAAGTCATGCCTCTCTTAGGACCCAGGGTTCCGTCTGTAAAGTCAGTGGTTTAAATTAGAAGTGGTCTGAGGTGCCTTCCCGCTCTAACGTTCTTAGGGTTTCCTTTTCTGTTTCTCTGCTGGGTGGTTGTTTTTTTTTGTTTTGTTTTTGTCTCCTTTTCTTTGAAAGCTCTAGTAGTGAACGGTTTTGCCTGGTTTAAATGCATCATCCATGTAAAACATTAAGAAAAACAAACAAACAAACGCCCACAACTCTTTATATTACATAGAGGCAGTTCCCAGTGTGCAAAGCCATGGTAGGTGCTTGCGTCTGAAAAGCATCTGCTGTGCAACAATGGCTTAGGTGGTCCTTGGGGTCCCAGTTAGCCCTCAAAGCCTATACACTTCACAGTGAACTTACAATTTACACAGCTTCTCTCATCCCTCCTGCCTTTGACATTCTGACAGACTTTTGAGAGATGATAAAGTCCTCACTCCCACTTTTAACAACATTTCTGAGGCAAATATGGCACAGCCTGGGCTCCTGCCCCGTCTACCTGCTCCCCCCCCCCCCCCACCATTCAGTCTCAGTGGCTCTTCAACCACTTTGAGCTTCAGCCTTCTCCTCTGATCAAACAGGGATTAACCCCAGTTCCCTGGTGGCCAAGGGGCCAGGAAGAGAAGCCAGAGCTCAGGTTTCTGGCACCAGCAGTTGCTCCACAAAGCCAGCACCTCCCTCTTCCCTTCCTCTGCATGTGCCCAGCAGAAAGCTCTGTGGCTCCGAGAAGCTAGGGGCCAGCCTGGGGTGCTGTCTGGGCACCTGCCTCTCCCCTCCTCTCAGTCGGGTGGACCAGGGAAATACTTCCCCAGGTCACTGACACTTCCCTCGCCTGTCCCTGGGATGACACGCACCTGCCAACTGTATACTCAGATAATTAAAGTGCTATTACTGAGTGCTCATTGTCTGTTAGGAACTGTTCAAATTATTTAATACCCACAAAACACATGGCAGTTACCTTTTAACTCATTTAGTATGTACGACTATAAATCAAGTACTTTTATTAAGCACTTCCTCTGTACTTGGGAGTGACCAAAGCTGAACATATATAACTCATTCAGTCCTCAAAACAACTGCATGAGGTAGTTACTAGTATCTCCAGTTCTCAGACAGGAAGCTGCAGCTTAGAGAAGCAAAATGATCTGCCGGCATCCATTCTAACAGCAAGCCAAGCGGCAAAACCAGAATTCACACTCAGGCCTGTCTAACTCCAAATCTGTGCAATTAATCCCTATGCTAGTCTGAGCGTCCATAAACTTGAGTGTACAACCATGAAAAAGGGCTCTTGCCAAATTAGTACAGAAGGGGGATGAGTAGTTTATTAACAATCTTGCCATAAGATGATTGATACACTGCTAGATCCTCCATATTATGACATTTTTTCACTCTCTTTTTCTTTTTTAAAGATAGATTTTACTTTTTAGAGCTTTAGGTTTACAGAAAAACTGAGGGAAAAGGACAGAGATTTCCCCACAACACCCCTGCCTTCACAGATGGCCTCCCCCATACCAACATCCCTGAGTGATACATTTTTACAGTGAATGAGCCTCCACTGACATACCATTTTCGCCCAAAGTCCACAGTTTTCCTTAGGGCTCACGCTTGGTGTTGGACAAACCGTGGGTGTGGACTAATGTATAAGGACATGTCCAGTATGGTAAGCACACAGAGCATTTGCACTGTCTCAGAATCCCTCTGGTGGCCGTTCTAATAGGTGAATAGGGGATCACATTGTTGTTTGGCCCAGTTTTTAATTGGATTGTTTTCTTATTGTTCACTTTTAAGAGTTCTTTGTATATTTTGGGTAGTTCTTTTGCACATGGGTCTTTGGCACATATTTCCTCCCAGTCTGTGGCCTGTCCTTCCATTTTTCTGACAGTACCTTTTGCAGAGCAGCAGTTCTTAATTTTAACATATACAGGACATATTTTTGAACTGCTCTTTTAATTCTGCTTCTACCTTTGAGAAATCCTACCTGTTCACTACTCTCTTCAAGAAAGCATAGAACTCTGCATGTCACAAAGTCGCCTTCTTTAGTGGAGAATTGTCTCAGACATTGTTGTACAGCGTTTTTTTGTTTGCTGTCAGAGCTCGGGGAAAAGGATTTCAAGGACCTGCTTCTATGAGTGGATACTGCTTTCAAACAGGAGATACTGGCTGTTTTGAACTTAAGCCAAGAAAGTTACACTTCCAAATGTCCTTTTCATTGTGAAAGTTTTGACAGATGACTCATTCTGGAAATTATTACTTAAGAGATCAAATTGGCCCTTCAATCACAATGATTTTGTACTGAATGTTCTCCAAGATTAGATCTTAGCTATTCTCTATTTTTTCAGCAATTAAAAAAACAAACAAAACACAAGCAATTAAAAATGTAAATATCTATACAAAACACTTTAATTAAGAATGTCTCTTAAAGATGTCAATTCTTACTGTAATTGGAAATCTTTAATTTTCAGATAAAGACAGGAAGACATTGATTAGGGCTAAAGACATATAACTTAGTTCTGAAGATGGGAGATGAACTGAACACTCTTCCTCATGCTAATTCTGCAGAGGCGAAAGTCCCTCCTTCTTTGTCCTGGGGTAACTCATCTAAATGGGCAAAGAGAAAAAAACGTGGCATATACTGCAGCTTGTTTGTTTTCCAATTCCTCATTCTGAAGTTAGGAAATGAAGACTCTTGGAGGCTTCTGGATAATTATTTTGAGGAAGAAAGAACAGTCTGCTACTAAAGACCTTTATACTAAACACTCTGTCTAGTTGAAGTGGATTTAATACCCAAGAAATTGCATGTACACAGTCACTAGTACCCTTTGTTCCTATGTCAATGTGTGAGGGTCATGGGCGAATGCATTCATCCTTGAGGGATTCTGGAACATCAGGGAGGAACTCAGGCCAACTCTATAATCAGCAAAGAAACCATTAAATAGTTCATGTAACCTACCATCCGGAAGATGTTTAAACTGTTTTATGCCATCCACCCACTTTTCACAGGTTTTTGCAAAGTAGTCATACCCATATAGGGTTTCTAGAGGCTTTTTTGTTTTCTCACTCCACTTAGAAACATCTCGGATACCTGAAAAATAGTAGTGTGAACAAGGATAGGTTTAGTGTCATACTAAAGTTTATCTGTAAATATTCCAAGCACAGTCCAGCTCAGAGCCACTGTCTGCTCTCTGTTGCCAAGAACGCTTCCCCAGGTTCCTGTATGGCTCACTCCTCACTCCATCTGGGTCAGCGAGGCCTTCCCTTCCGACCACCCTCCCTCCACCTACTCCGCTTAGCACTTACCACTTCTTTGCAGTGTTTTCTGTGTCCATGGCTGAGTGTCTGTCTCCCCAAAAGGATGTAAGCCCCAGTGTAAGGCACTTTGCTTTGTTTTGCCCCCCACTGTACCCCCAGGGCCTGGACCAGTGCTTAGTACAAAATAAGCAACAATAAATTCTTACCAAGTGAGTGAAATCAGATCTGCAGTTAATGCTTTCTGTTAAAGGTATATAATTAAAAAAGATATTCCTCTAATTAGGGTCATCTGAGTAAGGGTGATATTATTTACAAAAGAGGTTGTTTTTCTGAATTGTGTTTATGTACATTGAGAAATGCACACACATTTTTTATTCTAATTCCTGCTACTGAAGAAATATGGTTGTAAAAGGCTAAATACTAACTTCAAACTATACTGTAGATTATTCACTATTAGAAAAGGAAATAATAGTTAAAAACCTCTTTAAAATAAATAAACACATTTAATTACGTAGCCTAATCTTTTCCATAATTCTTTAAATACACGGAGATACAGATTCTAATCCTCCTGAGCATATTAAATGTTGCTCATCTAGAACTTTTAATACACCGCCTCTGCTACAAGATGCACCTTTAAGACAAGCTGACACTAATAATGAGAATTCACATTGAACAAGATCTTAGCACTCAGACCTGGCAGACGCCCAATATATACTCAGTGAATGGAAGTAATGAAATGGGGCGGGAAGGGGGTAGAGGGGGGAGGAAACTGCTACTTACAGCTGTGTAACTGCCTTCTAAAAGGGGAAGGTCCTGCTCCAGAGCCTGCCTTCATTCTGCTGATTGGTTTAAATCTGGAGGTGGAAATTCTCTGTGCAAAAGTGAAAAGACTCCAGAGATGGCTGTAGAGAGGAGCCTAAAAACTAAGAGGTGGGAAGAGATTTGGGGAGAAGAAAAAGGAAAGTTGAAGGGGGTGGGGAGGGGAAGTGGTTGGAGAGAGGTGCTAGCAAGATCGCCAATTAAAAATTCCCTGTACATGGGATCTACTCAGCCATAAAAAAGAAGGAAATCTTACCCTTTGAAACAGCATGGATGGACCTGGAAAATATTATGCTAAGTGAAATAAGCTAGCCAGAGAAAGACAAGTACCATATGATTTCACTCATATGTGGAATCTAATGAACAAAATGAACTAATAAAATAGGAACAGACTCACAGAGAACAGACTGTCAGCTGTCAGAGGAGTGAAGAGTTGCGGGGCTGGGTGAAAAAGGTGAAGGGATTAAGTAATAAAAAATGAAACAACAACTCATAGACACATACAACAGTATGGTGATTACCGGAGAAAAAGGGGGGTGGGGGAAGGCTTTAAAAATAAATTTAAAAAATATTCCCTGTAGATTTTTTTTGAATGTATGAGTTTATATGTGTATGTGTAAGCGAAAGTGAACCCTGAAAATAGAACAAAGAGTAGTAAGACTACTCAAAGGGCTGCTTTTGGGGAAATGTGACTATTAGCTGGGCTTGGGAGCATGGAGCTGAACTTGAGACTCCTGGGTTGGCTGAAGTGAAACTGGCCCCGCCTGGTCCAACCCTGTGGTTCCCAGGAGTAGTGAATGCACATGCTCTGTGGAGAAAGCATTCTCAATGACACTCACTGGTCTTTCCTGTGGTTCCCAGAGTAAGAATAAGCAAATACTCATTCCTAATCAAGATCACAAAACAATCAGAATCTTTATGAAGCTAAAAAATAAACTTAAAAGAGAAGGTTTAAAAAATTATGCAGAACACTACACTGAGAGATAGGAAAATGAACAAGAGGTAGAAAAGATGGAAAGACAAGGTCTACAAAGTCCAACCAGTTCCAGAAAATTAGGAGAGAAGGAGAATGCAGGGCATGCAATACTTGAAAGAAACAGGCAAGACTGATTTTAGAACTGATAACAGAGAAGAGTCCACAGACAAAAATAAAATGTAATTCAAATAAGAGAAATAAAAAGAAGCCACATTTAGACACAGAATAGTATATCAGCAACATATCAAAGAAAAAGAGAAAATCTGAAAAACAAGCAGAGATCAGACACATCACTCCATCGCAAGGAAATTAAATTGACAAAACTTCTCAATAGCAATTAAAGAAAGCAGCAGACAGATTAATGTTGGAGAAAATAATTTTCCACTTATATTTCTATTCTTAGCCAAACAATCTTTAAGGAATGAGGGTGACATAAAAGACATTCTTAGGTACGAGGGTACGGTTAACACACCTGCCCTTACAGAACTTCTAAAGAATAACTTCAGGAAAGAGAGAAAGGATCTTAGAAGGAATGTCTGAAATGAAAAAAGGACAGGTGACAGTTTGGTAAATGTAAAAACAAAACTCACCAAGTTAATGATAAAATAAAACATAACATTTCCCTACATTGAATTAAATAATTCTGCCCCAAAAGAAAGCAAAAGACAAGCCACAAGTTGTACAACATAACTACTAACCAGCAAGGGGATAGCAATCAGATGATCAAAAAACAAAACTAATAAAAAAACCACCATCCCTGCTGCAAACCAGTAACACTGAAATAATATTGGAAGTGTTCCAGTCTGTTGTTATACCTAACAAAGTATACCTGTTAGACATATTGTGTTATATGTGTAGTTATCTATATATAGAGAGAGCCATGGTCGTAACATCCACAATGACTGGAGGCTCGACCAAATGCCAGGCTGCATGCACAGCAGGTGAGCGGGCTGAACAGCTGACTTCTCGGAGAGAGAGAGAGGTGGGGCTGATCAGCAGTGGCAGTGGCTGCTGGTGAGGCCCAGAGAGAGAAATAGGGTGATCAGACCCTGCTTCTCTCTCCGGCCTTGCCAGCAGCCAAGCCGCTCTCTCTTTCCTAGAGGTCAGCAGTTCAGCCCACTCACCAGCAGCCTGGGGCAGCTGCTGATCAGCCCTGCCTCTATGATCAGGCCCGGAGATAGGCCCAGAGATGCTGACTGGCATAGAAACCGACCAATCAGAACCAAATCTGGGTGAACTGCAAGGAGCCAATGGTTGCCTAGGAGGCAGGACTTTTGACACTGACTGGCATAGAAACTGACCAATCAGAACCAAATCGGGGTGAACTGCGAAGGCAGAACCTAAAGTGGGGGCTGAGGAGGGGTTTTAAGAGCAACAGCTGTTTGGTGTAAGGTGTAAGAAAGTGATTCAATTTTTTAATGACCAGTTTGGCAGTATAGTGCATATGGCTGGCTATCAGTTAAGATATAGGGATTATGTATTTTCGTCTGCCAAGAGCATCTCCTCCTGCTGAAAAAGGGTCCCCGCCCCCTTTAAGCAATCCTATCCTATATAATCTATCTATACTAATAAAAGGGTAATATGTTAATTGGACTGGGTTGACCAGCCATCTTCCAAACATCTGACTTCCTTCTGGACAAAGCCATGGTAGTGGGGGCTGAGGCAGAGGCAGTTAGGGGTGATAAGGCTGGCAGGCAGAAGCAGTTAGGGGCAATCAGGCAGGCAGGCAGAGAGGTTAGGGGTGATCAGGCAGGCAGGGGGGGCAAGGTAGGGGCAATCAGGCCAGCGTGGGGGCAAGGTATGGGCAATCAGGCCAGCAGGGGGACAAGGTAGAGGCGATGAGGATGGCAGGGGGGCTAGGTAGGGGCAATCAGGCCGGCAGGGGGGCAAGGTAGGGGAGATCAGGCCAGCAGGCAAGGGGTTAGGGGCGATCAGGCAGGCAGGCAGGCGAGTGGTTAGGAGCCAGTCATCCTGGATTGTCCAACTGCCGGTTTAGACCCGATCCCACAGGTCTAAGGGTCCCACAGGGATCGGGTCTAAACCGGCAGTCGGACATCCCCCAAGGTGTCCTAGATTGGAAAGGGTGCAGGCTGGGCTGAGGAACCCCCCCTCTGTGCACAAATTTCATGCACTGGGCCTCTAGTCCTATATAATAAAAGGGTAATATGCAAAAAGACCGAATAGCAGAACAACGGAACAACCAATCAAAGCGTAGTATGTTAATGATATGCTAAGGCTTCTCAACCACTTGCTATGATGTGCACCGACCACCAGGGGGCAGACAGTCAACTGGTCAACCACTTGCTATGATGTGCACTGACCACCAGCGGGCAGATGCTCTGACTGGTAGGTTAGCTTCCTGCTGGGGTCCAGCCAATTGGGACTGAGCAAGATGGGCCAGACATACCCTGGAGCCCTCCTGAGGTCCCTCCCTGGATCATGCACCAGTGGAGTCCCTCAGCCTGGCCTGCGCCCTCTCGCAATCCGGGACCCCTCAGGTGATGTTGGAGAGCCGGTTTCAGCCTGATCCTGCAGGCCACTCCCCTTGGGAGGGCACCAGACACAGGGCTCGTGGCTGGAGAGCACTGCTGTGGCAGCACGAGCTTCTCCCGAACAGGACTGATTAGGCGCGAGCCCACAGCAGGCACAATAGGGCTGGGATGAGCGGGAGTGACAGTTGGGAGCAGCAAGCAGCGTTGGACTGCGGGTTTAGGCCTGATCCCTGCAGGTCACCCAGAGAGACCCCACCCATGCACGAATTCATGCACCGGGCCTCTAGTTACATGATAAAAACTTAAAAATTGCCCTGGCCAGTTTGGCTCAGTGGATAGAGCGTCAGCCTGTGGACTGGAGGGTCCTGGGTTCGATTCCAGTCGGGGGCATGTGCCTTGGTTGCGGGCACATCCCCAGTGGAGGGTGCACAGGAGGCAGCTGATCGGTGTTTCTCTCTCATTGCTGTTTCTGACTCTCTATCCCTCTCCCTTTCTCTCTGTTGAAAATCAATAAAATATATTTAAAGAAAAAAAAAACCCTTAAAAATCAAGAAAAATAAATGACATGGCCCTGGCCAGTTTGTTCAGTGGTTAGAGTGCCGGCCTGTGGACTGAAGGGTCCCAGGTTCAATTCTGGTCAAGGGTATATACCTCAGTTGCAGGCTCGATCCCTGGTTGGGGCTTGTGTGGGAGGCAACCAATTGATGCATCTCTCTTACATCGATGTTTCTCTATCTCTCCCCCTCCCTTCCACTCAAAAAAAAAAAAAAAAAAGACATGAGTAAGTATAGTACAGAAGAAAAAACCCTAGTGGTGCGTAAACACATAAAAATATTCTCAACCCTATTGGTAATAGAAAAATGCAAATTTAGGACACCCAATAAGATACCATTTTACACACATTTGACTGGCTGGAATTAAGAAGTCTAATTATTCCAAGTTGTTTGTTTGTTTGTTTTTTTGTTAATCCTCACTAGAGGATGTTTTTCCATTGATTTTTAGAGAAAGTGGAAGGGAAAGGGAGAGACAGAGAAAGAGAAACATCGATGTGAGAAAGACACATCAATTAGTTGCCTACGGGATCGAGCCTGCAACTGAGGTACATGCCCTTGACTGGAATCGAACCAGGGACCCTTCAGTCTGTGGGGCAACACTCTATCCACTGAGCAAAACTGGCCAGGGCTGATGATTCCAAGCTTTGATGAGGATCTAAGTTAAGGTACTCATGTGTTGCTGGTGTAAGTGTAAATTTATTTAGTTGCAGAACAATCTGTCACTGGCAATGGGGTGTATTTGTATTCCACAACACTCAGCAATTTCCTACACCCTACAGAGACACTGTGGCTCACATGCTCCACAGGACAAGTACAAGAATGTACATGACAACACTGGAAACAGACCAATTGTCTATTGATAAAAGAAAGTGAAAGTAGAATGCAGTATGCTTGCTCAGTGGAGTATGATACATCAACATCATGAATGAATTCTAGGAATATAATGCTCCCTGAAGTATCACAAAAGACAAGCTACAGTGTGAAATCACTCAGTATAGTTCAAAAACAAAATATATAATAAAACATATAATATAGCATGTAATAAAATATAAATGTATGTTTAATTTATGATTTATATATCTAACATTTATATAGAAATGTTACACATTTTTATAACATCCTATCTAATAAAAGAGTAATGTGCAAATTAACCATCATTCCGTTACACCCACAAGCCATGCCCACCAGTCAATCAGGAGCCAGTATGCAAATTAACCCAACCAAGATGGCTGCAGCCACGGAGCAAGCAGGAGGCTTGGCTCCACTCAAGGCTACAAAGTTTCAATTATAGAAGATAAATAAATCCCAGATACCAGGGCCTCCGCTTGGGTCGCCGGGGGGCATGGCCGGCCTGCAAACCACCATAGGCCCCTCGCCCAGGCTGCCCCATGCCCAAAGGGAACCCTCACCCTGATCTGGGAAACCCTTCAGGGCAAACCAGCTGGCCCCCATCTGTGCACCAGGACTCTATTCTATCTAATAAAAGAGTAATATGCAAATTGACCATCACTCCAACACACAAGATGGCTGCCCCCATGTGGTCAAAGATGGCTGCCCCCATGTGGACACAGATGGCTGCCACAAGATGGCCAGCAGGGGAGGGCAGTTGGGAGGGACCAGGCCTACAAGGGAGGGCAGTTGGGGGCGATCAAGCTTGCAGGGGAGGGCAGTTAGGGGTGACCAGGCCGGCAGAGGAGGGAAGTTGGGGGCGACCGGGCTGGCAGGGGAGCAGTTAGGCATCAATCAGGCTGGCAGGGGAGTGGTTAGGGGGTGATCAGGCTGGCAGGCAGAAGCAGTTAGGGGCAATCAGGAAGGCAGGCAAGCGAGCAGTTGGGAGCCAGCAGTCCTGGATTGTGAGAGGGCAGTCGGACATCCCTCGAGAGGTCCCAGATTGGAGAGGGTGCAGGCTGGGCTGAGGGACACACACCCCCGTGCACAAATTTTGTGCATTGGGCCTCTAGTTAATATATAAATTAATATATTGTATATAATATTTTAAACATATATTTTATAAATTTATATACATTTTTACAAAATAAAGTAAGTCCCCCATGGTAGGAAGGCCAAGACCTTTTAAGAACTAAATTGGCTAATGTCCAATATGAAGATATTTTTCTTGCTAAAATGTAAATTCCTGCCATGACAACTTAGGACCCTCTAATACCATGGTTGTTCACAAGTTCCTGACTCAAGAGCAGAGATGCTATCTCATTCAAGTTTGTATCTGTTGTGACTAACACACAGCAGACTTCCAATAATGATTACTGGATTAACGAGGTGCTGAAGGAAAGGATGGGTTCGTGGGGTAGGGAAGAGAAAAGTGGGAGATGGACTTAGAAAGACAGAGGTCCTGGGTCACTGAAACACTGTGACAGCAGGCGATCCTTCAAATGAATTAACTTAGTAAAGCCAGGCATCTGGAGCAAGAGGTACCTATGGGAATGTGAAATCTGGGTTAAGACCTTAGCCTCCTACAGGAAATATCACCTGAATCTCAAGGGCAGGGAAATCCAGCTGGAGCTGGGCAAGCCAATTGTTCACACCAAGCACTGTGGTTAGAACACAGGCTTAGAAGTCACACTGCCTACTTCTGAAACCCAGCTCTTGCACTTACTGGCTCTGCGAACCTGAGCAAGTAAGTTCCTTAACTTCTCTGTGATATAGTTTCCTTACCTAAGAAATGAGAATTATAATAACATTATGGGATAAAAGCAAATAAGTTAGAGATGAAATGTGCTAACAACAGTGCTTGGCCTATAACAAGCACTCAAAAATAGTCCACGTATTTATATATTTACTTCTGTAATTTTTTAAAAGAGGAAGCCAGTTTTACACCAAAGTATAATTTCCACCAAAAATAAGTAGTAATTACGTTTCATAGTTATACGGTTAAGTTCCTAAAGTTACCATTTGAATCAAACTGTTTGTTGATTCAAAACAACTAATTTATATCCAAAAAGAAACTGATATATTTCTTTTTGAGCATATAATTTGTGATAAGTGCTGGAAACTTAATGAAGAAAACACTCATTCATCATCAATTAGTGAGTTAATCACTAATTGACTGGCTGGAATTAAGAAGTCTGATTCCAGGTGTCCTGGGGGTGTGGTAGCACAAAGGCACTGTTTTCTCTGGACTGGTGGAGGGGCGGGGGGGTGGGGGGCGGGGGGAGCCATCTTCACACAAGTTAAAGAGAAACTGGGCAGACTTTATAACACATGTGCCATTAGAGTTCCAGAAGAAGAGAAAGATATTGACAAAGAAAAAATATCAGATAGAATAATGACTACAAATTTCCCAAATTTGGTGCTCCAAAATACACAAAGCAAAAAACTAAAAAAGGAGAAAGAGAAAAATCCACAATTATATCTGGAGACTGCAACATTTATCTCTCCATTACTGACAGCACAAGTAGAGAAAAATCAGAAAGGATAAAGAAGGGCTGAACAATACTACCAGCCAACTTCACCTACTAATAATTGACATTTATAGAACACTCCATCCAACAGCAGCATAACACATATTATTTTCAAATGCACATAGAACACTTATCAATATAGATTATATTCTGGGACATAAAACAAATGTAAAAGAATTGAAATCATATGAAATATTTGTTCTGAACATTAAGTTCAGAAAATCGAGTTCTTTGGGGAAAAAAACAATGAAATTGATAATCTTCTAGTTAATCTGGTCAGGATAAAAAGAGAGATCATACAAGTTACCAGTTTCGGGGAATAAAAGAGGGGATATCACTATAGCCCTTACAATCTTTTAAAAAGTAATAAGGGAATACTACAAAGTACGCTAAAATAATCCACTGGCTTTGACAACAAGGAGATTATACTTATCTCAGTGAGAACAGTTTCAGTATGGGCCAGAATGAGAGATGGTCCAGAAGAGACTGAAGAAGGAATGTGAAGAGAATGTGTAGAAGCAGGGAGTGCAGACAACTTTTTCCTTAAGATTGCAGGAAAGGACAAAGAATGGTAAGGTAGTGACTACAGGTAAGAAGGGCAACCTTTTGGAGGAGGAACAATGCCCACCTTTATAGACTGAGAGGGAAGGTCCAGGGAGAGAAGTCAATAATACAGGAGAGGGAGGGAGAACCAAAGGCACCATGTCCTAGAGGCAGCAGGAGGGAAAGGACTAGCAACAGAGTGGAACGGCTTTACACAAGACAGACACTCTCCTTGGAACCAGGGGGCGATACACTAAGGACAGGCAGGAGTTCCGACTGGGATTGGAAACAAAATCAGACTTGTCATTTAAGAATTTCATGGTTCTTTATCAAACAGAAAGACTGTCAAGAGCTAAGGTTCTACAGTCCTAGCCAGTTTGGCTCAGTGGATAGGGCGTTGGTCCATGGATTGAAGGGTTCTGGGTTTGATTCCAATCAAGGTTGCAGGTTCAATCCCTGACCCTGGTCAGGGCGCCTGCAGGAGGCAACTAATCGATGTGTCTTTCTCTCTCTGTCATTCCCTCTCCCTTCTACTCTTTCTAAAAATCAATGGAAAAAATATCCTTGGATTATGATTAACATCAACAAAAAAGAACTAAGATCCTATCTAATAATAGACAAATTTGCAAATTGACCATACCTCCGACACACCCACAAGCCACGCCCACAAGCCACGCCCACCATCCAATCAGAGCGAGCATGCAAATTAACCCAAACCAAGATGGCTACAGCCACAGAGAGCAAGGATTCCTAGGTAACAGAGGAAGCCAAGCTTTCCGCCTGCCCTTGCCAGGCCTAAGCCTCCACTCAAGCTACAAAGTTTCAATTATAGAAGGTAAACAAATTCAAACAAATTCAAACAAATGGCGGCAGAATGGAGCTTGAGAGAGCAGGCCAGGGTTGCCGCGGGCAACAGGGGAAGCAAAGCTTTCCACACACCCTGGCCGGGCCCACCCGCTTAAGGCAACAAAGTTTCAATTATAACCCCAACACAAATGGCTGCTAGCCTCGGAGGGAGCCCCAGGTTTGGCTCTGCTCCAGGCTACAAAGTTTCAATTGTAGAAGGAAAATAAATTCCAGATACCAGGGCCTCCGCTTGCGTTGTCAGGGGGCGTGGCCGGCCTGCAAACCACCACAGGCCCCTCGCTCAGGCCGCCCCACACCCCAAGGGAATCCCCACCTGATCCGGGACGCCCTTCAGGGCAAACCAGCTGGCCCCCAGCCCTGTACCAGGCCTCTATCCTATCTAATAAAAGAGTAATATGCAGATTGATCATCACTGCAACACACAATATAGCTGCCCCCATGTGGTCAAAGATCCTGCCCCCATGTGGACACAAGATGGCCACCACAAGATGGCCAGCAGGAGAGGGTAGTTGGGAGGCACCTGGCCTGCAAGGGAGGGCAGTTGAGAGGGACCAAGCCTGCAAGGGAGGGCAGTTGGAGGTGATCAACCCTGCAGGAGAGGGCAGTTAGGGGTGACCAGGCCGGCAGAGGAGGGAAGTTGCGGGCAAACAGGCTGGCAGCAGAGTGGTTAGGGGGAAGCGGTTAGGGGCAATCAGGAAGGCAGGCAGGCAAGCAGTTGGGAGCCAGCAGTCCTGGATTGTGAGAGGGATGTCCGACTGCCCATTTAGGCCTGATCCCACCGGGCCTAAACGGGCAGTCGGACGGGATCGGGCCTAAATGGGCAGTCGGACATCCCTCAAGGGGTCCCATATTGGAGAGGGTACAGGCTGGGCTGAGGGACAACCCTCCTCCATGCACAAATTTCGTGCACCGGGCCTCTAGTTCTATAATAAATCATTTCCGTTAAAGAGCTTACTTAAGTCATGTGAATTGCAGAACAGCTGAAAAAGACTAGACTTGTAATATTCTAACACATGGGTCTGCAAGCTATTTCTGTAAAGGACCAGAGAGTAAATATTTTAGGCTTTGTAGGCCAAGAGGCAAAACCAAAGATATGTAGAAAAAGGAGAGAAACTTCTGATCTTCCTGGCTCTAACTGTCTGGGGTAGGCCATCTGGGAACCTACAGCAACACACTCCTGGCCTGAAGAGAAGGGTCTTGGTGGGCCAGGCCAGCATGCGATGGAGGGAGGGTAGCCCAGGTCAATTTCACTTTGTGCTCCAGGGACCCCCAGATACTGATACGCCCTTTTCTCCTCAGGGCCAGGCAGTCTTAATTTGGGCAGCCTGCTGGAGGCTAAGCAACTCCTGAATTGTCAACTGAAATTCTATGACTGGGTGCCTTGTTATAATCAACAGTCACCAAGGTGTACATGACCACCAATCCAGGTCCTGGTAGCTATATTGGGAGTGGAGGAGGAAATGGGGATGAAGAGGAACACCCTATATTGGTCTCTAAGACTCACTACAATAGCCTCCCCATTGGTGCCGAGTCTTAAAAAAACATGGTGAACTGGAAATGTTCTCATGTCTCCACAAACCTCAAAGATAAGCCTGTAGGGCAATCCCACCTCCAAGCAACGCAGCTGTACTATCTTAAAACATGTGAATAGAGAGGAATGGTGGTGTGAAAAACCCCTTGTCCTCTCCCCCAAAATTTCAACAAGTTAACCAACTATAATTCAACAAAGAAATCCCTGCTCAACACAGATGCATGCCTGAGAGACCCGTGCATTAAAACATCTAAAGGTGGGCAACCAGGAATAAACAGGAAGACAACAAGAGGGAAAGCGCAGATGACCTGAAGACGCAGCTGGCAACTGGGAGCTCACACCCAGGAGGAACAGAGAGCTGTGGGGGAGGGAGGATAGACCAGCAGGGTGAGAGGCAAGAGAGAGAACAGAGGTCAGAGCATGGGGTTCTGCCATGTGGCTCTCCACTGTCTGGCTGGCAATGGTGCTTCATACAAAGAAATGGAACCACAGAGCCCTGCTGCTGCTTGGAATCCCAAAACTCACTTCCCATTGCCCTTGGAATTGTGTCAAAGAGCATATTATCTGTAAACCAAGAGCTATTGCAGTAGAACCACTGTTTCCCTCTGTGATTGATCCCTAGGAAGGGTGCTTAGAGCAGGACCCCATGGAGGTCATTCAAGTTTGTATCTCTTGTGACTAACACACAGCCTTGTTGGAGCTCCTTTGTAAGTAACAAATTACTTTTCTCTTGCTGCCTTTAAGATTCTCTCTTTGTCTTTAATTTTTGACATTTTAATTATGATGTGTCTGGGCATGGGCCTGTGTGGGTTCTTGCTTGGGACTCTTTGTGCCTCTTGTACTTGTGTGACTTTTTCCTTCATCAGGTTAGGGAAGTTTTCTGCCTTTATTCCTTCAAGCATGTTCTCTATTCCTTGCTCCTTTTCTTGTCCTTCTAGGACACCTATTATGCGAATATTGTTATGTTTCATGTTGTTCCACAGTTCCCTTAAAGTGTCCTCCTGTTTTTAAATTGTTTTTTTTTTTTTTTCTTTTTGGTTCTCTGATTGATTTTTTTCTACTCTGTCTTCGGATTCACTGATCCAACCTTTGGCTTTCCCTAATCTGCTATGTATTCCTTCCACTGTGTTCTTTATTAGTGCTATGCCATTCTTCATAGTTACTATACATTTTCTCATGCTGTTGAGCATCTTTGCCATCATTATTCTGAATTCTATGTCTGATAAATTTCTTATCTCCATTTTAGTTACTTCTTTTTCTGGAGAATTCTCTTGTTCTTTGGTTTGTGGAATGTTGTTTTTTGTCTCCCCATTTTGCCTGCCTGTTTGGATTTGTGACTATGTAATAACTAGATCTACTATGCCTCCCAATATCTAGTGCAGGACAGTGTCAAATGCTGTTTCTGACTAATTACATCAGGCAAAGACTCAAAGCCTCCAGAGACCTGCCTCTGTCTGAAGACTGATTGCAATAGCAATGGTCCACAGGTGGGGCGAGAGGTTTTCCAACAATGTGGGGCAATTCCTTCTGCCTCTGAATGTAATTTTTTAAAGAAATAGAAAAAGAAATCATCAGACTTGTGTGGAACCACAAAAGACCTCGAATAGCCAAGGCTATCCTGATAAAAAAAGAATGAAGCTTGAGGTATCATGCTACCAGACTTCAAATTATACTACAGAGCTACAATAAGCAAAACAGCATGGTATTGGCAGAGAAACAGACACACAGATCAATGAAACAGAATAGAGAGCTCAGCTATAAAACCACATGTATATGGATAGATAATTTTTGACAAAGGAGCCAGAAACACACAATGGAGTAAAAATGATCTCTTTAATAAAGGGTTGGAAAACTGGAAACCACAGGCAAAAGAATGAAACTGGATTATAGTTTGTCCCCATGTATAAAAATTAATTCAAAATGGATCAAAGACATAAATATAAGACCCAAAACAATAAGTTATATAGAAGAAAATACACGTACCAAACTTATGGACTTTGGTCATAGAGAGCATTTTATGAACTTAATTCCAAAGGCAAGGGAAATAAAAGCAAAAATAAGGGAATGGGACTGTATCAAACTAAAAAGCTTCTGCACAGCAAGACACTGACAATAAAACAAAGAGGGAAATAAAAGCAAAAATAAGGGAATGGGACTGTATCAAACTAAAAAGCTTCTGCACAGCAAGACACTGACAATAAAACAAAGAGGCAGCCAACCAGATGGGAGATGATATTTGAAAATAGTTGCTCTGACAAAAGTTTACTTTTCTTTAAAATATATAAAGAACTCATAAAACTCAATACCAAACAAACAACCCAATCAAAAAATGGGAAGAGGACCTAACAATACACCACTCCAAGAAGACAAATGAACAGCCAATAGATATATGAAAAGAGATTCAACCTCACTGGCAATTAGGGAAATGGAAATCAAAACTACAATGAGATACTACCTTATACCAGTTAGAATGGCCATTATCAACAAGACAAGCAATAACAAGTGTTGGACAGGTTGTGGAAAAAAGGGAACCCTCATCCACTGCTGGTGGGAATGTAGCCTGGTACAATCACTATAGAAAGCAGTCAGGCGATTCCTCAAAAATTTGCAAATAGAGCTACCATATGACCCAGCAATCTCTCTCCTGGGTATATCCCCGAAAACCTTGAAATGGTGTATTCACAAAGATATATGCATCCCTATATTCACTGCCACATTATTCATGGTGGCCAAGCCATGGAAACAACGAAAGTGCCCTCTAACAGGGGACTGGACAAAGAAGATGTGGTACATATACACAATGGAATACTACTTGGCTATAAGAAAAGATGAAGTTGTGCCATTTGCAACAACATGGATGGACCTTAAGGACATTATGCTAAATGAAATAAGTCAGTCAGAAAAAGCTAAGAACCATATGATTTCACTCATATGTGGGATATAAAACTGAAATTCATGAAAACAAACAGCAGTGTGGTGGTTACCAGAGGGATGAGGGAGAAGGGGGTCCTAATATATGATGCCAGGAGAAGATTTGACTTGGGGTGGTGAGTACATGGTGCAATATACTGATCTTATAGAAACCCACACCTGAAACCTATATGCTCATGTTGACCAATGTCACCCCAATCCTATCTAATAAAGAGGTAATATGCAAATTGGCCCTCACACCCTCGCAGAAGATGGCTGCCTCCATGTGGTCAAAGATGGCTGCCACAAGATGGCTGGCAGGAGAGGGTAGTTGGGGCAATCAGGCCAGCAGGGGAGGGCAGTTGGGGGCAACCAGGCCAGCAGGGGAGGGCAGTTAGAGGCAACTGGGCCGGCAGGGGAGGGCAGTTGGGGGCAATAGGGCCAGCAGGGGAGCAGTTCAGCATCGATCAGACTGGCAGGGGAGTGGTTAGGGGCAATCAGGCAGGCAGGCAGGCAAGCGGTTGGGAGCCAGCAGTCCTGGATTGTGAAAGGGATGTCCAACTGCTGGTTTAGGCCTGATACCTGTGGACATCCCCTGAGGGGTCCTGGATTGGAGAGGGTGCAGGCTGGGCTGAGGGACACCCCGCCCCCAGTGCACAAATTTTGTGCACCAGGCCTCTAGTACATTTAATAAAATATTAAGAAAACAAAATAAAATAAAAAATGTGAATAGCGCAAACATTATGAAAATATCAGGTTTCATATTTGAATACAATATTTCCTTTTGTACTCATGTTATTTTAATTGAGGTTATGAATAAGTTCACTACAAATAGGAGAAAATGTAAATACTAGTTTTGCCCTTTCCTGAATCGTAAATGTGCCACTTCTGGAAAGAGAAAGCTTTAAATCACAGACTGGCTAAATTGCATTACTTTTCTGAGAAATTATTATTCCTACCTTAGAAATGAGAACTAGAAGAGGATATGACTTGCCAGGACATATCAAAATAAGAACTGAAGGGGAGAGGGGAGAGGAGGATGCTACTTATCATTACGTATCCAGTTCATGGAACCTACCCTGATAAATCATCTCATCTTCCTCAGTCACATAGGCGTTGGCCCCCCAAATCACTATCTTATGGATGTAAGATGGGTATTTTGCAGCTGCAATGAGGGCTGTTATACCACCATCACTCCACCCCAGCAAAGAGATCTTCTTAAACTTCAGCGTCTGTGGTAAACACAACAAAAAGCACAGCATAGATTATTGCTCCTCTCTGTCAAAAGAATCCAATAATCAATAATTAACAGAATCAATATAGCTGTGGGGTTTGGAATATCAATTGGTAATTAATGAAAAATCATTGAGTCTACCACTTGACGACATAAATGCTTTCTCTCAATTAGTTTGGTGTAAATATAATTGTCATAAGTATTGTTTTGAATTTTGAAGAAATTACTTCTGTTTGGATAAAATCTCCAGGAACTGGAAACAATGGAAATCACCTGAACTTGGACATGACCAATAACATGAACACTTGAGCAAAGACTTTGAGAACAGCTGTGCAGATCAGAAAGGGAAATTGGATGAAATTAAGTCATTGCATCTGGTAAAGTCCCTAATTGCAACATTGTGAAGAAGTGGCTGGAGGAAGTTTGGAAGAGTATGGTGTCATGGGGAGGTTATGTTAGTCCCAGAGTGAACCAACGGGGCTCTAAAAATGTGTTTCACAGGGAAAATGAACAGAGATGCTGTCTGACAGAAATGCTGTCTAGAACAGAGATGCTGTCTAGAAGTAAAACTTGAATTAGGAAAATTAAGTTAGAGTTAACAAATACCAGTCCAAGATAGTTCCTGATAAACTGGGATTACTACTCTGGATAACAACTTGGCAATACCTTGTGAAACGAACACGTGCATTTTCTGTAACCCAGCAAGCCATCTCCTAAGTGGGATGGAACTCTTATGCATATGTACCAGGAAATAGGTCTAGGATATCCACAGCAGCATTGTTATAATAGAAAACAAACAACAAACAAAAACAGGACTAAAATGACAACAGAATGATCTCTATACTGCTGTTTATAATCACCAAAGAAAAGGGCAACGTAAAAATGAAGTTATTTATCTACCATTAGAAGAGATGTGAATAAGAAGTAGTACATCCATACAAGGAAATGCTATGCACCTATAATACTGATGTACCTCAGCTGGAGTGGCTCAGTTGGTTGAACATGGTCCCGAGTACCAAAAGGTTGCTGGTTCAATTCCTAGTCTATACCTGAGTTGTGGGTTTGATCGCCAGTTGGGAAGCATACAGAAAGCAACCTGTCAATGTTTCTCTCTCATATCGATGTTTCTTTCTCTTTCCCCCATTTACCGCCTCCCCCCCCCCCCCGCCCCAGCATGTCCTTAGGTGAGGATTTCTTTTTTTAATGCAGAAAGAAAATGCTGATGTAAACTTATATTTATTGACATGAAAGTATCTCTTTGACAAATTGGAGAAACAGTAGGTACGGTATAATGCCATCAATATAAAATGGTGTATTTATATATGTAACTAGAGGCCCGGTGCACGGATTCATGCACCAGTGGGGTCCCTCAGCCTGGCCTGTGCTCTCTCGCAATCCAGGACCCCTTGGGGGATATCTGAGAGTCAGTTTCAGCCCAATCCCCACAGGCCATGCTGAGGGACCCCACTGGTGCATGAATCTGTGCACTAGGCCTCTGGTATGCATAAGATCTTTGGTTAATCTCTTCCTGCTTCCCCTCTCCCCTCTTCCCTCTGAGATTCATCAATCTGTTCCATGTTTCCATGCCTGTGGTTTCCACACCTGTGTTGAACGTCTGCCCCCTGGTGGCCAGTATGCATCATAGCTACTGGCCAGTTGGCCAGTTGCTTAGGCTTTTATATATAGAGATAAGATTAGCCAAAAAGGCAGAGCCTCAAAGGCTTGGTAGTGGTAGCTCTACATAGTTGGGCTGTGGGATATTTCTACTTTCTTCTTTATACCTATTTAAACATTTAAAATTTTCTATAGGAACCACACAGTATTACCCTTGTAGAAATAAAAACCAAAAACAAAATAAGTGACAGGTCCAGCCATTCTCCCTCCCTGGGCTCTTCCCTAAGAGACCCACCTTCATCAAATCAACAGCGTCTTTTGCATCCCTTTCAAAAAAGTCCCCTGGGAAATCTCGATCTGGGGGTCTGGAATGTCCATATCCTCGAGGATCCCAAGCAACCACTGTGAAGAGCTTCTTATTTAGGTTTTTAATCTGAGGTCCAAAATCAGTCTCTCCACTTCCTAAAAATAGCCACTTGGTTAATTCAGATGAATGCTTTCACTGTTTCAAACACATTATTGTAAAAAATAAATAATTACATTATTAAATCAAAGTAACTCGTTTCTACTCAAAGTTAGACATCAGAATGTAATCAGCCAAGGAGTCTTGCTTGCAATGAGAATCCATTAACTGGGAGGCTGACTTCCTTTCCCTACAGAGTTCAGAGCTGCCTCTTATCTCCCCCTAGTGGCTACTTTGAGAAAGACAGAGGCCCTGATTCTTCATTTGGTCCTGTGTTATTACTGAAGTCCTGCACTTTTGATATCTCTTCAGCTTAATCCTCCTTTAAAAAATAAATCATGATACTGCACAGAAGTAGACTTACTGATATGATATGATTATGGGTTATTTTTTCTTTTCTTTTAAAAAAATGACTATTACAAGTGAGAGAGATTATAATATCTGTAAACAAATTTATGAGATTTGATCCAAGTTATTTAAAGTAGAATTCTAAAATCCCAGATGTTCTTTTACTAAGCGAATGTGAATAGCTCTGTAGGTATTTTGGGGTTATAACTAGAAATCAGAAAATTAAACACAGAAATGATGGGGTGTGGAAGAAACAACTCAATTTAGTTTATTTCATTAAAAATTTACAAAACAGCCCGGCTGCCTGTGGAGAGGGGAACTGGGTGCCGGGGACAGGGGATTTGGAGATTAAAATCTCACTATTTGACTGTCTGATTTTTGAATCAGGTTAATGTTTTACATAAACAAAGTTTTTACAACTGGATAATGATTGCAATACTGAAATAATGAAAATCTAAGTCGGTAAATTATTTATTGCTTTTATAGATCGCTTTGGCTCGACATTAGCCATTGGAGTAAATGTCCTTCTTCATTACAATAGCTTAAGGAAAAACATATACTAAATGCTATCTAGACAAGGATGCCTCCATAGCTTCAGTACCACATTCAGCTCAAGTTCAGTCAGGAGGAACCATAAACTGAAATACTTTAGGAGAAAGAAGCAAATTATTTTTTTTAAAAAGGCATAAATTGGGATTATTTAATTAAACAAAACGACCCAATACTAAGACACTTAAAACTAAATTTTAGATGTCCTGAGATCATTAGAAAACCTCCCCCTGAACTTGCTACTACATTGAAACCCCCTATCTGTAAAATGAGATTGAGATTCAACTGGCTTTACAATAGTCCATTCATATTGATCTAATTTTGATTTTTAAAACATCTTTAAGCTCTGTTTTGTTCTTAGCTTTTATTTTAACACACAGTCAACCACAAAGGGCCATCAATCCATCTTTCAGCACGGAAAGTCTCCCAAATGGAAAACCCAGAATTCCAGGCAATCCGGAATGGCTGGTCACTCACTCAGATTCTTCCCATATCTCTTTCATTGACCCTGTCATCCTCCCAAAATGTAGGCAACCAACTACACAGTGTACGTGCATGGGGAAAAACAGGTATATAAAGGAATAAAAAATACATATAGCAGAAAGTTATCTTTCTAAATCACCTAACATTTACTGTAGCAAATACTACTTAAAGCATTTCTGCAAAGCACTAAAATTAGTCATCAGCATTTGGCCACTACTCTTGTGAAAGCCTCATGGATCACACCGCATGCTAGAGCAGTCCATGAAAACCTTGCAGACCCAACATTCCAGGAAGCAGCAGGACGGCATGCTCGCCCTCTCCGGTCCGCTGGTAATGCAGGTGGACACCGTTCACAGCCACTTTGGTGGAGGTTACTGAGGTGCTAGAATAGAAAAACCCCATCCAGAAAGGAAAAGGATAAGTTAGCAGGGCCAATGTAATATGACAAAACTGCCCTTTCATACAAGGGCTCCAGTGCCCTTTTCAGGCCTCTCAGAGTATTCTGATTTGTGCTTCAGTTTTCCAAACCTGAAAAATGACCTGAGTTTGTATCTTCCTCACTAGACTGCAGATCTGGGCTGGGTCTTCACGTTTGAATGCCAGCTTGGGGCTTACCCTACAAAAGTACTGAGAGGCTTGCTCAAATCAGTGACCAGACAGGCCCCTGGGCACAAGCCCAGGGAGCTGGAAGCCAGGAGTGCCAATGTGCAGGCTGATGGGGGAGCTCCACACGGGGACATGATGAGCATCTGCGCAGCACAGACCACCTTCTGAACCTTAGTGGGTCCAGAGGAGCGACCTGGACCTGCAGCTGCCCTGGCAGCATTCCCAAGGATGAGACTGATCTCCAGGGTCCACAGGGAAGGCCTGGATCTCAAGGCTGTCCTTAGGCATATGACTTCTCACGTTCTTTAGCCAACTACAGAAGGGCTCTAGTTAAGGATGCTTGTCTGCACTGATATGGCCAAACTAGTGTTTAAGGTGTTGAAATATTTCTGTGTTGATAGATAAATAGCTGGGTCCATAAGCTCTCATCTCAAGAGCCCTCCCCCTGCTACCAACCCTCCTTGGCCCAAGACCTCCCATGATGCCGGGATGTAGGCCCCCACATCAGGTTCTAGTAGCCTCCCCCCAATTTCCCAGAAGGCTGGGTGACTTCAGGAAGGGACATTATGGCATGCCAGGACAGATGCTGGAACAAATGTGCTGAACACAGGTACATCAAGTCTTAAACAACACATAATTTCTGGAAAAATAAGACAGAATTGATTGGTAATAAAGCCTGACATGACTGTGAGCTCATTATCTACAGAAATATTATGGGAAGAGCAATAATAAAGGCACTGGTAGTATCATACCAACATTGCCAAGTTACTTATTATTGATGTCCTATTCCTCTAATTTATTGCTATTGTCAAGATGCCTCTAGGATCAAGATAAAAGCAAATAACGTTGTACTAATATTCATTTAAAATGTTTGTTTACTGACACATTTGCTTTGCTCACAGTCTATTAGGAGAAAAGATGAAGCCACAGAGATTCACCAGCAAACCCTCAGGGAGGGGTAGGTCATGACTGAGGGAAGAAGTTGAGGTCCACAGTTGGAGCAAAGGTTATTAGCATCTCCTGTGTTTACCACCCAGGGATGCGGAAGTTCCCAGATAAGATGACTGGCATTTGCACAGCTCACGATAGTGATGTGTACCTTTCTTGCTCCTTGTGCCCTAAAGATTTTTAAGGGGCTCCCTTCCTTGCTTGTAGAAGTAATTTTGTACACTGAGGATGTTATGCACCATCAGAGGGTCCCCCCTCCCCCACCCAACTCTGTCAATGTCCAAGCTGGTGCATTTTCATGACTGGGTGCTGCTGTCTGCATCTCTCTGGGAACCCAGGAGCCAGCCCTAGGGCTCTGTCTCCAACAGGCTTCCCTTCCCTTCAGTGCTCACCTCTGTTATGAAAAAACCCTCTGCTTTCCCTCTGCACTTTGCTCTCTGTTTTGATTCCCCATTCCAAATTTCTTTTCTTTATTATTATCCCAATCCCATATTCTTTTGGTTGCCTAGTAATCTTACCTAATAATAGACAAAGATGTAAATTGACCGTTCCTTTGCTACGCCCATAGCCAATCAGAGTGAGTATGCAAATTAACCCAAAAAAGATGGCGGTTAATTTGCATACATAGGCGCCCAGTTCCTGTGTCCCAGGAACATCCTGGCACCCAGGTCACTGTGAGGTAAGGCCGCATGGGCCCAGAGCAGCCTGGGAAGGGCCTGAGCCAGGGGGCTCCTGGGCAGGGCCAAGCCTGCAATCAGAATGAGGGGGCAGGAGCAGAGCCTGCGATTGATCGCAGGGAGCTGGGGGTCCGCTCCTGCCCAAGTTCAAAAGCCTCTCTTTCGGCCTTGGGCAGGAGCGGAGCCTGCCATCAATCGCAGGGAGCTGGGGGTCTGCTCCTGCGATCGATCGCAGGGAGCTGGAGGTCCCCTGCTCAAGGGGCAGAGCCTGAAATCACAGGGAGCCTGGGGTCCCCTGCCCAGGCTTTAGGGCTGGGCAGGCCTGGACAGGGGCGGAGCCTGCGATCACAGGGAGCTGGGGGTCCCCTGCCCTGGGCAGGAGCTGGGGGTGCCCTGCCCAAGGCCAAAAGTCTCTGCCAGAGGCTTTCGGCTTGGGCAGGCCTGGGCAGGAGCGGAGCCAGTGATCAGAGGGAGCTGGAGGGCCCCTGCCCAGGCTTAAAGCTTCAGCCAGAAGCTTAGGCCTGGGCAGGGCCCAGCCCACGATTGGTGTGAACTATAGAGGAAACACCTTTTCTGACTGCACATTGGCTAAGCTTCCTGTATGCCACTGGTAATATTCTTAGTAACTTGGGTAATAAGAATCCAAAAAGGTGATCTAGGGTTTTTCCACCACACTTCTGGAGAAAAAAACGAAGGTCCGCTGCTGGAAGGCTAAGAAATGTCATATCCTGCCCTAGCTGGTTTGACTCAGTGAATAATGCCTTGGCCTGCAGACAGCAGGGTCTGGGTTCAATTCTGATCAAGGGCATGTACCTAGGTTGCAGGCTCCTCCCTGGCCGGGCCCAGATCAGGGCTCATGCAGGAGGCAACCAATCAAAGTGTTCCTCTCACTTTGATGTTTCTCTCTGTCTTTCCCTTTCTCTTCCACATTCTCTAAAAGTCAATGGAAGCATATCCTCAGGTGAGGATAAAAAAATAAAGAAAGAAATGCATATCCTATGAAAGACACATCTTGAAAATGCCTAAAGAAAGTTGTCATTTTTTCTTGGTGAAGGGACTGGAGTCTGTGTTGATGAAAACACCTTGGTGGCTGTAGTGACTGGCAGTGGCTGCAGCAGCAGGGTGATGGGGCTGGTGCCTTCCCCTGATCAGCCTGGTTGCCTCCCACAAAGGACATCCCCTGAGGGCTCCAAGTATGTGAGAGGGGGCAGGTTGGGCTGAGGGACCCCCGACCCCCAGTGCACGAATTTCGTGCACCGGGCCCCTAGTACAGAAATAAAATCAGGTAGTCTAAAATGGGCATGATGGCACTTGTCAAATTACTAGGGCAGAGGCAGCTTTAAAGGAGAGACAGCCTGGCCAGTGTGGCTCAGTGGTTGAGCATCAACCTATGAACCAGGAGGTCATGGTTCGATTCCCAATCGAGAACACATGCCCAGGTTGCAGGCTCCATCCCCGGTAGGGGACGTGCAGGAGGCAGTCAATCAATGATTCTCTCTAATCACTGATGTTTCTATCTCTCTCTCCCTTCCTCTCTGAAATAAAAAAAAAACAAACATATTTCAAAGGAGAGGCAGAGAGATTTCATCAGAGATATTTGAAAAAGAGGAAGAAAGTAGCATTTGAAATGAACTTCCCAGAATACAGTGGGAGGGTGATCCTAACAGAGGAAGTAGTGTGATAGAAGGCACAGGAGGAAGGACACCTGTGGGGATAGGGCAGTGTTCAGCCTGGCAGGAGTGGGGGGAAAGAGGGAGCATATTTTGAGGCTGAGCAGTGACAGGTTTATGGTTCAGGGGAAAGGAATGGCCTAGTGCACTGCCATCAACATATACCAATCTCCCGTCTTGGGAAACAGGATAGAGGACTTCTTATAAACAAAAGTAAATTAAATGAAAATCCATTTCAAACGTAAGAAAAAAAGTTTTATTTAAAAAATATTTATTGAGTGATTCATTTTCACATAAAAATTTAAATGGGTACAGCCTTTTTTCTCCAGCTTATCAAGGGGTCCTTAGATGGCAGGCAGGCCTCAGATAAACATGGTTACACTGTGAAGAGTCACCTGCAGGGAGCAGGCCTGGAAGGGCCCTGACGTGTGCGTATTACTTGAACTACATTCAAAGTACCAACTTTCCCAACTCTCAGCTAGGAAAAATATAGAAAAGTTCAGAAAATTTAAAGAACAAAAGTAAATCCCTTTCCTCGGGCAGTTAATTTGTTGTTTCCACTACTTTCTAACCAAGGTGTTCTTAAGCAGGTGTGTTCACTAGAATTACCTGTGAAGAGGAAAAACATACCTGCCTAGGACAATTCTGGGGGACCACCAGTTAGTAACTGGAGTAGGACGCAGGCATGTACTCTCTAAAATGCCTACACCCTATTGTACTATTCATTCATATATTTCCTGAACACGTACGTTGGGCACTCCGTGTGGCTTGGAGGCTGGCATGGAAGAAAGATAATGAATCCTGCAACCAGCAGGTACTATGAAGTTCGCCAAGTATTATGACAGAAGAGTAGGGGGTACAGGAGACCCTGGGGTTGAAGGTGGCAGACATCAAGTTCGCCACGCCTTCACTATCATCTACGTGGCTGCCCACTCAGCTCCTTTCTATGAGAGTGTCTCCAGCCTCCCGCTATGTCAATGGGGCTCAAACTTAGATTTGAATCATGTGGCAAAACTTTTAATTGTTATAACTGCATTTTTACGTTTGTTTTTTTTTCCTTTTCTGGCAAATTTAAATCTCTGGATGCCCAGGCTGCACTAAATCAACATCTCTGGGGTGGGATCCAGGCATTTGTATTTTTTTAAATCCCCAAGACATTCTAATAGGTAATCCAGGTAAAGAACTACTATACTGAGTTAATTTCTTGGAGGAGAAAAATAAAAATCCTGTCTCCCTTTTAAAAAGCCTGTAGAAAGGCATGCTCATCTACAAGAGCTTATGTCTTACCTTGTATTTGTCCTCGACTCCTTTTTTCCTGGGAGGCTGGACAATTTTGTGAAAGGGAAGGTCAGGAGCAATGCAATGGCAATCAGTTCCTGATTGAGGGGCTGAGCCACTCCCCTCAAAGGGGAAGAGTCTACTGTGGGGGAGGTCAGAAGGTAAGAGTTTGGGGCAAATAACTAAACTAACAGTAACATTTAGTGTCACTATTAAACTAAATAATGGACTACTAAGCGCTTATCTCATCTCCTTCATTTTGCGATGTAAGGCACATTAATTATAAGTAACCACACTTTACCATTGAGGAAGCTGATGGTTCGGAGGGTTAGGCAATTGCCCCGTCATCCTGCTGGGAAGTTGCAAAGTCAAGATGAGCACCTGACTGTCTGACACCAGAGCCTGTGGCACTTTTTACACTTTGCTCGGAAATAAAAACGGGGACTATTAATAGGATACATTCTCGCTTTGAAAGTCCTACATAGTCTCTATATCTTGTATGTTGAGCAATTTCTTTTGTGTATCTTTTCCAAAGTAACCATTGGCTACAATAAAGCTACCTCGCAGAGCATGGATTTACATGAATTTTAATGGCACACTTTACATCTTTTATACCCTGCTTTGTTATTTAGATATTCATATATGTATAATTGCTAACTTTACCCACTAATTACTTAATTTTTACCTCCAAGGCCTTTAACATTCACTCTCTCAAATACTCTGTACAATTCTGCAAGGCATGTAGCTCAGAGAGGTTAAGTAACCTGCTCAGGTTAATGTAGCCAGAAGTGGCAATGTAGCCATTTGAACACCAAAGGCCATGCTTCTTCTGTAACCTCATGGCCGGAGAGGGTCCCCAACAGGGCTCCAGCACTAGGGCCACTCACCCTGACTGCCAGACAGAAGGTGGTGGCAGGTTCCAGGGGAAGGAAGCTCTCTGGTTCTCCCAAAGAACATTCCGAGGTTCAATTCGGAAAATTTTTTTTGTCAGGCAGTTAGTTAGGTTCTGTAAATTATTAATATTGCAACTGTATGTAACATAACTTCCAGATTAGAAATAAGAAAAGTCAGCATTCCAAATAACAGACTTACAAACAAGTTTTCGGAACACAACTCAATTGTAGTTGGGCACTGGCTGTGACAGGGCGCCTTTACCTACTTACTCTGGGCTGCAGCCTTGTTTCAGGATTAACCAATGCCACTGCTTATTTTCCCTGATTAAATGTCACATCAATGTGCAACCACAGTTATAAAATGGCAGTTCAAATTCCAGAGAAACCTGTTTTTGAGATATATTAGGAAGAATGATTTGAATGCTAATGAATCAGCCTTCCTGCAACCATTAAATAACCTACCATAACTTTGATATTGTTAAAATCACAGTAATTTTATTTCAGTTTTGTTCTGCAAATAGGAAACTGGATAAATTGTCATTTTACAGTGTTGGTTTACAACTGTGGCCATTGACATATATTTCCATTTGCATCAAAACAATCTTGAAATTCTTCTAAAAGATCTATACTAATAAAAGGGTCATATGCTAATTAGACTGGACATCCTTCCAGACAAAGCCACGGTGGCAGGGGCCAAGGCAGAGGCGGTTAGGAGGTGACCAGGCCAGCAGGGGAGCAGTTAGGGGGCAACCAGGCTGGCAGGGAAACAGTTAGGGGGCAATCAGGACAGCAGGGGGGCAGTTAGGGAGCAATCAGAATGGCAGGGGGGCAGTTAGGGGGCAATCAAGCCAGCCAGGGGGCAGTTAGGGGGCAACCAGGCCAGCCGGGGGGCAGTTAAGGGGTGATCAGGCCAGCAAGCAGAGGCAGTTAAGGGCGATAAGGCAGGCAGGTGAGTGGTTAGGAGCCAGTGGTCCTGTAGGGATTGTGCCTATACCAGCAGTCGGACATCCCCTGAGGAGTCCCGATTGAAGAGAGTGCAGGACCGGTTGAGGGACCCCCGCCTGTGCACAAATTCCGTGCACCAGGCCTCTAGTCTATAATAATAATAAAAAAGAACCTGAACCAAATATGAAACTCCTAATCAATCACATAAAAATGTAAAGCTGGTCACATTTTCTTCCTTTCTCCTTTCAAATTAAGTTTTCAAATGAGAAATTTCCACCTTAGATAAAGTGAGGTTCTCAATGCTCTCTCTAGCATTTGACTTTTCTTCCGAATCACAAATGGAACTTGCCCATCAACAGTTAACTGCGCCCACCTGGTGTGGCTCAGTGGTGAGTGTTATGGAGCAGATGCGAGTGAACGACCACTGGAGCCCAGACCAAATTAAAATTTAGGGAGCCTTTATTAGCCGGGTGGCCAGGAGACCCGGCGACTGCTCTGCCATTCTCCGTGCAGGGAGACCAGAGAGCAGCAGCGACCCTTTGTGTAGGACCGCTTTTAAGCACATTAACCACATCCGGTTTTTGCAGAACAGGTAACCCAAGACAAAACAGTTTTTCCCAAGCAACGTCAGGATCATGCCAATGACGACCATGTTATTCACAGGGTCATCCTGTTCTTCAGAAAGCTGACAGTGTTCTGTGAAAGAAGGCTACGTGCTGGGAAGGGGCCATGAGACCCTATCTCAATGCCTGGCCTGGTGTCAGCACTGACAACTCTATCTGGGGCATAGTCCACGGCCTCAGTAGTGCTCAAAAATTCCCACTCTCCAACAGTGAGCATGGACCAGAGGTCATGGTTCAATTCCTCGTTGGGGCACATGCCCCAGTGGGGGTGTGTGCAGGAGGCAGCCCATCAATGATTCTCTCTCATCACTGATATTTATCTTTCTCCCTCTCCCTTCCTCTCTGAAATCAATAAAAATATGTTTTAAAAATATTTCAAACCAGTTAACTGCTTACATGCATTGTGTGTGTGTGTGTGTTGTGTGTGTGTGTGTGTGTAGGGAGGTAGGTCTGTAGGGAATTCTTGCTGTTCTATCCACACTGTCCGCCTAGTATCTCTTAGGCCCAAAGCACCATTTTTAAGACAGCGGGTCAGAGATTAATCGGGTTTTTGTTGCTGGTGGTGGTTTATCTCAAAATGTATGTGTGTGTGTGGGGGGGGGGGGGGGGGGGGGGGGAGGGCGCGAGAGAAAGGCAGGCTCTCGGGCGTCTCCGCAGACCCCCAGCACCTGTGGGAGTCAGGCGGGGGCCTGGGTGCTCCCGGACCGGGTGCTTCTGCAGGAGGTCAGCCAAGGCAGGCTCGGCGCTCGGGAGGGAGCCTGGCTCTGAGCGCTAGTAGTCGCAGGCTGGTTTTCGATAAACGAAACAGGAGAGATTATTGCCCTGAAGGGCTTAAGAGATTGGACAGAGCCACGGACTCCGAGCACCGGGTTCGCGGCTGTAATGGGCCACGCGTGCCTGTGACCAACCCTGACGTTTCCTCCCCGGCCCTTCGGTGCACAGCGACCGGCCGCGCACCTCGCCCGCCCCACTCCACCCCCCGAGGCGCGAACACATCCCGGGAGCTCGCGCAGGGGAGGGGGCCATTACCCGAACGCCGCGGCGGGCCGGGCCAGGGGGACGTGGGGCCCCGACTTCAGAGCCGAGAGGAGGAGACGCAGGCGGAGCGCCCCGCGGCTGCTCCGCGCCATCGCCATGGTCCCAGGTCGCGCCGGCGCCAGGAGAGCGCACGCGTGACCCACTCAGGCTCCGTGGACGCGCCGCCGCCTGCCGGGCCGCGCATGCGCCGGGCCTCAGCCCGCCCCATCACCCCCAGTCCCAGCCTCCGCGGGTACGCCTCGCCCCGCCGGACGCTGGATAGCAATGTGGGTGCTCGCTGATCCGTGACCGAACGGGCACTGGCGGTCCTGCGGGGACCCGGGCACGGATCGTCTTCACTTGGGATGCCAGCTCCAGCTCCGAGGGCACGTCCCCGTTGGATCTGCCCACCCCGCGCTCGGCGGGGTAACCTGGCGGTGCAGGTGGGCGAGCAGCCCCTGTCCAGCTCACCTAGAGGCAAGGAGGGGGTAGGCTCGGAGTTTGGCTGTCAAGGCGGGTGAAGTGCATTTGCTTCTAGAGATGATGTGATTAAAACATTTTTGTTCTTCATACCACCTCACACTCATCAGAATAGCTGTTATTTTAAAACAACACAGAAATTAATGTGTTGGAGGATGTGGAGAAACCCTGTGCATTGTTGGGAATATACAGTGGTGCAGTGGCTGTGAAAAATAGGAAAAAAAAAATTAGACATTGTACTACTGTTATAGGCAGTCAGATAGACATGAGCAGAGCAAGGACCATGGACCAGGTGCAGAAGGTCACCAGGGAGCAAAGTTCCTGGGGCCTAGCAAGAGGCAAAACTGGGAAAACAAGAACCTGGTCCCCAAGGTAGCCTTTCCTCAACTAGCATATCCCTGGTCAGGCAGTTTTCATCTGGCTGGTCAGGCGGTTTAGACAATGCCCCCAAAACGCCCCCCCCTCTCCCCTCCCCACACACACGCCTTTCCTCTCAAGAGATAACATCAAAACCAGGCAAGTGACCTCCTGGCTGCCTCAGGACCAGCTGCATTGACTAATGACCCCGGCCCTGGTGCTGACCAATCAGAGGAGATGACCCTGAAAGAGCACTCCTGGAAACGTGAGGAATATTCTATTGAGACCTTCCCCTGAGACCTCCCCTAAGAGTCCCACCTACAAGAGAGAAGTAAATACCCTCAACACAACGGACCCAGTGCTGGCTCTTCCCCAGGGGAGCACAGCTGAGCCATTCCCTTTCTCCCTCTTCCCTCTAAGGGACCCCACAAGACTCCCAACCAGGGGAGCAATGGGCAGTGGCAGTTCGTCCAGGCTAACCCCCTGAACCGGCCTCCAAGGCCCCCTTTTCTCTGACTTCTCAGTGAGACACAGCAGCTCAGCCTGGGCTGTAGGCTCTCCTGTTGCTTCTTCTATGCCTTCCTTGTTTCACTGTCCTAAGTGTGCTTTTCCTGCAGCCAATACAATTTCCTGCACTTTGTCTCTTAATTGAAATGTTTCCTTCAAGAAGACAAGAACTGAGGTCTTGTCGTCTCACTAGTGTAACACTACCATGATCAGGCAATTCCACTTCTGGGTATAGACCCCCCAAAGAATCAAAAGCAGGGTCTCAAGCTAATATTCATACATCCAGTTCATAGCAGCATTATTCACAATAGCTAAAAAGTGGAAGCAACCCAACTGTCTATCAATGAATGAAGGTATAAATACAATATGTATGCATATAATGGAATATTGTTTTGTCAATTCTGACACCTGCTACATGGATGAATCTTGAGGCCATCATGCTCAGTGGAATAAGCCAGTCACAAAAGGCCAAATACTGGACAATTCCACTTATAGATAGGTCCCCAAAGCAGACAAATTCATAGAGATAGAAAGTAGAATAGTGGTTGTCAGGGAGTGGGGCAGAGGGGTAGGTCGTTTAATAGGGACAGACTTTCAGTTTTGCAAAATGAAAAGGTTATGGAGAAAGATGGTGGTGATATTAGCACAATGTCAATGTACTTAACGCCACTGAACTGTACACTTGAAAATGGTTAAGATGGTAAATTTATGTCATGTGTATTTTACCACATTAGAATTATTTTCTTCGTGACCATATAATTCAAGCTTTATAAAGGTTATTAACAACTGGAGATTCAGTGGAGAAAAACAACACCCCTTTTTTCTACCATTATGCTTACTTAACTGGAAATGACTGGCAGATTCGTGGCTGTTTAGTCTTGGCTTGAATTATTCAAGATGACTACAGCTCCCTTGCATATATTATTTCTTCTCCAAGAAACCCACTGTGCTTCTAAGTGTTATAGCCATGGAAAGTTCTGTTACCTCTGGGGACCTCACTAGCCCATTAGAACTTCTTGATCAGTAAAGGCAGGTTTGGCTTAATATGGAAGATGCAAAAATATTTATATTCTACTTTCAACATAAATCTACCCCATTAAATTTCCCAAATAGAAAGAAAACATATATTTCAGCTGGATGCTGTCATTTGAATGTCACAAATCTTTGGTAGGGCCAACATTTTATTTTTTCCTGAAATGTTGATTGGGGTTTCTTGTCAGAGATGATGAGGATTAAAAATAATTGTCTATAATTAACACCAGTTATCCTATTTGTAAGCAAAATGGCAGCACTGTGACATTTTAGATTATTGGGGTCACAATTTAAAGTACACATTTGAGAACTAGTCCTTTATAGTGTGGATTAACATTATAGTATAGTTTAAAAATAACTATATTTCTGTGCCAGGCACCTTATGATGCATTATCTTATTTTACTCTTCACACCAATCTTAGACACTTTGCCCTCTCTATTTATAGATGAGAAACTGAGGCTAAGAGAGGTTAGGAAGTAGGACCCAGATATTTAACTAAACAGTGGCAGAGCGGGATTTGTCTGCTCAATTTTAGAATCCCGCATGTGAATTATTACATATTATAGAATTCACTGCAGTAGCATCACCATTCTGATCAGTTTTGTGATCAGAAAGCTCTGCAATCATCCTATAAACACCTTTTTATTTTTTAAGTCCTCACCCAAGGATATTTTTTCCAATAATTTCTAGAGAGAGTGAAAGGGAGGGAGGAGGGGGAGATGGAGAGAGAAACATTGACATGAGAGAGACACATCAATTGGTTGCCTCCTGCATGCGCCCTATTGGGACTGGGGATCAAACCAGCAACCCAGGTATGTGCCCTTGACTGGGAATTGAACCCCCGACCCTTCAGTCCACAGGCTGATGCTCTAACCACTTAACTGGCCAGGTCTAAACACCTATTTTTATTTATATTAGTACTAGAAGCCCGATGCACAAAGATTCGTGCAAGAAAGGGCCTTCCTTTCCCTGCTGCCGGCACCGCCTTTGCTCTGGCGGAAGTTGCCTTTCTGCCTTCCCACACTGCCCAGAGGCCCAGAGCGACTGGGGTGGTGTGGAACACCCCAGGCCACTGGGCACCTGTGTATGCAAATTAACCCGCCATATTTGTTGGGTTAATTTGCATACTCACTCCTGATTGGCTGGTGGGCATCGTGAAAGTATGTTCAATTAGCATGTTACTCTTTTATTAGGTAGATAATTAGAAAAACTGTTCTCTATAAACAACACACATTAAAATGTTCAGCAAAATACTATTTAAAACATTTTGTAAGAAATAATTTTTCTTATTTTTGAAGACCTAACTTCATATTCTGGACTCAAAGCAAAGATTATGACCATAGCAACAAGTGGGCATTCTGCCAAGCAAGACTGAGCTGGAAGTGGGTCTTATTTAGGGTCTAAATATCTTTTTGGAACCAATCACGGATACTTTCTTATTTTGTAGTCTGTCATCTCACCTGGTTTCTGCCAAGGACTAGTGTTTTTGTGGTGCTTGGGCCTCGTACTAAACTCCTCCGAAACCAATTAGACTCTTTTCAGCCCAGGTTTGAGAGACTGGGGGCGGAAGGAACAGCCTTTGAGCTGTGTCTGAGGGATGGCAGTGCTAGTTTTCATCCCGAGACAAAATGCTCTTTTTACCATCAGCTTTCTCTCTGCTGCCAATAGCAGGTAGTGAAAGAGGATATTGTGTCGGAACAGCCAACCTAAGTGGTGAAGTCCCAGTGGAGAACCCTAAACTGTCTCATTTATACAAACACACACCATTTCAATGGGTTACATTTAATGTACAAAATTTTATTTTTAAAAAGTCAATTAAAATACTTTCCACTTTTGCCTCTTATCAATAATCATTCGATCACCTTGGAAGCTGAAGATTTTACAACACTGTTAAAATAGAGGTACAGGGACACATTTAGAAAAGAACTCACCCAGCCCCACTCGCAAAGCCTGGGACCTTTCCCCTCGTTTTCCTTTTGGTCTTTGTGATCAGTGCTGGGCGGCAACTAAGTAGTGAGCCTGCAAATGTGTGGTGAGAAAACTGAGGTTCACAACTTTATCACATGCTCTTCTCAACAGGAGTGCTTTAGCCCTTCCAGGGAACACCTGGCACTGTCCAGAGACATCTGTGTCACAACTGAGGAGGGGAGGAGGGGGAGAACAGGGCTATTGGCATCTAGTGGGTGGAGACCAGGGTTGTTCCCAAACATCGTACAATGCACAGGACAGTCCCCTACAGCAAAGAGTGATCCGGCCCAAGATGCCAGTGGTGCTGGGATGGAGAAATTCTGCTTTACAGGTGTGTGTGTGTGTGTGTGTGTGTGTGTGTGTGTGTGTGTGTGTGTAAAACTGCTGGGGGAGATTTAGAATCAGAACCAACAATACATATGTACCCTCACCAGACCCTAGAATCTGTCCTGACAGCCAGACTGACCACACTGAACCGGGATAAACTGGGGAGCTATTCAACAGTCATCAGCCCTGAGGCTCCCGTCATAGCCTGCCGCCTCCTCAGGGCATACAGGTTGGGAAAGTGCCTAAAGTGCCAGGATGCTAAGAAAGAACCTAAAAACTTAATCAAGAATTTTTGTAGTTGTCATAATTCATAGCAATTTCTTGCAACAACTGCCTGGGAAATTGTGATGATCTATATTTCCCCCCTTCTTAGTACACCTTAAAATCCCTTCAGTTAATTTATGGAGTGGATATTGCATGCAATTCTTTTTTTTTTTTTTTTTATTGATTTTTTACAGAGAGGAAGGGAGAGGGATAGAAAGCTAGAAACATCGATGAGGGAGAAACATCGACCAGCTGCCTCCTGCACGCCCCCTACTGGGGATGTGCCCGCAACCAATGTACATGCCCTTGACCGGAATCGAACCTGGGACCTTTCAGTCCACAGACCGATGCTCTATCCACAGAGCCAAACCGGTTTTGGCTGCATGCAATTCTTGAAGCTTGTAGTGACTGATATAGCATTTGATACTGATGTTAACAGACCCTATAACTGGAATGAACTGTGGTAGTGATACCAAAAAAATCTATTTGAAGAAAAGTTAGCGACTTTTTTTCTGTACTTTGTTTATAATAGGAGCCTATGTGGAGAAAAGAGCACAAAATAAGAAAGTTGGTTTAGTTTACATTCTCCGAATTTTTTTTTTTAGCATAACTGGAGGTTATGGGATAAAGTGAAAGAAAATGATCTTCCTAAAATGTTTCTGTTTTCCCTTTCAAAACCCATCAGACTTCTTTTTTTCTTTTATTTTTTTAATCTTCACCTGAGGATATTTTTGCATTGATTTTTAGAGAGAGTGGAAGAGAGAGGGAAAGACCGAGAGAAATACCAATGTGAGAGAAACACATCGATTGGTTGCCTCCTGCTCGCACCCTGACCAGGGCCCGGGCAGGGGAGGATCCTGCAACCGAGGTACATGCCACTTGACTGGAATCAAACTGGGAGCCTTCAGTCTGCAGGCCGAGCCAAACCAGCCAGGACAAGGCTCTTTTTTCATCAAAGCTCAGGCGTTCAGTTTAGCGTGTTGTTTGCTGTAGGTTTCTTTCCCATTTCCAGTTATGAAATGCAGGAAATGGTTTTTGTGTAGACACAGAACCCAGATCGGTGAGGCAGCCCACTCTCAGTGGCTCACCCACTAAGTGAGGAGATGACTTCATGCTGCTTCTAGTTAGTTCTGGCTGATAGTCCCCAAAAAGTTCAGAAGGTCTATGCGTGAGCACTGGTAGAGCGCCCAGGCCAGCTTTCCCACGGTGGCCCCCTTACTGCCTTCCCTCATCAGCCACTTCTGGAGCATCTGGTAAACTTTCTCTTTTAATCCATCTCTCTCATAGTCATGGTCAATTTCATCAATCTGAGATTCGGTGAAGCCCAGTTTACGGGCACAATTTTTCCAGGTCCTTCCCAGATTTTCCCTGACTGGGTCCAGGTGTTTATCAGTCAGACTAGTGGTATTATCTGCCAAAAAGAAAGGAGAAGGTGTCAAGCTGAAACCCACTTGAACATTCTAGCTTCAAAAACCTGTATAAAGTGAAGAGCACCTGGAGTCCAGTGGAAAAGATAACTTCTTCATTATATAGCTATTGACTCAATGGGTGGTACTTTACATGTCTGCTAGCCCATTAGGGGAGTTTTTGTGAATTAAATAAAGGAACCTCTTCCTCCTAGCAAATGCATCTCTGAGCTGCAGCTGATGGCTTTGGGATTAAAACCCTTGCCTGACTGTTAGGCTGTTTTAGACAACCTTAACCAGTGACCCTGTTTATACTAGATCTTCCTGATGTAAATGTGAAAACACCATTTATTTCCTTTTGGCCATTTTTCACTTACATATAGCCAGAGTTAAGGTCACTCAACTCCTGAGCCCCTTCACCCAACAATTCTCTTTCCTCTTACTTAATCAAGGAAATCGAGACCATCAAGTGCAAAACACCTACTCAAGGACAATGCCTCCCCTGTCTTTTAAGGGATGAGGCATGCATATTCTTCAAGGTCTATTTCTGGACTCCTCTCTCCCTGCCTCAACTGTTGTCCTCTCTTCTCCAATAGCCATAACCTCCCTCTTTCTACTGGTTCCTGCCTTTAGGCCTTCACAAAAATGACAAAAGGAAACAGAAATAGAAAATAATCACCACAAACAAACCATACTGCTTGATCCTCATTCTACCTCAGAAAGCTAAATATAAAGAAAAAGACATCTTATTTTTGCCCCTTAACTCCCATTATTTCCTCACCTCCCCATAATGCAGCTGTTATCACCACCACTGGACGTCAGCAATCCCCAAACCTCCCCAGACATTTGACAAATTTCGTCACTACCTCTCTGCAAGAGGGAACCCTGGGTTTCATCAGATTCTTAAAGATACCCTTGTCTTTCCCAAATTTAGGAACCTATGCTCTAGGTATTTTAAAAACTATCCTTCAAGTGGGCTAGACCAGGGATTGGCAGCCTGTGGCCTGTGGCCCAACGCTGGCCCGTGGCCTACTTCTGTAAACACTGTTTTGCTGGAACACAGCCATCCACACACGTGTTGTCTGTGGCTGCTACTGCACTGCAGTGTAAGTTGAGTAGTTGCAACAGAGACCTCAAGGCCAGTGAAGCCTAAAACATTTACTATCTAAACCTTAATAGAAAAAAATTTGCCAACCCTAGGGTTAATCAGAAAGCTGGGTTCTTACATCACATTGTTTAGGCCTAATGACTTCTTTCTCCAGGTTGTGTTTTGGGATTAATGTTATAAGCCCGCATAGTGGGACCCTACAAGAGAAAGTCCTCATTTTTGTTACAGAGGTGCTGTTAAGGGCACAGTCTCCTATTGTTTACACAATTCCTTCTGATGAAGACCTGAAGGAGCTCTGTCCTAGGTCTGGATAATGATGTTGATGATGATCATAATCTAATCCTTTTGTAGATCTTACTATGTGCCAGGCAGTGTTCTAAGCTCTTTATACATCTTGACTCATTTAATTTTTACAACAATCCATGAATTGGCTATTGTAGTAATTTTTCCCATACTAAACATAAATAAATTACAAAGACATTATATGGCAATTACACAGATATTTTACAGAGGAAACGGGACAACTTTCAGGAAGAATGACCAGATACACTTTAGGATTCCACTACAACCCTCTCAACAAGTAAGAAAGTTCAAGGTTTCTAGACAATGGGCCCTTAAAGAGCATCTTACCAAAGATATATTGGTACTTAGAGGCTGGCTCTTTCCAGTTCACATATGTGCTATCCAGTAATGGCAAGTTCACTCCAACCTCCATACGATTATTGTCTCCAATCTGAACGCCAGCACTGTTGTATATGGCACATTTTGCAGTCTCATCTGAAGAGAGAAGGACACAGGTAAGCACACCTACATTGAAGGTAAGGTGAGAAAATGCAACACTGTAAAGGGCAGGGCTTCACTCCAAATGTTAAGTTAAACTATTTATTCTATGCCACCTGGTAAAATTTTTCTTCTTAAAATGTGGCTGAACCACATCCATTAGGATGGCTACTATCAAAAACAGAAAGTAACAAGTGTTGACAAGGATGTAGAGAAATTGGAACTCTGGTGTGCTAATGTGGGAATACAAAATGGTACAGCCTCTGTGGTCACAGTATGGCGGTTCTCCCAAAAATTAAAAATAGAATTATCCTATGTTCCAACAATTCCTTTGCTGAGTATATACTCCAAAGAATTGAAAGCAGGGTCTCAAACAGGTATTTACATCCCTATGCAGCATTATTCACAATAGCCAAAAAGTGAAAGCCACTCAGTGTCCATCAATAGATGAATGGATACACAAAACATGGTGTATACATAATGGGATATTATTTGGCCTTAAAAAGGAAGGAAATTCTGACACACATTACAACATGAATGAACCTTTAGAACATTATACTAACTGAAGTAAAGATAAATACTGTACGATTGATTCCAGTTATATGAGGTACCTACAGTAATTAAATTCATAGACATAGAAAGTAGAAGGCTGATTGCCAGGTGCTGGGAGGAGAAAGGAAAATGGGGATTTGTTGTGTGATGAGTACAGAGTCTCAGTTCAGGAAGATGAAAAGAGTTCTGGAAATGGATGATGGTGACAATGTGATTTTCATCACAAATGGTAGCCTTTGGCGTATATAAGATTAGAAATAAAAATATCCAAGACTTATTTCTTATCTTCAGAAAACAGCAAGCAAGTAAAAGAATACAAGCAGATCCCTTCGCTTGCACCAGAGATGGGGTATAACGGGACCATTGTGATTCAGGTTGGAGTGGAAGATGCCTACCAGTTACAAAACCTATAAACCAGCACGTGTGGCAGCTGCACTGAATCCTACCCAAACTGAACTACCCAGGCCACGTGGTTAGATGGAGACTATTTCATGGTGTGAGCTGCATCCGGCAGCTGAAGACTCTGAACAATTTGCCCTTTGTTACCTTATAGTCTACAACAGAGTTAACGGCTGTTTTATTTTCAGAAAGAAAGAAAAAAAAGACAAGATTGGACTGAAAGGCCTCTTTACCTCTTGACGTCAGGGAGATGAATGGGATGGTGGGAGTGTTTCCCAGCAGGGTGGTCTCAGGCACTGGAGTTTTATGCAGGCCTGGCATCTGGTTTGCATCTGGCCCAGACCAAAATCTGGAACCTCCTGTTCCCGCGCCCAAAGGTCTTGCTCTAAAATCATACGGGTTATATGGAGTCCAGTGGAGTCCTGGGGATTGGCAGGTCAGTCCAGTGGGTTGGTGCACTGCACTCCCAGGACTGGCTGTGTTGGAAGAAGCAAGGCCTTTCACCCCTGGGTTTTGAACAGCCTCATAAGGTCTTGGCTGTGCAAAAGGGTCATGGGAGACCCTTCGTCTCCTTTCCTCCTCTCGGTTGTAAGCCACACCCTGTCTGGGTTGCTGTTTTGTTTGCTTGTCCATGCGGCTGCCAAAAAGATGGTAGTTGGCTTCCTCCTGGAGTTTGTTCTGCAGGCTGTACTCATTCTCCTCCGGCTGGTAGTCTGGGGAGGGAGCAAACCAGGACTCCTCCACAGGACCCATCCTGAGTCCCTGTGAACTGTGCAGCGAACTGGGCTGATCTATGGCTAAGAAGAAATGTTCAACATTGGAGAGAGTTTCACGAAACATTAAACAGTAAAATTAAACCTGAGCCCCATAATGAATCTGTCCTCAGAGTAAAATACTGAAAACACTGAGAATAAGTAAATTCTTTTATTTCTTTTTTTGTTAATCCTCACCCAAGGATATTTTTCTATTGATTTCTTTTTAGAGAGAGTGGAAGGGAGAGGGAAAGACAGAGAAAGATGCATTTATTGGTTGCCTCCTGCATGCACCCCAACCAGGGCCAGGGATCAAGCTTGCAACGGAGGTACATGACCTTATCGGAATTGAACCCCGGACCCTTCAGTCCGCAGGCCAATGCTCTATCCACTGAGCCAAACCAGCTAAGGCTGGCCCTCTTCTTTTATACGGAATGAGTAGGAGCCCCTGCCTGGCAGTGAGAGAGCACTAGGGAAGTTATAACAAGCAATAAGGTGGGTGTCGCAGGAATGACCAAGGAAGAAAAGGACTTGTGTTGCAGCAGTGAGGTGGCTGTCTCCTTGGTGTGATCCAGGGTTGGAAAATAAGAGCAACAGCTCTGGCCCTGGTTAGAGTATTGGCCCACACACCAAAGGGTCGTGAGTTCTAGTCCTGGTCAAGAGCACATACCTGGTTGCAGGTTTGATCTAAAGCCTTGGTTGAGAGACAACTAATCAATGTGTCTCTCGCATCCATGTTCCCTCTCTCTCTCCCCCTCCTTCCCTCCCTTTTACTCTCTTTAATCCATTGTTCGCCATAAGTGTCCGTAGACACAAGCTGTGAACCTTCCCCACACGCCATGCGTGTCTATAAAAAAAAAAAGTGTTTTCCCTAAGTGGCAGCCCTGATCAACTTTAAAATCATTTTTCATGAGAATTTTCAGCTGAAAATATTCAAGAACACCCGAATTGTAAGTAATATATTTATTTTTATAATATTCATTGCAAATTGATTTTTTAAATTAAATTTAAAATATCGTGGCATGTGGGGATTGTTTCCGTTTTGGATGCATGGCAGTTAACTGGTTAAAAATTAATGGAAAAAATATCCTTGTATGAGGATTAACAGCAACAAAAAAGAGCAGCAGCTCTGTGCTGTTTCCCATGGATCCTTTCATTCTCTAAAAGCCCTATCAGAGTAGGAGTAATTATCATGATTTGATGGATGAGGTTTAAGAGGTTAAGTGCCCTAGAACAGATAGCTAATAAATGGCTTCAAACTCCTATAGTCTGCCTTCCCTTTTGTTGTAAGGAAAAAGTATCCCTGCTTGACTCTGACACCAACCTCTCTGTACTCCGGGTCCAGTCATCTCTGACCTTCCTTCTCAAGGACTTGGCTCCCACATGTCTCCTTTTTCCCAAGCCATCACTTTCTCCCTATCAGATATTTTAGGACTCATGTTCAGGATAGTTTATGATTTTGATGAACTCAATGTTACTTAACATTTCAAATATATGTATCTTGGCTCTGAATCTACACTAATAAAAGAGAAACATGCAAATTAACCATCACTCCACTATGCCCACCAGCCAATCAGAGGGAATATGCAAATTAGAAGGAGAAAGATGGCAGCCGCCCAGCCGCTCCAGGCACGGAGTGGCCAGGCAGGACGCCTGCTATGAGAGGGAGGGTGGGGGCGAAGGGATCTACAGGACCGGCACTCGGGCCACAGTGAAGACAAAGACTGCAGACTCCGGCCTGAATCTGCAGCGAAGATGGCAGACTCCAGCCGGAGCCTGCAGCAAAGACAAAGAAGGCAGACTCTGGCCAGAGTCGGCAGCAAAGGTGGCAGACTCCGGCGGGAGCAAAGACCTGGGTCCCAGGTGCCGGAGGAAAACTGGCGCTGGAAGCCAAGGGAAGGAAGGCCTATTGCATGAATCTCTTCGTGCAACGGCCTCTAGTATATTATAAATTCCTTTATGACAGGTGTTAAATTGTATAGCTGCTTCTGTTTTTCATATGGTTGTGAATAATATTTTAGAGAGTACAGTGCATGTATGAGCAAACAAATAAGTGGATAAACAGATTTTCAACCGTAGTCTAAGTTACCTGAATTTGACCTGCTTGGAGGCACTGCTACACAATCTATTTGGAGAGACTGCATTCTCTTCACAACTTCATTTTGGCTAGGATACTCTTTCTATAATACAGAGCAAAATACATATTTTAGTAAATAGCGAAAATAGTTCTAGAAAATTATTTTTAAGAAGAATGAATCCTTTCAGAAGGTAGAAATTTTACATAGCTCTTATAAGCAGTAAATATTAAAAAGAATAAATGGTTTTCCCAAATAGTCAAAACAATCTTAAAAAAAGAGGAACAAAGTTGGAGGGTTCACACTTTCTGATTTCAAAAATCTCTACAAAGCTAGAGTAATCAAAACAAGTGGTATAGCCGAAGACATATAGACCAGCAATTTTCAACCTTTTCCATCTCATGGCACACATGAAATAAGTACTAAATTCTGTGGCACACCCAAAAATATATTACATTTTTTGCTGATCTGATTTTTAAAAAGGGTATTTTGATTCATTCATGCCAGACAGGTACTTTTGTACTGGCTGTTGTCAATTTTTTATTTCACAATATAAGAAAAAAGAGGTCAGTGTCCCTAAGTAGTCAGGAATTGCATGTTTTAAAAATTCTTGCAGCACACAGGTTGAAAATCTCTGTGCTAAGTGAATATGCCAGACACAAAAACACGAATATTGTGTGATCACACATCAGTGGGGTACCTAATATAGGCCAATTCATAGAGACAGAAAGTAAAATAGAGGTTACCAGGGGCTGGGCAGAGAAAAGAATGTGGAGTATAATGGGTACAGTTTCTGTTTGGGATTTTAAAATGTGGAAATGGAAACTGCTGATGGTTGCACAACATTGTGAATGTATTTAATGCCATTGAACTGTACACTTAAAAATGGTTATTATGAAAAAAATGGCTATTATGATGGCAAATTTTATGTATCTTACCACAATAAAAATTTTTATTCCTACAAAATAATAATACTCATTATAGAAAATGTAGGGATTTATATTTAAAAAGAAAGTTACACATTGTGCCTTCACTCAAAGAAAAAAATTAACATGGTATTTTCTTCAAGTCTTTTCTTAGTCATATTTGAATTTTGCTCCTAATGGACTGCAAACTACATAGGTAAGTGGTTAAAAATATTCACTGAACAAACCTATGAGTGATTTGGGGGAGACTGTTAGAGGATATTAATTATGTACAAAGTTTGTAGCATTTTATAGATTGCTTTTTATTTAACCTGATAAGCATTTTTATGTTATTTTAATTTATAAAAGTAACTAGAGGCCTGGTGCACAAAATTCATGCACTGGGCGGAGGAGGGTCCCTCAGCCCGGCCTGCACCCTCTCGCAGTCCGGGACCCCTCAGGGGATGTCCACCCACTGGCTTAGGCCCGATCCCCCTGCGTGCAGTGGAGGCGGGAGAGGCTCCTGCCACCGCCACTGTGCTTGCTAGCCATGAGCTGTCTTCTGGCTGAGTGGTGCTCCCCCTGTGGGAGCATACTAACCACCAGGGGGCAGCTCCTGCATTGAGCATCTGCCCCGGTAGTCAGTGTGAGTCATAGCAATCGGTCATTCTGGTTGTTCTGCCGTTTGGTCAATTTGCATATTAGGGTTTTTTTATATAGGATTGTTTTCTCTTGATAGTTATGTTTTATTACACAGAATATATAAGTACACATTCCTTTTAAAAGACTCAAATTGTGCACAATCACACAGAACAACACTTGAAAGTTGTTTCTTCCAACCCACACTCTTTTTCAGTCCCTAGAGGTAATCCTTACTCAGAGCAGGTTGTTCATCCTTTTAATCTCTCTAGGAATTTGCCTATGTATTTGTAAATATACATACATATATATTCATATATATACGTACATACATATGTACACACACACACAAATATATTCAAAAGGATCATACTCTATGTATATTTTGACATTTTTCCACTAACAACAAGTCTTCAAGATCTTTCTGTATCATTATATGTTAGTTTCTGTCTCTTTTAAATGGTTATATATTCTGTAGTTTCAATGAATCATAATATAGTATATTTACTTATGAATTATTTGGGTTGTTTCCAATATTCTACTCTAAGAAACTAAGGTGCAAAGAACTCCTAGACCTAAATCCTTGAGCATACTTGTGAGTAGGATAGATTATTAAGAGTAGAATTTCTGCAACAATTATGTGCTTTTAAAAGTTTGATAGATGCTTCATTTTCAATAAACTTCACCAATTCACACTCTTGTTGTTGTTGCTCATCCTTACTCGAGGATATTTTTTCCATTGATTTTTTTTAGAAAGAGTGGAAGGGATGGGGGTGGGAGAGAGAGAGAGAGAGAGAGGGAGAGAGAGAGAGAGAGAGAGACATCAATGTGACTGGCTACCTCTCGCACATGCCCTGCGCCGACAGGGGCTGGGGATCGAGCCTGCAATGGAGGTACACGCCCTTGACCAGAATCGAACCTGTGGCCCTTCAGTCCATGGGCCAACACTCCAACCACTGACCCAAAGTGGCTAGGGCAACCATTTCACACTCTTAACAAATAGTGCGTGCGGACTGCTTCTTACTCTGCATTTTCACCAACAGTTGGTATTACCAATCTTTTAAAAATGTTGATCTTAGTGATGAAAAATTATAATCAGTTCATTCTGCTTTTCTCTATTAATGAGGCCATGTATCTTTTCTATTGTCCACTGATGGATTCATTTGGTCATATTTTATTCAGGACCATCGCTTCTATATTAAGTGTGATTGGCCTGTAATTTTCCTTTCTTTCCTTCCTTCCTTGTATCTTCTTTTTCAAGTCTGGGAAAAAAGGATATGCTAGTCTCATAAAATGAGTCTGGGAGAGTTCTCTTCTCTATTGTCTGGACAAACTTATAAGATTAAAATAATGTATTCATTGAATATTTGGTAGAAATCAAATTTGCATATGTATTTGATTCCACAGCTATCTGGTTGTGGAATTTTCTTTATGGAAAGAATTTTCCATCACTGATTCTATCTTTTTTAATGGTTATAGTAATAGCAGGATTTTAACTCTATTTGAGTCAGTTTTGCTAAGTTATACTTTATTTCTAGAAATTTGCCCATTTTATCTAAGTTCTAAAATTAATTAGCAAAAAGTTGGTCACAATATCCTCTTAATACCACATTGATGTCTACAGGAGCTAGAGTGATGCCTCTTTACTCATTATTTCAGTCTTCTTTCTATTTTCCTTGATTGGTTCATTTTATTAGTCTTTTCAAAGAACCAACGTTTAAATTTTTTGATCCTCTATTACAGTGATGGGCAACCTTTTGAGCTTGGTGTGTCAAACTTTGCCAAAAAACTGAACATAACTCGGGTAGTGTGTCACTTTGAGGAAAAAACTAACTCCAAGACTCTAGTCGCAGATGTTTCATCCTCAGGAGCAGCAAATGTTTCATCCTCGGCATGCGGCCGCGTGTCATCAGAAATGTCTATGCGTGTCAGTGCTGACACGCGTGTCATAGGTTTGCCATCACTGCTCTATTAGCTGCTTTCTTTGTCACTAATTTATGCTCTTCTCTCTCTCTCTTTTTTTTACCTGTTTAACAATTTTTTTAATTTACATTTTGTAGATTTTTAAAAAATCTTTATTGTTCAGATTATTGCAGTTGTTCCTCTTTTATTCCCCCCATAGCTCCCCTCCACCCGGTTCCCACCCCACCCCATGCCCTTACCCCTCTCCCCCACTGTCCTCATCCATAGGTGTATGACTTTTGTCCAGTCTCTTCCCGTACCCCCTACACCCCTTTTCCCCTGAGGATTGTCAGTCCACTCCCTTTCTATACCCCTGATTCTATTATATTCACCAGATTATTCTGTTCATCAGATTTTTTATTCACTTGATTTTTAGATTCACTTGTTGATAGATATGTATTTGTTGTTCATAATTTTTATCTTTATCTTTTTCTTCTTCTCCCTCTTCTTACAGAATACCTTTCAGCATTTCATATAATACTTGTTTGGCAGTGATGAACTCCTTTAGCTTTTTCTTATCTGTGAAGCTCTTTAGCTGCCCTTCAATTCTGAATGATAGCTTTGCTGGGTAGAGTAATCTTGGTTGCAGGTTCTTGCTATTCATCACTTTGAATATTTCTTGCCACTCCCGTCTGGCCTGCATGGTTTCTGTTGAGAAATCAGCTTACAATCGTATGGGTGCTCCCTTGTAGGTAACTAACTGTTTTTCTCTTGCTGCTTTTAATATTCTCTCTTTGTTTTTTGCTCTTGGCATTTTAATTATGATGTGTCTTGGTGTGGTCCTCTTTGGATTCCTTTTGTTTGGGGTTCTCTGCGCTTCCTGGACTTGTAAGTCTATTTCTTTCACCAAGTGGGGGAAGTTTTCTGTCATTATTTCTTCAAAGTTTTCTGTCATTATTTCTTGCTCTCTCTCTTCTTCTGGCACCCCCATAATTCAGATATTGGTATGCTTGAAGTTGTCCCAGAGGCTCCTTACACTATCTCCATATTTTTGGATTCTTTTTTCTTTTCCGGTTGAGTGTTTTTTGCTTCTTTGTATTTCAAATCTTTGACTTGATTCTTGTGATTCTCTAGTCTGCTGTTGGATCTCTGTATATTATTTTTTATTTCAGTCAGTGTATGCTTAATATCTAGTTGGTCCTTTTTCATATCCTCGAGGGTCTCACTAAATTTATCAGCCTTTTCTAGAAAATTTTTGAAAAACCTTATAACTGTGGTTTTGAACTCTATATCCAGCAGTTTGCTTTCCTCCATTTCTTTCATTTGTGACCTGTTTCTTTGTCTCCGCATTTTGGCTGCTTCCCTGAGTTGATAGAGTGGCTTTGTGTGCTAGGTGTCTTATAGGGCCCAGTGGCTCAGCCTCCCCAGTTACCTGAGGTGGACACTCTTGGTGCACCCCTTTGTGGGCTGTGTGCACAGTCTTGTTGTAGTTAAGCCTTGATTGTTGTTGATATCACTGGGAGGAATTGACCTCCAGGCCAATTGGCTGTGAGGATCAGCTGTGTCTACGATGGGAGAACTTCTGTGCTGGAGACACCCTTATGGGCCAGGACTTGCTTCAGTGGGGCTTTGGCACTCACTGAGTCTGCCCCCTGAGTGTGTCCCTTATGGATCTGAGGAGTTGTAATCTGGATGGTCTTACTCTGACCCCTGAGTACACTGGCTCTTGGATCTCCAAGGAGGTGCTAATTTAGCCTCTTCCTGAGGCCACCCAGCAGGAGCTATGGAGAGACCTGCAGATTCCTCTTCTTTAATTGAGTTTTGGAGATGCCCAGATGAGGCCCAGCTGTGAAGCAATGCAAGCTGCTGTGAGGCCTTGGGCCTTCTTTTGGATGTTCTGGGTCTCTCTGACTCAGCTGCAGTTTGTTAGGTAAGTTTAGATTTCAAAGGACCAGGCCATTCATATGCAAAAGCCTCTGTGCTCAGCTTGGATGGGGCAGAGTCTCAGGCAGAGCAAACAGCAATGGCTTCCCATCAGCCCTGCCCTAAGAGGCCCCTGGGTCTCAGTGTCCCTTGATAATCGCTGCAAGGACCTCTGAGAGAAAGTTGCCCCCAAGTTCCGCCCGCTTCCAGACAGTCCAGTTTCTCCCCGTATGAGTCTGGGTCCCCAGAGTCTCGCCCAGAACTGGAGCTCAGAGCAGTCGGGAGCTTGTGTCTCCCTCTGGCTTGAAAAAGCCAGCTGCGTACTCAGTTGCCAGCCCTCTCCGCGCCCACACCTCCATACCTCTACACTTTACTTCCGCAGCTCCTCTGAGTCTCAGTGTGCTTTTCTCTTCCCTTCTAGTTGTAGAATTTCCACTTAGCCAGCCTTCCTGTGGTTCTGGATGATGTCAGTTTTTTCTTTTAGTTGTAGTTTTGAAGTGGTTGTGCAAGGCAGCAAGTTCAGGTGTATACCTATGCCGCCATCTTGGTTTCTCCTCCATTTTGTAGATCTATGCTCTTCTCTTTTTACTGCTTTCTATTTGCTCTAGGTTTATTTTGCTATCTTCTCTAGATGAATGCTTGGCTAATTCATTTTCAGACTTTCATATATATAAATCAATGACTATATTTTACTATTAAGTACTCCTTTGCAACTTCTGTACATTTTAATATGTAGCATTTTGTTAGCTCCAAATATTTTCTGAATTCTTTTTTTTTTTTTTACCCAAAGGGTATTTAAAAGTATATTTGTTAATGTCTAACCAATGGAATTTTCTAATTATCTTCTCAGATTAATTTCTAGCATAACTGAAATGCAGTCAGAGAATGCAATACTCTTTATGTAATCACAATCCTTCAAACTGATTGAGACTCGTTTTATATTCCAGTACAAGGTCAATTTGTGAAAATGTTCTGTATGTTCAGGAAAAGCCTTTAAAGATAAGAATTCTGCAGTTATTAGACACACTGTTTTATATATTTCCATTAGGTCAAATGTGTTAATTATGTTCTTCAAAGTTTCTATATCCTTACTGACACATTTTGTTTGTTCTACAAATTAGAAGGAAATTTGTATTAAAATCCCCCAACTATGATTGTGGATTTGTCGATTTCTTCTTTGAGTTCTGCGAATTTTTGCTTTCCATACTTTGAGGCCATTGTTTTCATGAGCATGTACATATTTAAAGCTATCATTATCAACCTCGTTACTGGAACCTTTTATCATATGAACTGTTACTGATTACTGCGGTAACGCTTTCACGTCTTAGTGACTGTCTTTAATTGAACCTTTTATCGTATGAACTGTTACTGATTACTGTGGTAACGCTTTCACGCCTCAGTGACTACCTTTCATGATGCCCTTTGGGTGGCTTTCTCGGCTTGCAGTAGATGTCTCTCTTTTAAAGCGTAAAAGTCTGGCAATTCTTAACTGTCCAAGTGTTTTTCCTTTTTTTGTGTTTTAAAATTGCTATTTGCCTGCCTGTTTTATTCACTATAGTCTCCTTTTCACGATTCCAGCAGTATATTGCTGAAAGACTATGACAGTAGCTCATTTCCGGAGTGTGTATGGAGGGCAGGTCTCTGCTCCCCTTTGTTGGTTAGTTGGTACTGGTCTTTGACACACCTCTCTGACTCCAGGCTTTCAAACTTACCGCTTCAGCCCAAAGCAGCTGCTGCTCCCATTTGTTGCTCAGCACAAGGCAATTAGGGGGAGGAGCCAACTTGTATGACGGATACAACTGTGGACCCCAAGTAATCTCCCTGTCAATGTCTTAGGTGCCATGCTGTTCCTTCTCTATATTGACTCAAGACTTGTTCCTCTGGTACTTCTTCAGCATTGTGTTCTGGGTTAGCTTTTCCTTTTCTGTTACATGTTTCAGCAAATGTAATTCTGTTGGCTTTCTATCTTTCAAGACTTCCTCCAATTGACTGATCCATGTAGGGTACTTCCTATTCTACTCAAGAGAAATTGTGCTTCTGTTTTCACATTGCTGTGTACAGTTGCTCTCATTTCATTAGTCTCGAAGGCAGAATGGGTCCAGAATGCGAAGGCCAAGCTGATATCTCCATAAAATTGATAATTTTGTTTTATGTGGCTACCAAGCTACCTTACCTCCAATCTCAGTAACACATTATATTGCTTTGGTTTTCATGACTAAAAATATATATGCTCTGATATATTAACATTTTAAGCATCTGCTCTATTACTTACCTTTAAACTCTTCACGTCCTCTTCTACATCGTCTTCTAAATTATGTAAATAAAAAGGCCTAAATATTTCTTCAATGCCTAGATAAGAAAAACAGTACTTTAAATTTCTTAAGTATTTTGTAAAATAAAACTGAAATGTTAGTAATCTATTATCTTGGAATTACTTACCTTATCTGTGGGAAAGCAGTAAAATAAAAATGTAAATACCAATTCACTGACTTTCAGGAAAAGACTAACAAGATTAGTAACTAGGGAGACAGAACAAGGGACAGTATAACACTGGAGACCAAGAGCTCCTGCCTAACAGCATGTGCTTTCTCTGGCTATCCGGCACAGAGCCCTATCCACCGTGAGCTGACCTCCAAATGAACCAGGATGGGCGCACTCTGTTTCTGCCTCTGTGGCATCAGATTTATATAGGATGGAATACTCAGAATGAGGATTTGGTATAAAGAGTTACAGCTGTTGGCCTTGAAAGAAAAAAGCAACTGCCACTCTCTGGACGAGGGAGTAGATGTACTTTTCCTTATTTCTCCTGCTAAGCACAATGGAAACCCCTAGACATGTATATAGAACAAATATAAGAAGACTCTGAGCAGAGGAGAGACAAAGGCAGACCAGATAGGGACTTTGGGATCTGAGAAAAGACATGACAATGAGTTCACTGGGTTTTCCTTTTGCCTCATAGATTCCAGACTTGCACCCGAAAAAGCTAGCAACCCAACAACAACAAAAGCCCAACCAAACCCCAACCAATAAAATACTTCCTATTCTATTCCAGAGAAATTGTGCTGCTGTTTTCATATTACTGTGTATAGTTTCTCTTATTTCATTAGTCTTGAAGGAGGAATGGTCCAGAATGCCAAGTTGTTATCTGCATAAAATTGCTAAGGGGCAACCTAGCAGGACAGAAAACCTTCAGTCAATTTCCACATTGGAACCAAAATACACAGAAAAACGGTAGCTTCATCTCCATCCCTACCAGCAAAGGCTGAGTGTGAGTGGATATGTCCAACCTCATGAGACAGTAACAGGGTGCTCACCATTCCAACAAGGATGATGTCAGAGAGGTCCACATAGGAGGCTGGGACTTACCTTTTTCCTGGATGGTAATGAGCCCCTCCATTCCTGTGGGGTCAGTAGACTACAAGGCAGACTGGACTTGCAACCTCACCTTGAAGTAACAAAATGCCCTTTCTCTGTCCCGATGGGGAAGTGTAGAAGGAGGCACAATGGGGAGTTAGTACTTTCACCTCCAATGCCGTGTCCATGGAGACCATGTGGACGCTGCAGGAACTTCCACCCCTGACCAGTCAACAAGGAGCCCCCTCTACTTCACACGTCAACAGGGCTAAGTGGGGAATCTGGACTCCCCTCAACCTGGTACTAACAAGGTGGCAAAACCATCCCACAGACAACACCATGCCAGAGAAAGCCAGCTGTAACTGAAAGCTTAAAGAAGACCCAGATCTCCTAACACATTAAGAAAGAAAAGCCCAACAAAAGTTTTATTGAGAAAATCACTCATCATACTGAGAACCAGGAAGATCTCAAGCTGAATAAAAAACAAACAAAAAAACACCACAACAATCAATAGATGCCAACAGCGAGATGACAGATATTAGATTTTTTTAAACTTTATTTTTATTGTTGAGGGTATTACAGATGCATCCTATTCCCTAACCCCTTTGCCCCACCCCTCCTGGCTCCTGCCCCATCCCAGGCCTTCACTGCACTATTGTCTGTGTCCATGGGCTATGCATATATGCATATAAGTTCTTTAATTAATCTCTTCCTCTTTCCCCCACACCCCACCATTCCCTGTAAGGTCTGGCAGTCTGTTCCATGCTTCCATGTCTCTGGACCTATTTTGTTTGTTAGTTTATTCTGTTCATTAGATTCCACATATAATTGAGATCATGTGATATCTGTCTTTCTTTGACTGGCTTATGTTATTTAGTTTAACATAATAATCTCCAGATCCCTCCATGCTATCTCTAAGAGTAAGAGATCCTTCTTTTTTTGTTTTCTACAGCTGCATAGTATTCCACTGTATAAATGTACCACAGCATTTTTTACCACTCATCTACTGATAGGCACTTCCAGATCTTGACTGTTGTAAATAACGCTGCTATGAATATAGGGGTGCATATATTCTTTCTGATTGATGTTTCGGGATTGTTAGGATATATTCCCAGAAGTGGGATTGCTGGATGAAACAGCAGTTCCATTTTTAATTTTGTGTGTGTGTGTGTGTGAATCCTCACCAGAGGATATTTTTTCCATTGATTTTTATTTTATTTAAAACTAGAGGCCCATTGCACGAAGATTTGTGCAACAGACCTTCCTTCACCTGGCTGCCGGCACCAGTTTTCCTCCGGCACCGGGGACCCAGGCCTTGGCTCTGGCCACTGCCTTCCGCCTTCTTTCAGGGTCGGGGCTTGGACCCCGGCGGCGGTGGCGTGGGGTGGGCACTGCCCAGCCCCGTGCCGACATCCGTGATCAGGGCGCCACCGCCACCCAGGTCCCTCAGTGATCGAGGCACAGCCGCCACCTGGGTCCCTCAGCGATAGGAGCGCCTCTGCCATCTGGGTCCCTCAGCGATGGGGGGCGGGGCAGCGCGTGGGGGCCACCATCTTTGCTGGGTTACTTTTGCATAGTGCCCCTGATTGGCTGTGGGCATAGCGAAGGTACGGTCAATTAGCATATTACTCTTTTATTAGGTAGGTTATCCTATCTAATAAAAGAGTAATATGCAGATTGACCATCACTCCAACACATGTGATGGCTGCCCCCATGTGGACACAAGATGGCCACCACAAGATGGCCGGCATGGGAGGGCAGTTGGGAGGAACCAGACCTGCAAGGGAGGGTGGTTGGGGGCAATCAGGCCAGCAGGGAGGGCAGTTAGGGTAGACCGGGCCAGCAGAGGAGGGCAGTTGGGGGCGACCAGGCCTACAGGGGAGGGTAGTTGGGGGGAACCAGGCCTATAGGGGAGGCCAGTTAGGGGTGACCAGGCCTGCAGGGGAGGGTAGTTAGGGGCAACCAGGCTGGAAAGGGAGGGCAGTTAGAGGTTACCGGGCCAGCAGGGGAGGGCAGTTGGGGGCAACCAGACCTGCAGGGAAGGGTAGCTGGGGGGAACCTGGCCTGCAGGGGAGGGCGGTTGGGGGGAACCAGGCCTGTAGGGGAGGGTAGTTAGGGGCGACCAGGCCAACAGGGGAGGGCAGTTAGGGGTGACCAAGCCATCAGGGGAGCAGTTAGGCGTCAATCAGGCTGGCAGGGGAGTGGTTAGGGGGTGATCAGGCTGGCAGGCAAGTGAGTGGTTGGAAGCCAGCAGTCCTGGATTGTGAGAGGGATGTCCGACTGCCCATTTAGGCCCGATCCTGGTGGGATCGGGCCTAAATGGGCAGTCGGACATCCCTCAAGGGGTCCCAGATTGGAGAGTGTGCAGGCTGGGCTGAGGGACAACCCCCCCCCCCATGCACGAGTTTCATGCACCGGGCCTCTAGTGTATATATATATATATATATATATATATATATATATATTAATATTAATAATATTTCAGAGAGAGAGAGAGAGGGGCGGGGGAGGGGGGAGAAACATCAATGATGAGAGAGAATCATTGATTGGCAGCCTCCTGCATGCTTCCCACTGGGAATTGAGCCTGCAACCCGGGCATGTGCTCAGACTGGAAATCAAACTATGTGGGTCATAGGTGGATGTTCAATCACCAAGCTACACCAGCCGGCCTTCCATTGATTTTTAGAAAGCATGGAAGGGAGGGAGGGAAAGGTGTAGGGAGGGACAGAAGAAGAAACAGAGGGGGAGAGAGAGGGAGGGAAGGAGGGAGAGAGGTGAGATGCAACTAATTGACTGGGGCCAGTGACTGAACCTGCCCTTGACTGGGAATGAAACCCATGACAATTTGGTGCATGGACTGACAATCTAACCACTGAGAAACATGGACTGGGGCCCATTTTTAATTATTTCAATACTGCTTCACAATGGTTGCACCAGTCTGCATTCCCACCAGCAGTGTTATTCTCCTTTTCCCACATCCTCACCAGCACTTGATATTTGTTGATTTATTAATGGTAGCCATTCTGGCAGGTGTGAAGTGATACCTCATTATAGTTTAATTTGAATCTCTCTGATGATTAGTAACATTGAATATTTTTTCATATGTCTCTTAGCCATCTCTATGCCCTCTTTGGAGAAGTGTCTAGTTACTTTGATTTGGACTGTTTGATTTCATTTTGTCAAATTGTATGAGTTCTTTATATATTTTAGAATTTAACCCCTTATCAGATGTATCATTGGCAAATATGTTCTCCCAAACAGTGTGCTCCCTTTTAATTTTGAGGATGATTTGTTTTGCTATGCAGAAACTTTTTATTTTGATGTGGTCTCATTTGTTTATTTTTTCCTTTGCTTCTCTTGCCCTAGGCCCGTGGTCGGCAAACTGCAGCTCACGAGCCACATGCAGCTCTTTGGCCCCTTGAGTGTGGCTCTTCCACAAAATACCACGGCCTGGGTGAGTCTATTTTGAAGAAGTGGCGTTAGAGGAAGTTTAAGTTTAAAAAATTTGGCTCTCAAAAGAAATTTCAATCGTGGTACTGCTGATATTTGGCTCTGTTGACTAATGAGTTTGCCGACCACTGCCCTAGGCAATGTATCTGCAAAAATTCTGCTCAGTGAGACATCTGAGATTTTACTGCCTATGGTTTCTTCTAGGATTTTTTTGGTTTTATGACTTACATTTAAGGCTTTTATCCATTTTGAGTTTATTCTTGTGTATGGTATAAGTTTGCGATCTAGTTTCATTTTTTTGCATGTACTAGTATCTGTTCAATTTTCCCAAAACCATTTACTCCATTGTATGTTCTTGCCTCCTTTGTCAAATATTAATTGAGTGTAATGGCGTGGGTTGATTTCTGAGGTCTCTGTTCTGTTCCATTGATCAATGTGTCTGTTCTTGCACCAGTACCAGGCTGTTTTTATTACAATGGCTTTGTAGTATAACTTGAAATCTGGTATTGTGATCCCTCCAACTTTCTTCTTCTTTCTCAAAATTACTGTGGCTATTCAAAGTATTCTTTGGTTCCATATATATTTTTGGAATATTTGTTCTAGATCTGTGAAATATGCCATTGACAGCTGATTAGGGATTGTGTTGAACCTGTAGATTGCTCTGGATAGTATGGGTATTTAAATTATGTTAATTCTTCCAATCCATGAACACACTATATGCTTCCACTTGTTTGTTATCTTCCTCTATTTCTTTTTTCAATATCCTATAGTTTTCTGAGTACAGATTTTTACCTCCTTGGTTAAGTTTATTCCTGGGTATCTTTTTTTTTTTTTTTTGCAATGGTAAATGGGATTATTTTTTAGTTTCTCTTCCTGAGAGTTCATTTTGGGTCTATAAAATGCCACCAATTTCCAGATGTTAATTTGTATTCCACTACTTTGCCAAATTAATTTATTAAAACTAGCAGTTTTTTGATGGAGTCTTTAGAATTTTCTATGTACACTGTCATGTCATCTGCAAATAATGACAGTTTTACTTTCTCTTTTCCAATTTGGATGCCTTTTTTTTTTCTTCTTCTTGTCTGATCGCTGTGGCTAGGACTTCCAGGACTATGCTGAGTAAGAGTGGTGAAAGCGGACATCCTTGTCTTGTACCTGTTCTTAAGGGAAACGCTTTTAGTTTTTGCCCATTGAGTATGATGTTGGCTGTAGTTTAGTCTTGTATGGCTTTTATTATGTTGAGGTATGATCACTCTATTCCCCCTTTATTGAGAGTTGTTATCAAAAAAGGGTGCTGGAGTCCTAGCTGGTGTAGCCAAGTGTGTCGGCCTGTGGACTGAAAGGTCCTGGGTTCAATTCCTATCAAGGGCATATGCCCGGGTTTCAGGCTTGAACCCCAATAGTGGGTGTGCAGGAGACAGCTGATCAATGATTTTCTCTCATCATTGATGCTTCTATTTCTCTCTCCCTCTCTGAAATCAATAAAAATAAATACATACATACATACATACATACATACATAAATCATGTTGGATTTTGTCGAATGCTTTTTCTGTACCTATTAATATGATCATGTGGTTTTGTCTTTCAATTTGTTTATGTGATGTAGTCATGTTTATTGATTTGCGAATATTGTACCAGCCTTGCATCCCCGGAATAAATCCCACTTGATCATGGTATAGGATCTTTTTAGTGTATTGCTAGGTCCAATTTGCTAATATTTTATTAAGGATCTTAGCACTCTGTTCATCAGGGATATTGGCCTATAATTTTCTTTTCTTTTTTTTTTTGTAATTTCTTTATCTGGCTTTGGAATTAGGATTATGCTGGCCTCATAAAAAAAGCTTCAAAGTCTTCCCTCTTCTTGAGTTTTTTGGAATAGTGTGAGGGCGATAGGTATTAGTTCTACTTTGAATGTTAGGTAAAACTCACCTGTAAATCCTTTCGGTCCAGGACTTTTGTGTTTTGTTGTTGTGTCTTTTTTTTTTTTAGTTCTTCAATTTCTTTAGCTGTTATCAGCCTATTCAGGTTTTCTGATTCCTCCTGATTGAATTTTGCAAGATTGTATGTTTCCAGAAATTTGTCCATTTCATCCAGGTTGTCTAGTTTATTAGCATATATAGATGTTCATAGTATTTTCTTACCATCCTCTGTATTTCTGTGGTATCAGTTGTTATGTCACCACTTTCATTTCTGATTTTATTTATTGGGGTCCCCTCTCTGTTTCTTGATGAGTCTGGCTAAAGGTTCACATATCTAGTTTATCTTTTTAAAGAACTAGCTCTTCTTTTCATTGATCCTTTGTATTTTTTTAGTTTCTTTGTCATTTATTTCCACTCTGGTTTTTATTATTTCCTTCCTTCTACTTCCTCAGAACTTTTCTTGCTGTTCTCTTTGTAATTCTTTCAGTTGTAGGGTTACTTTGAGCTTTTTCTTGTTTCTTGAGGTAGGCCTGTAAAGCTATGAACTTCCCTGTCAGTACTGTTTTTGCTGTGTCCCATAGATTTTGCATTGTTGTGTGTGTGTGTGTGTGTGTGTGTGTGTGTTGTTGTTGTTGTTTCATTTTTATTCCAGGAAGTTTATTTCTTGCTTGATATCATTGGTAACCCATTCATTGTTTGATAACATGCTACTTAGCCTCCATGTTTTGGAATGTTTTTGAGTTTTTTAAATTGTAATTGATTTCTACCTTCATGCTGTTGTGTTCTGAGATGCTTGATATGATTTCAGTCTTCTTAAACTTTTAAGAGACTTATTTTGTGTCCTAACTTGTGGTTTATCTTTGAGACTGTCCATTTGTACTTGAGAAGAATGTATATTCTGCAGCTTTGGGATGAAATGTTCTGTAAATAGCAATTAAATCCATCTGATCTAGTGTGATATTTAAGGTTGCTGCTTTCTTGTTTTTTGTCTGGAAGATTTATCCAGTGATGTCAGGGGGGTGTTAAAGTCTCCCACTGTGACTGTACTGTTGTTAGTCTGTCCGTTAAATTCTATCAAGAGATTTTTATATATTTGGGTGCTCCTGTATTGGGCGCATATATGTTTACAAGGAATATATTTTCTTGCGGAATCATTCCCTTTAGTATTATATAGTGATATTTTTCTCTTGTTGTACTAGTAGCATTTGTTGTGAAGTCCATTTTGTCAATTGTAAGTAATGCTACCCCTGCTTTTTTTGTTTGCTTGTTTCTATTTGCTTGGAAAATATTTTGCAATCCCTTCACTTTCAACCTGTGTGTGTGAGTCATTTGTTTTGAGATGGGTCTCTTATGGACAGCATATATATGTGTCATGTTTTCTTATTCATTCAGCAGCTCTATGTCTTTTTATTGGAGCACTTAATCCATTTACATTTAAGGTTATTATTGATAGGTAATTATTTATTGCCATTTTTATGCCTGTTCTTCTCTCTCTCTTCCTATTTCTTCTTCTTCTTACAATAGTCCCTTTAGCATTTCTTGCAATGCTGGTTTTGTGTTAATAAACTCTTTTAGACCTTTTTAGTCTGGGAAGCTCTTTATTTCACCTTCAATTTTGAATGATAACTTTGCTGGACAGAGTAGTATTGGTTTCAGGTCCTTGCTTTTTAATATTTTGAATACTTCATGCCATTCCCTTCTGGCCTGTAGTGTTTCTGTTGAGAAATCAGCTGACAGCCCTATGGGAGCTGCTTTGTAGATAAATGGCTATCTCACTCTTACTGCCCTTAAGATTTGTCTTTAACCTTTGCCATTTTAATTACAATTTGTCTTGGTGTGGGTCTCTTTGTGTTCCTCTTGACTGACTCTCTGTGCTTCCTGAACTTGTGTGACTTTTTCCTTTACCAGGTTAGGGAAGTTTTCTGTCATTATTTCGTCAAACAGGTTTTCTATCTCTTGCTCACTTTCTTTTCCCTCTGGTAACCTTATGATGTGGATTTTGTTCCATTTAATTGTTCCAAAATTTCCTTAAACTCTCCTCGTGCTTTTTAAGTATGTTTTCCTTTTTGCTGTTCTAATTGAGATTTTTTTTTCTACCATGTCTTCCAAATTGCTGATTCCATCCTCTGCTTCATCAAGCCTGTTTTTAATTGCTTTCAGTATTCCTGATGTCAGATATAGTATTCTTCATTTTTGCCTTGTTCTTATTCATTGTTTCTATGCCTCATTTTATGATAATGTAGTGCCCATTATGTTCCTTATAATTCCCATTAACTTCCTTGTAGTTATCAGTAAGTTCCTTGAGCATGCTTATAACCACTACTCTGAAATCAATGTCTGATAAACTGCTTACCTCCATCTCACTTAGGTATTTTTCTGAAGATTTCTCCTTTTCTTTAATTTGGGGATTGTTTCTTTGTCTCCCCATTTCAGTTGTCTCTTAGTGCTTATTTCTATATATTAGATATGACTACTTATGACTCCCAGTCTTCATGGGGTGGACTTTTGTAGAAAATATCCTGTGGAACCCAGTAGTGTAGTCTCCTTAAACCCCTGAACTAGATGCTCTAGGAATGACCCTTTTGTGGGTTATTTGGGCTCTCCTGTTGTAACTGGGTCTTGATTGGTGTTTTCCCATTTGTGGGTGGGACCTCCTTTCAGGCTGGCTGACTGAGAAGCTCAGCCCAAACCACATCATGTGAGCTGTTGTACTGGTGCTGACAGGGCAAAACAAAACAAACAAACAAAGACATATAAGAGATCCCAACAGCAAAACAACCACAAAAGAAAATATAACTACAAAAGAGAAAAAGAAGATAAGAATAAAACAAAACAAAAAAAGGAAAAGGTAATAATACTACGAATAAAATATAAATAAAAACAATACTAGAAGAGGAAAAGAGGAAGAAAAAAGATTCTGAAAGTAAACAAGGGAGAGAAATAAAATAAGAGAAAAGAATAAGAAAATGAAAACAGTAAGAAAGAAGAGAAAGAAAAAATTGTGAAAAGGTGAAAAAAAGATAAAGTGAAAGGAGCCATAGAAAGAAACAATAAAAATAGAGTAAGAAAAGGAAGAAGGCAAATAAGAGATATGAAAGAAACAAGGGAAAAAAGAGAAAAAAATAACAATAAAACCAAAGCAATGAAAAAAGAAATATATTGAACCCCTCCCCCAGAAGGTTGCAGGCTCGATCCCCAATGTGGGGCATGCAGGGAGCAGCCAATGGATGTTTTTCTCTCGTCATTGATGTTTCTATATCTCTCTCCCTCTTCCTTCCTCTCTGAAATCAGTAACAATATACTAAATAAAAATTAAAAAAAAAACTTTCAGTACCACCCCCTGACCTCCATGGAGTCCAATCACCAATGATTTAATCAATCATGCCTACCTAGTGAAGCCTCCATGTAAATCTCTAAACAATGGAGTTTGGAGAGCTTTCAGGTCAGTGACTTCATTGAGTTTCTGAAAGAGTGGCATGTCTGTAGTACCTCCACTCCCTCTCCACTCCCCAAATACCTTGCTTTATGCCTTCCATTGGTTGTTCCTGAGTTGTATCCTTTATAATAAACCAGTAAATGTAAGTAAAATGTTTTCCTGAGTTCTGTGAGTTGTCCTAGTGAATTACCATATCCAGGGAGTGTTATGAGGACTCCTGAATTTGTATTCCAGCTGGGAGGAAGTGTGGGTTGCCTATTTGTATCTGGTCTTTGAAATGGAGATAATTTTGCAGCAGGACTAAGCCCTTAAACCTGTGGAGTCTGACAATAACTCTGGGTAGATAGTGTCAGAATTTAGTTGAAGTCTAGGACACACAGTTAGTGAAACATTTGGTGCCAGAAGCAGTATTAGAAAAAAGACACCATATCCTGGCCAGTGTGGCTCAGTAGGTTAGGCATCATCCCATACACCAAAAGGTTGCCAGTTCGATTCCCAGTCAGGGCACATGCTAGTTTGTGGGCTCAATCCCTGGTGGGAGACTGTGCAGCAAGCAGCTGATACATGTTTCATTCTCACATCGATGCTTCTCTCTCTCCCTCTTCTTCTCTCTCTAAAAATCAATAAAAATATTTTTTAAAAGAAAAAGAAAAAAGACACCACAACACAGCAATAAAAAATACAACAGACTTTCTTTCTCCTCTTGCATTTTCTAAACTATATTTGACAGTTGAAGCATAACTGTAACACTCTCATGTGTTCAAAATGTACAGAGAAAATATTTAAAGCAATTATATACAGGGGAAGGTAAAGAGACTTAAAGTTTTTATACTTCTCTTAAACTGGAAAAATAATATTAGTAGACTCTGATCAATTATGTATAGATTATGTAATACCTATAGCATCCAATAGAAACACTACATTTAAAGATATTATAGGTAAGTCAAATAGAATTCTAAAAAATATTCAAGAATTCATAGGAAGGCAGGAAAAAAACAACAACAAAGAAAAAAACTCAAAAAGGCAGATGTGAGCCCTAACATATCAATAATTACATTAACTGTAAATAGTCCAAAAACACCAGATGAAAGACAGAGATTGGCAAAATATTTTAAAAAAATAATAACCCAACTATTAGTATATGCTCTCATAAGAAACTCACTTCATATATGATTATAGGCAGCTTAACCTAAGAAAATGAGTAAAGCTTTCTACTCATAGAAAGCAGGGTAGCTATATCAATACCCAATAAAGTGAACTTCAGAGCAAAAATAATTACTACAGACTGAAAGGAACATTTATCTACACTAATAAAAGAGAAAGATGCAAACTGTACTTTCGCAACGCCCACCAGCCAATCAGGAGTGAGTATGCAAATTAACCCAACAAAGATGGTGGGTTAATTTGCATATGCAGGCGCTGAGCGGCCGGGGGTAGGGCGGGATGCAGGTGTTCTGGGCCTGTGGGCAGTGTGGGAAGGCGGAAAGGTGGCTCCGGCCGGAGCAAATCCGTGCCGGCAGCCAGGGGAAGGAAGGCCCATTCTTGCACGAATCTTCATGCATCAAGCCTCTAGTATAATGATAAAAGGATCAATCCATTAAGACATAACAATCCTAAATGAATATGCACCAAACAACAGAGATACACAAAAATTAACTCCAAATGGATCATGTTTTCCAATAAGATATAAAAGGAGTAACTGGCAAGAAAGACAACCAAATTTTTAGTTCTGTGCTCTTGTTCTGTTAGCAATGAAGAATTTCCCTTGACAATCATAGAAAAAATTAACAACACAGACCTAAATGTAAAATTGTAAGAATTTTAGAACAAAACATAGAAGAAAATCTTTGGGACCTAATCCTGACAGTTCTTAGACTTGACACTAAAAGTACAATTCATAAGCAAAAAAATTAATAAACTAGACTTCATTGAAATAAAAAAAAACAAAACACTTTTACTCTCAAAGACCCTGCTAAGAGAATGAACAAACAAGCTAAAGATTGGGAGAAAATATGTAAAAACTACATATCCACCAAGAGAATACTATACAGAATATACTGTATAAAGAACATTCACAATTCAATAGTAAAAAACAACAACAAGCAATCCAATTAGAAAATGGAAAAAAGACATAAAGCAATTGTTAGGGTCGCCAAAGGAGGAATGCATGAGGCCAAAGGGGTGAAGAATTATGAATTTATTGGGTCATCTGGATACCAGATGGGCTGAGCCCCCAAATGGCACCAGCCCCCAGGGACTGGGAGTCAGAGGTTTTTAAAGGACTCTAAGTGGGCTTTTTCTGAGGGGAAAATTCTCTGTGCAGGTCAGGATTCTGGGAAACTCTGGAGGGGACAGATAATGGTCTTAGCAGGTGGAATGTGGTCTAAGCAAGTGGAATGTCCATTGTGAAGTGGCCTGAAGGTCAGTTTCCAGGGGAGGGGGTATTGATTCAATTATTTGATCAGACCTAACAGCAGTATTTCACCAAAGAAAATAAACAGATTGAAAATAAGTACATGAAAAGATATTCAATGTCATTAGTCATTTGAGAAATGCAAATTTAAACCACAATGAGATATTACATCACACCTATTACAATGACTAAAATAAAAATACGACAATACTAGTAAATGTGGACGAAGATGGAGAGAAACTAGATCACTCACACATTGCTGATGGGAGTATATAAAATAGCAGAACTACTCTAGAAAACAGTTTGGCAGTTTCTTAAAACCAACCAAACACCTAAACATGAAACTACCACCAAACTAGCTATTTCACTGCTGGGTATTTATTCCAGAGAAATGAAGACTTCTATTCACAGAAAACCCAGTAACATGAATATTTACAGCAGCTTCAGTCCTAATAGCCCAAAACTGGGAACAAACCAGATGTTCTTCAAGGAGTGAATAAACCAACTTTGGTACATCCATACCATGGAATAGTACTCAACAATAAAAAGCAATAAATCACTGATATACACACCTGGATGAATCTCTAGAGAATTATACTGAGTGGCAAAAAGCCAACCTCACAGATTACCAAAAGGTATTTTATGATTCCATTTATGTAACATTCATGAAATAACAAAATTATAGAAATGGAGAACAGTTTAGTGGTTTCCAGAGGGGAGGGAGGAGTGGGATTAGGGAGAGAGGTGGATGTAGCTATAAAAAGGACAACCTGAGAGAGTGTGAGTGAGGAACCCATAGAGGAGAGTGTAGACGTGTGTGTGTGTGTGTGTGTGTATGAGCTAGGGTCAGTTAGATTCTGCAGGTCTTCCAAGGGGCTGCCTAACCGGGCAGTCCTAGACGGCGGAGCCCCGCGCACAAAGCGGACACATCTCAGCGGCTGGTGCGGACGCGGAGACCACGCCATCTTGAGAAACAGAGCCGCCTGAGACTCGGATCCTGGCTTCTGACACAAACCAAGACCCTGCAGCCACTGGGGACAGAGAACTGCTATCACAGCTTCAGACCAACAAACAACAAGAATCCAGACTTCCCGGCAGAATTCCGTGAGTCAAAGAGCCTATCCCCCTTCCTGCAGGCGCGCAGACAGCGCCATAGTAACTGATAGATCCCCCCCCTCGCCCAAGCCACAGAACTTTGCACAGGGATTCGCTCCCCCTCAGGGAATTTGCCGCGCGCAGGACAGAAGCAGCTCCCTGTTGAAGAAATCTGTCAGTGCGCACAGAGGGCTCCCCTTCAGAGAATTTGGGGGAATTTGGCTTGCAGGTCACAGCTCCCCCTTCAGGGAATCTTAGTGCTTGCACAGAGGGGCTTCCCCTTTGGGGAATTTGGTGCGCAGGACGGACTCTGCCCCCCTTCCGGGACTCCGGTAGAGTGCATGGAGCCAGCTCACCTTCAGGAAATTAAGAGTGTGCGCCCTAGCCGGTTTGGCTCAGTAGAGAGAGCACACACAGGATGCAGCTCCACTTCAGGGAATTTGGCATGCCGGACACAGCTGCCTGGGATCCCTGACTCACAGCGCATTCACACTAAGAGCCAGCGACCCCAATTGTTGGTGCATGCACACACAGGGACCCTGATTCTCAACGAGAAACCGCACAAGGCAACAGAGACTCTGACACTTGAGTCTTGGTGCAGAAACAGGGAAACTCTGACTCCTGGCACATGCTAAGGATCTCATTTTCGGCACATACCAACAGTGTGGTGCAGACAGGGCCCCTGATTCTAAGAGTGCACACGAGACCACACGGAACACTGGGGACACTGACCCTGGGCAAGTCTGGTTCCCACCAACCAAAGGCAGCCACACGTCCTAGTGTCAGAGCACTTCAGTGAAACTCAGGTGGAGCGAAGTCCCCACAGCACATGGCCCAGGTCCACGCAAACGGAAGCTTGAGCTTTCTGGTGATAGCCAGAATGGGGAAACGAAATAACTCACAGAGGAAAGAAAATGTGGAGTCGCCAAGAAAGGAAATCAGTGAAACTGAAGCTTGCAACATGACCGAAAAGGAGTTTAGAGTAATGGTCGTGGAATTTATACATCGGATGGATGAGAAAATCAACAACTTATGCAAGAATCAGGAAGAAATGAAAAGTGATACAGCTACAATCAAAAACACCATGGAAAGTTTCAACAGTAGACTACAAGAAGCAGAGGACCGAATTAGTGAGTTAGAAGATCAGGTACAGAAACAAGCTCAATCTGAACAGCAATTGGAGAAAAGAATTAAAAAGCAGGAGGAAAGCCTAAGGGAGCTTCGGGACAACATGAAACGAAGTAACATACGTGTAATAGGGCTGCCAGAAGGACAAGAAGAGCAGCAGGGATTAGAAAATCTATTTGAAGAAATAATGACAGAAAACTTCCCGGATATGGGAAAGATAAAAGTTACGCAAGTACAGAGAGTCCCAAGCAGGATCAACCCCAAAAGACCCACACCAAGACATGTCATAATTTCAATGGCAAATATAAATGATAAAGAGAGAATCTTAAAGGCGGCAAGAGAGAGGCAGAGAGTTACCTACAAAGGAACACCCATCAGATTGTTAAATGATTACTCAACAGAAACACAACAAGCTAGAAGTGAATGGAAGGAGGTATACAAAGTGTTGCAAAGCAAAGACTGAATCCAAGAATACTATATCCAGCAAGACTATCAATCAAAATTAAAGGGGAAATCAAGAGCTTTGCAGACAAAAAAAGGCTCAAGGAGTTTATCACCACCAAACCAGCAATGCAAGAATTGCTAAAGAAAATACTGTAAAAAGAAGAAATAAACAGGTAAGAAGGAATACAGACACAAAAATAGATATGACTACAAACAAATACCTTTCAGTAATAACTTTAAATGTAAATGGACTAAATGCTCCAATCAAAAGATATCGAGTAGCTGAATGGATAAAAAAACACAACCCATATATATGCTGTCTACAAGAGACACAACTCAGAACAAGAGACTCACACAGATTGAAAGTGAAGGGATGGAAAAATATCTTTCAGGCAAATGGAAATGAAAAAAAGCTGGGGTAGCAATACTTATATCTGACAAAATAGACCTCAAAGTAAATTCCATAACAAGAGATAAAGAAGGCCACTTCATAATACTAAAGGGAGAAATCCAACAAGAAGAAATAATTCTGGTAAACATATACGCTCCCAATATAGGAGCACCCAAATACATAAAAAAACTCCTGGAGGATTTCAAGGGAGAGATTAATAGCAATACAATCATAGTAGGAGATTTTAACACCCCACTATCACCACTGGACAAATCCTCTAAACAAAAAATCAGCAAAGAAACAGCAATCCTAAATGAATCACTAGACCAGATGGAATTAATTGACATCTTCAGAACATTTCACCCCAAAGCCACAGAATATACATTCTTCTCAAGTGCACATGGGTCATTTTCAAAGATAGACCATATGCTGGGTCACAGGCAAAGTCTCTTCAAATTCAAGAAGATAGAAATTATATCAAGCATCTTCTCAGATCACAGCAGCATAAAACTGGAAATCAACTACAATAAATACAATCCAAAGCAATCAAACACATGGAGACTAAACAGCATGCTATTAAACAAGGACTGGGTCACCAGAGAGATCAAGGAAGAAATAAAAAACATCATGGCAACAAATGACAATGAAAATACAACAATCCAAAATCTATGGGACACAGCGAAAGCAGTCTTGAGAGGGAAGTTCATAGCTCTACAAGCCTATTGCAAAAAACAAGAAACAATGGTAATAAATTACTTAACCCTACAACTCAAAGTGCTAGAAAAAGAGCAGCAAGAAAAGCCCAGTGTAACCAGAAGGAAGGAAATAACAAAGATCAGAGCGGAGATAAATGACATAGAGACCAAAGAAACAATACAAAAGATCAACAAAACCAAGAGCTGGTTCTTTGAAAGGATAAACAAGATTGATGGACCTCTAGCTAGGCTCACCAAGAAGCAAAGAGAGAGGACCCAAATAAACAAAATCAGAAATGAAAGAGGTGAAATAACAACAGACCCCGCTGAGATACAAAGGATTGTTACAAAATACTACAAACAACTCTATTTCAATAAACTGGACAACCTGGAGGAAATGGACATATTCCTAGAAAAATATAACCTTCCAAAAATCAATCAAGAAGAATCTAAAGAGCTCAATAGGCCAATAACTATGGACGAAATTGAAGCAGTCATCAAAAAGCTCCCGGCAAACAAAAGCCCGGGGCCTGATGGCTTCACAGGAGAGTTTTACCAAACATTCAAGGAAGAACTAAAACCTATCCTCCTCAGACTATTCCAAAAAATTCAAGAAGAAGGAACACTTCCAAGCTCCTTCTATGAAGCCAGCATCACCCTAATACCAAAACTAGATAAAGACAACACAATGAAAGAGAATTACAGACCAATATCCCTCATGAATATAGATGCCAAAATCCTCAACAAAATTCTAGCAAATCGGCTCCAGCAGTACATCAGAAAGATCATACACCATGACCAAGTAGGATTTATCCCAGGAATGCAAGGATGGTACAATATCCGCAAATCAATAAACGTGATACATCACATAAACAAGTTGAGAGATAAAAATCACAGAGTCATATCAATTGATGCAGAAAAAGCATTTGACAAAATCCAACACCCTTTCTTGATAAAAACTCTCAACAAGGTGGGAATAGAAGGCTCATACCTCAACATAATAAAAGCCATATATGATAAACCCACAGCAAACATCATACTCAATGGGCAAAAACTAAAACCATTTCCCCTAAGAACAGGAACAAGACAGGGATGCCCACTCTCAACACTCCTGTTTGACATAGTACTAGAAGTATTAGCCATTGCAATTAGACAAGAAGAAGAAATAAAAGGCATCCAAATTGGAAAAGAACAAGTAAAGCTGTCTTTATTTGCAGACGACATGATATTGTACAGAAAAAATCCGAAAGACTCCGTCAAAAAACTAATAGACTTAATAAATGAATTCGGCAATGTAGCGGGATACAAAATTAACGCCAAGAAATCTATGGCCTTTTTATACACCAATAGTGAACTTACAGACAGAGAGACTAAAAAGGCAATCCCATTTACCATCGCACCAAAAAAATTAAGATACCTAGGCATAAACTTAACTAAGGAGGTAAAAGACCTATACATGGAAAACTACAGGACACTGAAAAAAGAGATAGAGGAAGACGTAAACAGATGGAAGAACATACCATGTTCATGGATTGGTAGAATCAACATCATTAAAATGTCCATACTACCCAAAACAATCTATAGATTCAATGCACTCCCCATTAAAATACCAATGGCATATTTCACAGACCTTGAAAGAACTCTCCAAAAATTCATCTGGAATAAAAAAAGACCCCGAATAGCCACAGCAATCCTGAGAAAGAAGAATAAAGTAGGTGGGATCTCAATACCAGATTTCAAGCTGTATTACAAAGCCACTGTTCTCAAAATAGCCTGGTACTGGCACAAGTACAGACATATTGATCAATGGAACCGAATAGAGAACCCAGATATCGACCCAAACCACTATGCTCAATTAATATTTGACAAAGGAGGCATGAACATACAATGGAGTCAAGACAGTCTCTTCAATAAATGGTGTTGGGAAAATTGGACAGATACATGCAAAAAAATGAAGCTTGATCACCAACTTACGCCATACACAAAAATAAACTCAAAATGGATACAGGACTTAAACATAAGACGGGAAACCATAAAAATACTAGAGCAATCCACAGGCAGCAAAATCTCAGACTTATGCCAAAAGAAATTCTTCACTGACACTGCCCCTAGGGCAATGGAAGCTAAAGAGAAAATTAACAAATGGGACTATATCAAAATAAAAAGCTTTTTCACAGCAAAAGAAACCATCAACAAAACAACAAGAAGGCCTACTGCATGGGAGAACATATTTGCAAATGGCATCACTGATAAAGGTTTAATCTCCAACATCTACAGGCAGCTTATACAACTTAATAAAAGGAATATAAATGATCCAATAAAAAAATGGGCAACAGACCTAAATAGAATCTTTTCAAAAGAAGACAGAAGGAAGGCCAAGAGACACATGAAAACATGCTCAACATCACTAATTATCCGAGAGATGCAAATCAAAACAACAATGCAGTACCATCTCACACCTGTCAGAATGGCTATCATCAATAAATCAACAAACGACAAGTGTTGGCGAGGATGCGGAGAAAAAGGAACCCTCGTGCACTGCTGGTGGGAATGCAGACTGGTGCAGTATGGAGTTTCCTCAAAAAACTGAAAATGGAACTCCCATTTGACCCAGTAATCCCACTCCTGGGAATATATCCGAAGAAACTAGAAACACCAATCAGAAAGGATATATGCACCCCTATGTTCATAGCAGCACAATTCACCATAGCTAAGATTTGGAAACAGCCTAGGTGCCCGTAAGCAGATGACTGGATCAGAAAACTGTGGTACATCTACACAATGGAATACTATGCTGCCATAAAAAAGAAGGAATTCTCATCATTTGCAGCAACCTGGATGGAATTGGAGAACATTATGTTAAGTGAAATAAGCCAGTCAATGAAAGAAAAATACCACATGATCTCACTCATTTATGGATAATAAAGAACATTATAAACTTGAACATAAAGACAGATACAGAGACAGTAAAGCATCAAACAGACTGTCAAATTACAGGGGGAAAGTTAGGGAGAGGTGGGGGAGATAAGAGATCAATCAAAGGACTTGTATGCATGCATATAAGCATAACCAATGGATGCAAAACTCTGGGGGGTGAGGGCATATATGGGAGTGGGGTGGGGGGTGGCATGGTAAGATATGTACACATATAATACCTTAATTAAAAAAAATTTAAAAAATAAAAAATAAAAAGGACAACCTGAGGGACGCTGGTGGCAATGGAAATATTCTGTATCTGACTGTATCATTCCCAATATCCCAGCTGTAACACTGTGCTATAGTTTGGCCAGATGTATCATTGGGGGAAACCAGGTAAAAGGAGCATGGGCTGTCTCTCTGTCTCAGCTGCTGCATATAAATCTACAATTATCTCAAAATAGGAACTTCAATTTTTAAAACGTGAAAAAGGCATGAAAGAAAAGAAGTCAAGCCAGGAGAAGATTTAGGCTGACTGAGCAAATAAGAAAATAGGCACTAAATCAAAGGACCCTTCTAATCCTCTGGTGTTAAGTGGTAGGTGGGGCTTCATTTCTGTTTTCTCAGAGCAGAAACAGGAGGGCAAAATGCTTTAAAGGTTCCTAAGTTATTTCCTACTATTTATTTTTTCTTCACCCAATTTTCTTCTTTCTTCTGCCTCTAGGATCTTAGCGAGATCCTTAATAACATGAGGAATGGGACAAACCCATGTGAGTGGTATTCACTGTATGCATATGGGAGTCCATTTGTTTATGGATTCTACTTTTAGTGTCAAGTCTAAATGGATAAACAAATGAATGGACAAACAAAATGTGGCATATGCATACAGTGAATACCACTCAACAATAAAAAGAAAATTCTGACACCTGCCACAACATGGATGAACCTTAGGACATTATTCTCAGTGAAATAAGCCAGTCACAAAAGGAGAAATACTGTATGATTCCCCTTATAATGAGGAACCCAAAGTAGTCAAATTCATAGAGACCGAAAGTAGAATGGTAACTGTCAAGGGCTGGGGTAGGGGAATTAGTGTTTAATGGGGACAGAGTTTCCATTTGGGAAGATGGAAAAGTTCTGTGGATGGATGGGAGTGATGGTTGCACAACACTGTGAATGTACTTAATGCCACTGAACTGTATATTTAAAAATGATTAAAATGCTAACTAATGTGATATGTATATTTTAACACAATTTATAAAAAGTTAATTATAAAACAAATTAAATTTTGGGAGGGATAGTATCTTTTCATTGAAGAAAAAATGTTTGAAATCTAGAAAATCAGTTTGAACTCACAAGTGGAACTCAGTTTTTTGAAGACTCAAAGCAACTTTCTGACATCTTACTAGGAAAACCGCCACATCGGTGACTGCACACAGTCCTAAGAGACGCCCTTACCAGGAAATGTTGGCCGCACTCCCGGGTCCGCCTCCCAGCACTGCTTCATGAGGCTGATAATCTCCTTTGGGCAGAACTCAATGATGTCGTCCACATGTGGCCTATTCCCAGATTTAATACATATGATCAGCTGCTGCTCACAGATAGCATCTGTAAAGCAAAGAGGAGCCTCCGTTTAGACTTTCTTTTAGGTCCTGCTCTTCTCCGGCCACTAATCTCTCTGGCTGGGACATGCTTTTATAAAAGTAAAGCTGTTCATCTGACAGGGGCAGAAGGGCCCTGTGGCAAGGAGCCACACAACATTTTAATTTCTGCAGATGAAAGACAGAATTCACAAGAAAGCTACCTCCTGGTAGAACAAGTGGAATATTAATGAGTGACTTAAAAGGTAGAGTGATAATTGCTACTCAAGAAGTAAATACAAGGTTCTGAGAATGCAACCTTCACCAGATGGTCAGAGAAGGCTTTGTGGAGTCCAGAAAAATAAGGAGTTATCCAGGTAAGAAATGGGGAAGGAGTTCTCAGAGAGGATGACTATGGGCTAGGGAAGTAGGATATAAATACATTGGAGGTTCTGTAAATTATAATGTATCCCAGGGATTATGAGTATTTCAGTATAATTGAGCATATTGCCTAAGGGGAAAAAAAAAGGAGTAAAGCTAGAGAAAGAAGCAAAAGCCAAATCAGAAAGGACCTAGTATTGCATACTGAGGAATTTGAACTTTATCTTTAAGGCCCCAGAGAGTCTTGTAAAAATTTTTTTTAAAAACAGATGAGTGAGATGATCATATTTTCTTTTGGGATGACCAGTTGGGCTGCAGTGTGAATGGTGGATGCATATGAGGAGCCTACTGCAGAAATGCAAAGGGTTTGACTAAATAGAGTCCAGTGGTGATAGAAAGAAGTGGGTGGATTGAAGGTGTATCTTGAATCATATATATACTTTGACTTTGTAAGTTTGGATGTCTGATTGTATGTGGGAAATGAGGAACAAGGCTGAATGACTAAGGTTTCTGGTTGGGCAACTCAGCAGCTGGGTGATGATGCCATCGCTGAACATAACAAGAGCTACAAAGCTGAGTGGGCTACAGGAGAGCAGGTAGATGAATTTGTCTGGGGGAATGCTGCTTTGAGGTTCCTCTGGTACATGGAATAGTTCTAACAGACAAGTGGATCTCTAGGCCAGGGCTAGAGATAAGAGATTTGAGAGACATGGGCAAAGAGGTGATCATTGAATCATGGGAGCTCATAATCACCCAAAGAAGAATGGGTAGGAAAATGTCTATTAGTTTAGGCACTTAACACACTGAAGAATGACTGCTTATGTATCTGTTCTACATGAACCATGTCTGTCTCATCTTTACAGTCTCAATTCTGGTTAAAGTGCCCATAGAGGTTCTGAAATGAAATAACTCTTGAATGAAGGAGTGAATGGATGCAAGTTGTCTGATATGCATGCCTTGTAGGACGAAAGGGTAAGTCCTCACACGCAGAAGTCAGCAAGCTTTCTTGTCCAGGAAGAGTCCTGGAATTTCCCAGCACCTCCTGAGCTTAGATGCATTATCACAGCTCCTGTTTGTCCTGTGGCCCCTGATACTTAAACTGAGATTATTCATTCAGTCAATAATCATTTATTGAGCACCTACTATGTTTCTGGCACTGTGTGTGCAGATAGTTGGGAAATGGAAAAGGATAAATCAGATGTGGTCCCAGCCCTTGTGGACCTTAAAGTCTAATGGGTAAGACAGACATTAAAAGAACAAACCATTATAAATTTTAATTGACTTCATTGAAGGCCATTATCTCATTTAATGATTTTGATGAATACCCAAATCCCACTCCTGTATAAATGTCTTACTTTCATATGGCTCCTTGTTTGCAAATATTGCCCACAGTACTATGGCAAAGCTGTACACGTCCGACTTCTCCGAGGGCCTGGCGTTGATGTCATTCAGGTGCTCGGGCGCCATGTAGTAGAGGGTGCCACCGTTTTTCTTAGAGAGACTGTCTGCTTTCCTCTGCTCATTGTGTTCCTCTTTAGTCAACTTACTCCACGTCTTAAAGGATGCAACGCCAAGGTCAGCTATCTGCAAGTGATCAAACCAACGGGATTGTTCTACGAAAATGACAAGCAGATCAGATTTGTCTTGAAATTTGGGGCTCATCCAATAGATTGGAGGTACAGTGAACTTTCCAGAAATGGCTGGAGTGGATAGTGTTAAAATAGCTACTTCTGAACAGACTCAGAAACTTTGTATTTCCTCAGTCATTTAGAAAACCTCCCCTAAGAAATGTCCATGTGAAGTTCTGGTATCTCAATTCTTATGTAACTGGAAAAAACAGGAAATCTGCTAGAGCAGGTGGTGGGAGGGGAGGAAAGGAGGTGAAACAGAAGACATTTCTGACATGAACAGCAAAACACATTTGTCTTAATATTTCACTGACTCTGCCTATGTTTTCCAACTATTTCTGGAGGAAAAACGGTAATTTCTTCTGAGCATGCTTATATGGCAGACAGTGATGAGGTACTGCACCTTCCATTTTCCAAAACGGTATCCGAAGGTCCATGGATGCTAGTCTCCAAGGGTCCCAAAGACACTGCGGAGAGGGCTGTGCTGCTACGGGTTTTGAGCTGGTAGCCTTAACTGAATCTAAGGGAAGATGGGAGGGGAAGGAGGAGAAAAACTGACAAAAAGCAGAGAGAAAAACACACAATATCAGACACACACAAAAACGGAGAGAAGTGGCAGCGCAAAACGACAGTGACCGAGAAATCAAAGGCGACAGTTTCACTTCTGCCTCTAGGAATCCAGCATCTGCGGATGAACTCTAGCACGTGGTTATGTAAAACCCACAGACTCTAACATAACAGATATGTTATTAACGTAAAGAAGGAACGTTCCTCTTAAGACAGGAATGAGAACCCATTGAAGACGAGGATGAAGCGTAGAAGAATCTTCTAGCAAAGAGGAACACCTGCGAAAGCAGTCCCACAGTCCTTACCCCTAGGCCGCTTCCCCTTTCAGATTTTTGCACTTGGATCCCTGCTGCCAGAACCAATTAGCTATGATGACCCCACCTACTTAAATATAAAGTGAACGACAACAAAATCCCTTTCTCATTTCCTTCCCTGCGATGAAAAGAGTTGGGAGTTTTCAAGAGGAAACATCAAAAATGCAGATGAAAGCACACAGATCCGTAAAAAATATAAACTCCAGCAAGTCTGTGTCTTTCCTTTCAGTCCTTGGCACCACCGTCACCAGGAGAAACTGAGGCAGGTCTTCCTTTAGAGGCACCGTGTACAAACATGGATCTACAGTGAAGAGTCACAACCAAAACCACCCCAGCTTCTACAGGCTTTGGATGACGGTTTACCTTAATGTGAAAGTTGTCATCCACCAGGATATTTTCAGGCTTTAGGTCCTTGTGTATTACACCTTCTCGATGTAAATAGCACATTCCTTCAATGGTCTCCATAATTATCCTTCCTTTTACAGAAAGGGGGATGCTGATCTAAAACAAGTAACATTAGTGTATGAAATGGAAAGGCAATCAAACACGCCAAAGCATCTGTTTCACTCGGGAGTAGTGGGGCTGCACGTGAGGATGCGGTCACCTGCCTCCTCTCTGCTCTGCAGCACGGCGGACATTGCAAAACAGTCCCCTTTTGAAGGAAGAGTTCGCCATAGGTGCTGAGGGTATTAATGGTGTGTTTTTCAGTGTAAAACTAAAACTTCCATGACAATATGCTAATATATAAAAATGATATACAATTAAGCTCCTTGAGAATAAAACATTATTATTATTATTATTATTATTATTATTATTATTATTGTTTAGCATGTATGCTTACTACCTAGCATCCTGGAATGTTTGGTGAATGAATGGATAAGTAGACAAAAAACAAACATTCTCTATGGTATATTAATATGATGTTCTACTATGCATTAAATATGTGAAAAATGTCATGGAAATGTGTGCATGAAATAATATTAGAAGAAAAAATACAAGGGACTGTGCTTACACTGATTAGAAACATGGAAAGAGTAATCAATGAGATAATATAAGGTCCTTAATGCTGAAATGAATGTAATATCTATTTTGTGACTTTATCAGGCACTTCAGGTTTTGTAGACTCTCAGGTCATTCTTACAATTGTATTCTAGTTACATGAACAACTATGTTAATATAGAGAATTCCAGTTTTTATTTAGAGTAGTTAAACATTAGATTTGCTTAACATCGTGAAACAAACTCTGTGTGCGAGTGCACAGTCCCTAGTTTACAAACAGGCTGCTTCCTAAAAATGTATGTGCCTGTTGGTTGTTGGTAAACAGGAAACATTGAAATGCTGGAAGTGAGACTCCCAAGCAAAGCCCCCAAACCATAGCTGCCCCATCCCGCAGCTGAACGGCAGTATTTATAGCCTGATCACCACCTACAAAAATGGCCAGAGATCCTCCCTTCTTCCACGGTGTACTTTTGCAGTTAGGAAAAAATTCTGAGCAAGCACTGTGGATCCCCTTCACATCCCTCTTTCTGTTTCTCTCCCTCCGTCCTCCTGACTTTCTTGTTGAGCCTGTTAGTGCACCGTATCTTTGCCTGCTTCCTTCATGCACCTGATCTTACCTAGTTTCGGAGAGAAGAGCAACCTGATCAAATGATAATACAATGTGTACAAGTGATTATCTTGTATCTTTCCCACAGGTATTCGTGAGAGATGTCTGTGACTTAGAAGAACTGCCATAGCTTCGGCAGCTGTGAGGCCAGGGGAGAAAACGGAAAAGTGGAGGATATTTGCCATAGAGGCAATCATATCCCACCACCCCCACAGGCAATCTATGCTTTGCCAAACCTAGTTATTTGCAGTTTCCCAAATTTGGCACACTCCCGTTCCTCGGCACATGCCATGCTCTCTGCCTGGAACACTTATCCCTAATTCTCTGCTTCAAAACCGCTACTTGTCCTTCAGATTTTGGCTCAAGCATCCTCCTTCTGGAATCCTTTCCCACCTGCCCCATGCTAGAGCATGTTTCTCTCCTCCGTGTTCCCATAGCACACAATGAAGAGGTCTATCAAAACATCACACACTATTTGCCCCCTTTACTAGTCTATGTCTTATTTGCTACTGCTTCCTGAGCAGTTAGCACAAGGCCTTCCTCTTACAGATACATAAACTTTTAAAAGTGCTTTAGACTTATTTGGTTTTGGTAAACTTGTTATTTTCCTGTTTTAAGTCTTTCTTCTCCAGTGTTGTTGCCTCTAATGCTGTACATTTAAGCTGTAAGTTTCTTAAATGGTATCAATGTGCAATCATTAATACTCCTTCTCATACAGGCCTTTATAGAATACACTCTTTAATCAATCAATTAATATGTGATTGTTATCCATTGTGCATACACCCCTCATCAGACCCTGTGCTTCATGCAGACAGGGCCTGTCTCTGAATTGTGGATCTCAGAGTGGCTGACAGCAGGGACCCAGACGACTGTCTGCAGGGAGGAGAGAAGGGCCCGGCCACCCTCTGGGCAGGGAGAGTCACGGAGGATTTAATGAGGGATTGACCAGAAAATCCAAAATATCTAACAATTTGCGAAAGGATTATTTTTCACCAACATCTACAAAAGAACACGAAGCATAGCCATCTCAGACAAGCGCACAGTCACCATGGGCTCTGTGGGGTGGAGCCGTACCTCGGCCTTCAGCACGTGCATCAGGTTGCCCTTCTCCATGTACTCCATCACCAGGGAGTAGTTCCCCTCCTCTATGATGATGCCCAGCAGCTTCACCACCCGCTCGTGTCTCAGTCTATGCATCATCTTGCCCTCCTCAAGGAGGGACTCGTTGTACCTGTGGGAGGGAAAGGTACTGTGAGGATGGGGGGTTAGCTCCTCTTCCCTTTGTGCCGTCGCCAGTGCAGCCCATGTCTCCAGGGCATCCTGGCACATGTGCTTTTGTCACTGCTTTTTGTACTGGTCTCTGCCAGGCACTGACTACAAGCTGTAGAAGGCAGAGTGGTTTTTCCTTCCCAGCGGCTGGCAGTGAGCCCTTAAGAAATGTCACACTGCTGAACCAACGAGAGAACAGTAACGTGAAGAGCAGCAACAACACACGGTCCAAGAAAAGGACGGTGCTGGACAGTGTAAGGAAAATGCAGCCTCTCTCATAACCACTGTGGCAAGAAGGGGAAGTAAAACAGCACTACCAACTGTTTTGAACAGAGAGTTCCTGGAACCGCTAAGTAATGAACCACTTTCTTTTCTTTTCCGTACTTGGGGCTGATCCTCACCAAACATGTGGAGCAAGTCTATTTTCACTGATCTCTCCCATTTCCTTTTCATCACCTTCCTCAGCACCCTGATCTCCTTCCCTTTGTCTACTTTAAAAAAAAAAGTACTTTTTTAAAAAATTGATTTGAGAGATGAAGGGAGGGAGAGAGAGAGAGAGAGAAACATCAATGATGACAGAGAATCGTTGATCAGCTGCCTCCTGCCCGCCCCACACTGGGGATTGAGCCCATAACCCAGGCATGTACCCTGACTGGGAATTGAACTGTGATCTTCTGGGCTTTGTCTACTTTCTTCCCTTCATTTCTCGTCCATTATTTACCAGCTGTAACCTTTTCATCAACCAGCCTCAAAATCCTTGTCAGCTATACAGGGAGAGTAACCACCTTGTAGGGTTGTTGGACATGCGCCCGTGTGCTGACACTTACACCACGGTCTGCCTCATTCTAAAGCCAGTGCCAGCCTTCCCCACCGCAGCCCTGTACCTCCGCAGCCTCCGCCCCCTGGGGCCAGCCCACAGCGGGTCCACCTGCCCCACTCCCCGCTCACTCTGTTCGCTTAGGCCCCGTGTACACCTTCTTCAGTATGACGAGCCCATGGGATCTGTGCAAACACAAGGACACCTTCCCGAAGCCCCCGCTGTCTAGGTGCTCCGTATCCAGGAAGTCACTGGATTTCATCTTAATGTCATCCAAAGACATGTCTGGTTTCCTGCCGATGCGCAGAATGCTCAAAAACACACCACCTTTTCTTCACCTCAGAGCTGTGCCCTGTAAAGAAAACAAGAAACCATCTCAGTGCAAAAAACTCATTATACTAAAACCATGTGTTTGGTGGACCTCGATTTTTTGAGGATAGACTTATAATGAACGTTTCCCCATATTTCTAAGACTCACAGAAGACCACAATTTGATTCCTTAGACTTTCATTGCTGGCAACATACAGGACTACAAAAGTTTGAACACCCTCCTGCTACAAAGGACCCATATATGTTGGGTAACACAATACAAACACGTATTCCCATGCACAGCTAGGTCAGCAGGAAGGAAAACCCCAGGGACTGAACGCAAACAGGGCACTGGCCACAAGCCGGGGCCCACACAGTAGCTGCTGTGGACTGAATGTTCGGGCCACCCCCAAATTCACACATTGAAGTCCAATAAGTAGTAGTATAAGGTGGGGTATTTGGAAGGTAATTTGGTCGGAAAGGTGGAGATTAGTTTCCTTATCAAAGAAAGGAGGGAGTTTTCTCTCTCTCCACCACTTGAGGACACAAGAAGATGGCCAGTAAGGGAGCCCTCGCCACACATGGGTCTGCTGGCACCTTGATGGTGGACTTCTCAGTCCCTAGAACTGTGAAAAATAAATGTCCTTTGTTTAAGATCCCCAGTCTGAAATCTTTCCTAGCAGTGAACTGACTAAGACAGTGAGCCTCTGGGCACAACTAACTTGCTATCCAGAGGCCAGGGACCAAAGCCCAGATGGGACAAGAGCTGAGGTCAGGAAATGCAAGAAGAGGGTTGAAAGAAAGATCTCCCTTAATACAGCACTCCTCGGTGTGCTCCCCTACCCTTTGTGAAAGGATGGACTAGAAAAAAGCAGTCTATTAGCAAAGGAACTCAGACTGGGCCTGAGGTATAAAAAATGTCTGTGTGAATTCATAACCTTGGGCCTGTCCTCAAATAGACTTGAGCTTTGAATGTAGCCAGGATTCTTATAGCCATGATTCCCCAAACCAAGAACTTTTACATAGAAAGTGGTCACAGACTGATGGCATCCCTGGATTATAATGCTAACGCAAACACAACGCAATCTAGCCAGGCCAGTCAAGATTCCCAGAAATAAAGAACTAAGTTAACGTGAACTCCCTTTCCAAAATTATAAAACACAAATAAAAAGTTCATCATGAACCAGACTCAGCCAAATATTAGGCACTATGGATAATTAAATTTCCAAATAGCTCTAAAGTAATCCTATCTAATAAAAGTGTAATATGCAAATTAACCATCACTCTGTCACACCCACAAGCCACATCCGCCAGCCAATCAGGAGTGAGTATGCAAATTAACCCAACCAAGATGGCTACAGCCAAGGAGAGAGCAGGAGGGAGGCCTGGGTTTCCCCAGCGATGGAGGAAGCCAAGCTTTCCCCACACCCTGGCCAGCCCAGGCCTCCACTCCAGGCTACAAAGTTTCAATTATAGAAGATAAATAAATCCCAACAAAAATGGCAGCAGCCACAGAGCTGGAGAGAGCAGGAAGCTAGGGTTGCCCCCGGCGATGGAGAAAGCCAAGCTTCTGCAGCCCTGGCCTGCCTTGGCCTCTGCTTAAGGCTACAAAGTTTCAATTATAGAAGATAAATAAGTCCCAACAAAAATGGCAGCAGCCATGGAGCTCAAGAGAGCAGGAAGCTAGGGTTGCCCCCGGCGATGGAGGAAGCCAAGCTTCTGCAGCCCTGGCCTGCCTTGGCTTCTGCTTAAGGCTACAAAGTTTCAATTACAGAAGATAAATAAATCCCAACAGAAATGGCTGCAGCCACAAAGCAAACAGAAAGCTTGGCTCCACTCCAGGCTACAAAGTTTCAATTATAGAAGATAAATAAATCCCAGATACCAGGGTCTCTGCTTGGGTTGCCGGGGGGCATGGCTGGCCTGCAAACCACCACAGGCCCCAGGCCCAGGCCGCCCCACGCCCCAAGGGAACCTCCACCCTGATCCGGGACACCCTTCAGGGCAAACCAGCTGGCCGCCACCCATGCACCAGGCCTCTATCCTATCTAATAAAAGAGTAATATGCAGATTGACCATCACTCCAACACACAAGATGGCTGCCCCCATGTGGTCAAAGATCCTGCCCCCATGTGGACACAAGATGGCCACCACAAGATGGCCAGCAGGGGAGGGCAATTGGGAGGGACCAGGCCTGCAAGGGAGGGCAGTTGTGGGTGATCAGGGCAGCAGGGGAGGGCAGTTGGGAGGGACCAGGCCTGCAAGGGAGAGCAGTTGGGGGCAATCAAGCCTGCAGGGGAGGGCAATTAGGGGTGACCAAGCCTGCAGGGGAGGGCAGTTAGGGGTGACCAGGCCGGCAGAGGAGGGAAGTTGGGGGTGACCGGGCCTGCAGGGAAGGGCAGTTGGAGGGGGGACCCAGGCCTTCAGGGGAGGGCAGTTGGGGGGAACAGGCTTGCAGGGGAGGGCAGTTAGGGGTGACCAGGCCAGCAGGGGAGACCAGTTAGGGGTGACCAGGCTGGCAGGGGAGGCCAGTTAGGGGCAAACAGGCTGGTAGGGGAGCAGTTAGGCATCAATCAGGCTGGCAGGGGAGTGGTTAGGGGGTGATCAGGTTGGCAGGCAGAAGCAGTTAGGGGCAATCAGGAAGGCAGGCAGGCGAGCAGTTGGGAGCCAGCAGTCCTGGATTGTGAGAGGGATGTCCAGGTAGGATTGGGCCTAAACAGGCAATCGGACATCCCTCGAGGGGTCCCAGATTGGAGAATTTCGTGCACCAGGCCTCTAGTCCTATATAATAAATAGGTAACATGCAAATTGACCCGCACACCCTCACAAGATGACTGCCTACGACCAGGCTGGCAGGGGGGTTAGTGAGGGATGACCAAACGACTGATCAGCAGGCTGCATGGGGCAACCAGGCCAATGGGTGGGGTGGCAGTTGGGGGTGACCAGGCCGGCAGGGGGGGGGGCAGTAAGAGGCGACCAGGCCGTCAGAGGGGGGCAGTTGGGGGTGGCCAGGCTAGCAAAGGAGGGCAGTTGGGGGCGACCAGGCCAGCAGGGGTGGGGGCAGTAAGGGGTGACCAGGCAGGCAGGCAGGTGAGCGATTAGGAGCCAGAAGTCCAGGATTGTGAGAGGGATGTCCTACTGCCGGTTTAGGCCCGATTCCCGGGATTGGGCCTAAACTGGCAGTCAGACATCCCCCAAGGGGTCCCAGATTGGATAGAGTGCAGGCTGGGCTGAGGGGACCCCCCCATGCATGAATTTCGTGCACCAGTCCTCTAGTTATGAACATAAGAAGGAATTTGAAGACTATAAAAAGAACAATGCACTATCTAAAAGAACAGGAAGATGTGAAAAGGATGAGGATTTGGAGAATTTGTACATCGATGCTATGAAGTATACAATGTATACAATTTCAAAGAAGAACTATCTGCTTCATCCTTCTACTCTTCTTCCATTCACTGTATTCATTGTTTCCCTAAATTGAAATAATGAATAAAAATTCATGGGGCAGCATGAGACACTACTACACATTCACCAGAATATACAAATAATGGCGAAAATATGAAGCAATTGGAATTCCCATAGTGTTGGTGGGAGCATAAAACTGTACAATCACTTTGGGAAAAGGTCTGGCAGTTTCTTATAAAACTAAACATATACCTATACTATGACCCAGCAATTCCAAGCCGAGCGAAATGAAAACATATGTCCCAAAAGACTTGTACAGTGTTCATAGCAGCTTTATTGGTAATAGTCCCAAACTGGAAACAGCTATTTATCAATAAGAGAATGGGCAAAAAACCCCTGTGGTATATTCATACAATGGAATACTACCCAGCAATAAGAAGAAACAAACTACCAATACACACAACAATGTGAGTGAATCACAAATACACTGTGCTGAGTAAAGCCTTTTACAAAAGAATACTATCTACTAAAAAGAGTAATGTGCAAATTACCATCACTCCAACACACAAGAGGGCTGCCCCCATTTGGACACAAGATGCCTGCCACAAGATGGCCAACAGGGAGGGCAGTTGTGGGTGGACAGGCCAGCAGGGGAGGGCAGTTAGGGGTAACCAGACCAGCAGGGGAGGGCAGTTGGGGGTGACCAGGCTGGCAGAGGAGGGCAGTTGGGAGGGACCAGACCTGCAAAGGGGGACAGTTTGGGGGGGACCCAAGCCTGCAGAGGAGGGAAGTTGGGGGCAACCGGGCCTGCAGGGAAGGGCAGTTGGGGGAGACCAGACTTGCAGGGGAAGACAGTTAGGGGCAACCAGGCTGGCAGGGGAGGGCAGTTAGGGGTGACCAGGCAGGCAGGGGAGGGCAGTTGGGGGCAATCAGGCTGGCAGGGGAGCAGTTAGGCGTCGATCAGGTTGGCAGGGGAGTGGTTAGGGGGTGATCAGGCTGGCAGGCAGAAGCGGTTAGGGGCAATCAGGCAGGCAGGCAGGCAAGCGGTTGGGAGCCAGCAGTCCTGGATTGTGAGAGGGATATCCGACAGGCAGTCGGACATCCCTCAAGGGGTCCCAGACTGGAGAGTGTGCAGGCTGGGCTGAGAGACAACCCCCCACCCCACGCACGAATTTCGTGCACTGGGCCTTTAGTGTATACTATATAATTCCATTTATATGAAGTTCTAGAAGAGTCAAAATAATCTGTGTTGTTAAATGAACACTGGTTGCTGGGGCCAGAGTAAGGATTGAGTGGGATGAGGCATGGGGACTTTCTGGGGTGAAGGTAATGTTTTAACATCTCAATGGGGGCTTAGAGTTATAAAGGCATAAGCATTGGCCAATACTCAGCAGGTAATACTCTTAGGAACTGCAGGTAAACTTTACATCAAAAGAAAAGTGTAGCCAAAACCGGTTTGGCTCAGTGGATAGAGCGTCGGCCTGCGGACTGAAAGGTCCCAGGTTCGATTCCGGTCAAGGGCATGTACCTTGGTTGCGGGCACATCCCCAGTAGGGGGTGTGCAAGAGGCAGCTGATCGATGATTCTCTCTCATCGATGTTTCTAACTCTCTATCCCTCTCTCTTCCTCTCTGTAAAAAATCAATAAAATATATATTAAAAAAAAAGAAAGAAAAGTGTATAAACATACTGAACTCTAGCAAGTGGTGTGCATGCTGAAATACTTGGGGGAAGTATACTGATATCTATCTTACTTTGCAGACAGACTGGTGGATAGAGAAAGGGATAAGTGATGGATGGCTAAGGAATAAAGCAAGCAGAGTAAAATTATGTTAATGGTGCATATGTGTGAGTTCACTGTAAAAACTTTTTAACTTTGCACTTTGAAGTTTTTTATAATAAAACTAGAGGCCAGGTGCACAAAATTCGTACACTGTGGGGAGGTGTCCCTCAGCCCAGCCTGCACCCTCTCCAATCTGGGACCCCTGGGGGGATGTCCGACTGCTGGTTTAGGTCTGATCCCCTGTAGGATTGGGCCTAAACCGGCAGTCAGACATCCCTCTCACAATCTGGGTCTGCCTGCCAGCCTGATCACTCCCTAACCACTCCCCTGCCAGTCTGAGCAACACCTAACTGCTCCCCTGCCACCCCAATCGCCCCCAGCTGCCCTCCCCTGCTGGCCTGATTGCCCACAACTACTCTCCCCTGCTGGCCATCTCGTGGTGGTCATCTTTGATCACATGGGGGTGGCCATCTTATGCAAGGGTGTGAGGGTCAATTTGCATATTACCTCTTTATTATATAGGATGTTGGGAGCAGGGTAGTTTTAAAAAATGAAAGAAACCTGGAAGGGTTTCTGAAAATGCCTGGGCTGACAGTGGTCTTGTGCAGTGGCCGGCTGCAGTCGGGCTCAGGTCACCAGCCTCTACACCCTGTACAAAGGCTGTGGGTGGGCCCTCCCACCTGACCACGTGCACATATCAAAACAATAGAGGACACCATGGACCAACTTCCTCTAATGTGAGTCATCACCTGTAATGTGAGTCATCACCAAACAAGAGGAAGCACCCTCGAAAAGTAGCCCATCTGTGGGTCAGAGGTGGGGGAGGAGGGAGGCTGTTCACTCATGAAGACTGAGAGGACACAGGGCCAGGCAGGCACTGAAGGTGAGGGAGTGGAGGCCATTATGATGGGGGGAAAAGCACTGGCCTTCCTTTCTCATGACTGAAATCTAGTTCTGTAATTTATTAGCCCTGTGACTTGTATACTTCACATAAGCCTCACTTTTCTCATTTTCAAAAGGAAATAATGACGGTGTCACAGGACCAATAAGGATTGTATAAGAACAAATATTTGGAAACACATTTGTTGCCTATTTTATGGCTCTGGCTCTGGTTGGCCCAGCTGCCCACATTCATCCACATTCATCCCATTTTCTAGGCTTTGCAAATGGCAACAGGCAGCTGACATCACTTTGCTCAGCAGTTCTCCACTGACCAATCCTTGTGAGTGTGCGTGTGTGTGTGTGTGTGTGTGTGTGTGTAAGAAATAAAACATATTTCAGCATTTGTTTGAGGCCTCCTTTTCCATTTCTGTAGATCCTCTGCAGCACACAGAACCTAACTTAGGAGGGTATTTTACCCCGCTCATCCATTACAACCCCTTTAGGTAAGTCTTCTCCTGGCTACATGCTACTCATCCCTCAGGTCTCAGCCTTTATCATACCCTCAGGGAAGCCAGCCTAAGTCTTCCCATTAGACATTCCCACAGAACCCTGTATTTCTCCCTTGAAACAGTTAAGACAGCTGTAATTTGAGATTTCTAAGAAACCTCACAGAGGGCAGGAAACACTTACTCACTGTCTCCAGTGCCTAGCATAGAACCTGATATGTGGCAGTTGATCATTGAATGGACAATTTTTTTTAAAGAATTCTTTAATTGTACCCAAATAAAGGGTACAGTTAAGTGAATTATGGCACATTCATAAAACGGAATATTATTTAGCCATTCAAAATTGTAGTCTGTAAGTTAGATACACATGTAATGAAAGACACCAAAATGTTAGCAACGCATATATTTGGATGGCAGGATGTTTACTTTCTTCTTTACACTTTTAATAGATTTCACCAATTTTCTACAATAAACACAAACTACATTTATAATGACAATTAATTTTTAAAGGAAATAATTCCTTCACTCAAAAGTTCTTTATTCTGAGGAATCAAATCAGAGATGCTGATAAAAATTATGTACATACAAGGATGTTCCCAGTAACCTTACAGAGAACAAAAAACATATAGAGCAATTTACATATACAGAGGAAAGAATAAGTTATGGCCCATCCACACTCTGAAATACATCTAGCAGGCTTCAAAATGATGTTATATGTGAATATTTAAAAACATTTAAGAAAAACTCAGATTAAAGAAACATGTCCTGAAATATGCCTATTGGGGTATAAAACTTCAGTTTTATGAGTTCTATTTGGGATCTCTCCTTCAGCTCAGGTCTTACCTCCCCAAATCTGCCAACACAACTAAGACTTGAAGTGTCTCCTGGGAGCATGATGCTCAGGTGAAGGCCTCCAGGTGAGTCCACTGCACTCTGTGAGGGTGGTTCCCGTCCCAAGTCAATTCTCCTTATAGTCTGGCCCTTTGCTGGTTTAGTCTAATCTTATGAACTTTTCCATTGTTTCCAATGATCTCTAATTTTTACTCTTTACTCCCCTTTCTTCCATTAACAATTCAACTTTATAAGCACTGACTATCTTAGGAAGGCCCTGTCAGTGGTTTACATACCCAGGAGTCATAGAAACACTGCCTGTAGGCAGGTATAAACCACCTTATAAAGCCATGTTACACAACAATTAAGGAAAGCACACTGACCTGTTATGTCATGTTATGACAACTAATTTCAACTAATTGTGTCCATTGTAGTGGGATAAATGGGTATTAATTCAGGGACTCAGAGAAGCAAATGTTTTCCACTGATACTGATTAAAAATTCCAAGAAATTTCATGAATTATCTATAAGGCAGTTGAGTCTGTATATTAAAGTATTCAAACCTATATTCAATTAATGTTTGTCAATTATACCTCAATAAAACTAGGGAAAAATATAAATGAGTATTAATAATTAATACCCCCAAAACAGGCAGAATTAATTTATGCTATTAACAGTCAGAGTAGCGGTTAATATTAGGTGGGATACGGGAGATAGTGAATGAGAAGGGGGGTTTCAGGAGTGATAGCAATGCTCTATATTCTTAATTTGAGTAATGTTCACTTTGTGATACTACATACAGCTATACAGTTATGATCTGTGCATCTTTTTGTACATGTTATCCTATCTAATAAAAGAGTAATATGCAAATTGACCATCACTCCATCACAAAGATGTCTGCACCCACAGCTGAGGTCAAGTTCCCATAAGGAGCCTTAACGAGCCATCAGCAGGGACCTGAGGCTACGCCCTCCCCCACCCCCCCCATGGGGCTTGACGGGGGACCTCAAGGTGCGCTTCCCGTCCTGGTGCTGGGCTAGGGGACCTCAGGCTGCTCCCCCCACCCCAGCGCCAGGCCGGGGGACCTCAGGCCACGCCCCCGTCCTGGCGCCGGGCCAGGGGACCTGAGGCTATGCCCCCTGCCCAGCAGGGCTTAACAAGGTTGGGACTGGCTGGGTCTGGATCTAGCCCAATGCGGGGAGGTGGGGGAGGCCGGGTCTGGGTCTCACGCAATTTTGAGGTGCATGTGGGTGGACGGGGACTTGACTCTGGGTCCCATGGTGAGCCCCAGACTCTGACAGGAGGAAGGTTTTCATATACATTTTACTAATTTTCTTTCATCTCTGACACTTCTATTATAGAGAAAGGGCAAAGAGCAATATTAAATTATTTCCTCTAATTAATCCCCTTTTAATGTGCATGAAATTCCTGCACTGGGTCACCAGTACATCAATAAAAAAGTTTTTTAGTCCTGGCCAGTTTGGCTCAGTGGCTGAAGAGCCAGGTTCAATTCTGGTCAAGGGCACATACCTCAATTATAGGCTTGATACCTGCCCCAGTTGGGGCACATGTGGAGGCAACCAATCGATGTGTGTCACTCACATTGATGTTTCTCTTCTCTGTCTCTCCCCCTTCCCTTCCACTCTAAAAATCAATGGAAAAATATCCTCGGGAGAGGATTAACAAAAAATAAATAAAAGTTTTTTAAAGGCTTTAGAAAATATATTTACCTTTCAGGGGTAGAGGATGATTTTTTTCAATTCAATGACCATAATGAGTCTGACAAAAAAAATGTTGGTTGCTTACCTATTATTGCCCCCACCCACCCACCCACCCACCCACTGTCCTTTCCCTGTTAATAGGACTTTGACTTTACTCATGTATCTAACATGGACTTCACTAAAGTTTTATGATTATACAGCTTGATGCTTTCCCCAAATAAATGAGAACTCTGAGCAAGGAAGAGACAAATGATGAACATGAGACAAGACTGAAAAAGTTTAACCACATTACCATGTACATTAGCACATTGTGACACCATGAAATAAGTGTCAGTCTCATTAATCCAATTTACAAACAAAGAAACTAAAATTTGGAGTTGAATGATTCACCGAAAGTGGCAGAGCCTTTGACTCTTCACTCAAACTTCCACGGTTAATTCACTAACAACATGCTACTTCACCTAGATAGCAAACTATAACCTGCCCTTGTTAAAAATCAGATGCAAGTACCTAATCTTATAGTCCTGCTCACCTATATTACGTAAGTATGCTATAATCAGAAATATGAGGAATATACAGACTAAATTTTAAAAACATGAAAATATATGGTTCAAAATCAATATTCTACAGGTTAATACAATCACTTTGCCAGAGTATAATATCCAACCAAAGCATGGGAAGGTATATTTTTCAAATCCCTAGATCATATTAATGGTATTAACATGTTATGGATTAATAAGCAACAAATAATAGTTTGCCATTTTGGAAATTGGTATTTGAAGAATTTTTATTAGCTTTTATTAATAATATTCACAATCGTGAAAATGGAACACATCTTTAGTGGTCAATATAGGGCAGATTGAGGAAAATGAAAATTAAATAATTGTTATTGCTATTTTATCAGTAATAATAACGATGACAATGTACCCTAGATTTTAAACAGGCTTAGTCTCCACTCTTTGTGTTTAGAAGAGCTTCGGCTTTCCACATTTCTAATTGACTATCATTTCTTCCTTAATCTAGCACCAACCAGGTGGTTACAAACTGCAAATCAAGTACTGTCACTCTGCATTCCAAAGTTGACTCAGAGCCTTGATTTCTTCAAAGCTCTGAGTCAACTTTGGGAAGGACTTCTGCAAAGTTGGTTGATTATAACAGCCTCAGGCTTTATCAAAAATAAAAGTTCTGAGTCAGGAAGAGACAAACCATCAGCAGGACACAAAGAGCAACGTCTCCCCTTACTCTCCCCCCACCCCATCCCCACTCCCCCACACACAAACACTTCCAGCGGGTTTTTAATGCTTTTAAGGATGGAACTAATATTCTTCAAAACCCTGAAAAGATTCCGTTGCACTTCGTAAAAGCAAATGCCACTGGCCACCGAAGAGGCCTCCTAGGGCTATGACATCAGCCGCTTTGGTCAATGGGGCTGTTGGCTCTTCTTTCCCATTAGCTAGTTCACGTCTAAAATTATGCAGAAATGCTTTTGATTGGGTTTGCAACCCCTGTGGCCCCAAGTGCAACAAAAAGGTCCTTTCAAAGGTCGGTAAGAAGTCCCAGGCAGAGCCACCTACTAACCCTATTACGGCGACTGTAAATAACTGAAACGGCAATGGAAGCTCATCATTCCCACCAAAATAATAAAACCGGAGGTTCTGTCTCAACATCACACAGCTTTCGCGGCCGGAGGGGAGGTCTCCGCCCTTGTACGGATTTACACCAAAAGCTCCGAGGAGCAAGTGCCTGAGCCCTGGACAGTCAGCCTTGCACCCGAATTCCGGGAGCGCTGGCGGAGGTTTCTAGGACTAGGTAACATTTATCTCCCGTTGTCCTCCCGACTCGCTTTAAAACAGTCAAGCGGGGATCCTGTGGCTGACCGATCTCCAGGAGCCCGCCGACCTAGCCCTCCAGACCTGGGGACCTTACCCGACTTCCGGGAATACCGGCTCACTCACAACCGACTTCCGGGGGCGACGCGGACCCCGCCCACCACCCGCTGGGCCATTCGCCGCTCGACTTCGGGGCCCCGCCCCCAACTCATCGGGAGCCCCGCCCACCTTAGTCCCGCCCCTTCCGGCATCCCAGTTCGCGGAACTCGCCGCTGCAGCCTCCGCTTAGACGCACCCGGGAATTATTTACTTTCGTTTTCGCGGCAAACCTCTCCAAGCTCGGGGCTGAAGGAAAGTGGTGGAGGTCCGGAATTACTCCGATTTCGCGGCCGCCTCGCAGGGTCGCACCCGGGAAGGACGCCGGAGCCTGACGGAGTCCACAGGGACAGCTCGGCGAGCTCGGGGAGACAGGACCGCAGCGGCCGCCCGGCCCCGCGCTCACCGCACCCGGCTCGGTGGGCAGCGCTCCCTCGGCCCGTGGGCCGCACGCTCGGCACCTGACGGTGTGGGCCGGGACCGCCGCGCTGCGGAGGCCGCCCCGGGGTCCGGGTCCGGTGTCCGCGCTGCCCGAGCCTCAAATGAGCGAACTCTGGGGCGGGCAGCGGGGCGTGGACTGCTCGCTCTGCCTCCACCCCTTCCCCCCGCGGAGGAGGAAGACGGGGGCGAGCGCCGCCCTGCGCCGCGGCGCTCCGTACCCCGAGATCCGAGATCCATTGGCATCCCAGCCTTACTCTGAAGCGGATTGGGAGGCCTGGAAAGAGGACATGTTACCTGGTCCTAGAAACGTCTGCCACCGGGAGAGGGAGAGGCAGCTCGGCGGGGTTGACAGCGCCGGTGGGTGGTAGGGGGTGGGTTACCCAGGGGACCCAGGGGGTGGGTTACCCAGGGGGTAGGATTCTAAGCTCTTTATAGCAGACCTAGACCCTCAGGCAAATTACCCTCTCCTCACTTGTAAGTTGAGGCTAATAAAATCTCTGGGGCTGTGGAGGGAGAAATGTGGTAATTATTTATTTTGTAGCCTTTTAAACTGGTGATGGGGAAGTCTCAAGCAAATTGGGAAATGATTGCTATAGTGCTGTATTAAAAAGCCAATAATTCATACTGCATGATCACATATTGTAAAAAGATACAGTCACGTGAATGAGAAGCTACAAACTGAAAGAAAATATTTGAAAAAGACATGTCTGATAACTGTTATCCAAAATACATTTGACCCTTAACAACTTGGCTTTGTACTTTGTGGGTCTACTAATACGGGATTTTAAAAATCTGTTTTTAAGTGGACCCACGCGATTCAAACCCACCTTGTTAAAGGGTCAAGTGTATTTCTATGGTGGAGGGCCCGCTTAAGTTATACCCAGATTTATGGCTGCTTGGGTGGTGGATGCCCCAACACCCCCACCTCTTGTTTAAGGGTCAACTAAAAACTTAACACTCAACAATTAAGAAAAGGAATAACCTAATTAGAAAATAGACAATATATCTGAATACACATCTGTGGGTACAGATGGCAAGTAAGAATGTGAAAGATGCTCATCATTATAGGGAATTGCAAATTTGAAAAAACACCGGGATATCACTCTTACATATTTTCTAGAATGACTAAAATCCAAAATATTGACAATACCAAATGTTGGTGAGGATGTGGAACAACAGGAATTCTCATTCATTGTTTGCATGAATCAAATTGGTACAGCCACTTTGGAAGAAAATTTGACAGTTTTTTTGTTTTGTTTTTAAAGCAAAAACTGTCTTACCATATGACTCAGCAACCACATATCTTGGTATTAACCCAAACGAATTGAATATTACTCAGTTCCAAAAAAAGAAATGTGCTATCAAGCCCCCAAAAGACATGGTTGAACCTTAAATGCTTATTTCTAAGTGAAAGAAGACAATTTGAAAAAGTTCATAATATGTGATTCCAACTATAACATTCTGGAGAAGGCAAAATTGTGGAGACAAAAAAATCCATAGTTGTCAGGTTTGTGTGGAGGGATGGATCAATAGGTGGAGCACAGGATTTTAGGGCAATGAAATTATTATGTATGATACTATATTGGTGGGTACATTATACATTTGTCAAAACCCATAAATGTACAACAGTGAAACCAAATGTAAAGTATGGACTTTGCTTAATAATGATGTGTCAGTGTTGGTTAATGCTTGGACTTTGCTTAATAACAAATGTACCACACTGCAAGATGTTGATGATGGGAGAGGCTTTGTGTTTTGGGGGACTGGGTGTTGGAGTGGAATATGTGGGAATGACTCAGCAACCACATGTCTTGGTATTAACCCAAATGATCTGAAAGCTTATGTCTACACAAAAGCCTGCACATAAATGTTTATATAGCCCCTTTATTAATTGCCAAAACTTAAAGGCAACCAAGATTGTCCTTCAATAGGTGAATGTGCCAAAAACAAGCAACAACAACAAAAACCACCTGTGGTCCACCCATACTGCATGATGACTCACTTTTGCTGTGAAACTAAAATTGTAATAAATAAATAAAGTTACATATATTATTTAATGATTTAATGAAAGGGTTACCTATTCATTTAACAAACATTTCTAAATAGTGTATAACAAGTATGTACTAGATACAAGAATATCTGATGGAAGATACAAATTATACAAAAGGGCATTCATTCAATAAATATTTACAGATTACCTGTTTTAGGCACTAAAGACTTGATTGTTAATAAACGAAATATCTCTACCCTTATGGAGCTTACATTCTAATGGGGAAGATGAATGAATGAATAAACTAGTATGTTAGTAGCAAATATTAAGAGAGAGAAAGCACCAAAGTTGGATAAACGTTCATATATGTGTGGGTAGTATATCACAATTTTAGATTGAGTGGCCAAGGAAAATCTCACTGTAAAGGTAGGTAATATTTGAGTAGACAACTAAAGGAAGTCAGGGAGAAAGCCATGAGGATATCTTGGGGATAAGCATACAGAGCAGAGAAAGGAGAGCAAGGGCAGCAGCTCAGAGATGGGAGCAGAGGGAGAAGCCATGTGGAATAAACAAGACAAAGTAATAGAGGATCAGGTCAAGGAACAGGGAAAATGGTGTGAGGACTTATGGATGATTTTTTTTTTTAATATGTCTGTTGATTTCAGAGAGGGAAAGAGAGAGAGAAACATCAATAATGAGAGAGAATCATTGATTGGCTGCCTCCTGCACACCCCCTACTGGGGAATCAAGCCTGCAACCTGGGCGTGTGCCCTTGACCCAAATCGAACCTGAGATGCTTCAGTCCGCAAGCTGATGTTCTATCCACTGAGCCAAACCAGCTAGGGCTTATGGATGATTTTATGAAGATTGTTTTTTATTCTGAATTAGTCGAGTCATTGGAGGGTTTTGTGCAGAGAAGAAGCATACTCTATAATAGGACTAGAGGTCTGGTGCATGAAATTCATGCACGGGGGTGGGGGGGGGTCGCCTCAGCGTGGCCTGCACCCTCTCCAATCCGGGACCCCTCGGGATGTCTGACTGCCTCTCGCAATCTGGGACTGCTGGCTCCTAACCACTCGCCTGCCTGCTTGCCTGATCGCCCCTAACCCCTCTGCCTGCCTGCCTGATTGCCCCTAACCACCTCTGCCTGCCTGCCTGATCACCCCTAACTGCTCCCCTGCTGGCCTGATCACCCCTAACCGCCTCTGCCTTGCCCTGCACCCAGGACCCAGGATTCCCTTTTCCAGCCGCTCAAAGCACCCGGGACCTGGGCTTCCCTCCCTCTGGCTGGCCGTAGGCACCCAGGACCCAGGCTGGCTTTGCCAGGGCCGGCCACAGCTGCAGGGGACAGTGGGCAGGCGGCTTCGCCTAGGCCCTAGCTGCAGGCACCCGGGACTGCAGGGCGGGCAGCTTGTCCCTCACCCAGGCCCAGGCGCAGGCACAGCCGCTGGCACCCGGGACCGCAGGGCGGGCAGCTTGTCCCTCTCCCGGGCCGCAGCCTGGCTGGTCCCCATTCCTCTCTTGTGAGCTCATTTGTACCTGGCTGGTCCCCATTCCTCTCTCCCCAGTGTTGAGTGTCTGAGCAGTTCTGGCATGAGGGTGTGAGGGCGTGATGACCATTTGCATATTAGATCTTTATTATATAGGATTGCTCTGGTTGCTGAGTTGAAAATAGACTGCAAAGGGACAAGAGCAAAGCAGGAGGTTATTGCAGTAATACAGACAGGTGAAGATGACTTGATGAGAGTGATAGCAATAGAAGTAACAATAAATTGTTGGGTTCTGGATAAAATATGAATGTGGAAGTGACAGGATTAGCTTAGGGACCAGAAACAGTGTAAAACAGTGTAGGAAATAAAATAACTGGAAAGTTTTTTTTCCTGAGCATAACTTGAAGGACAGAGTTGAACAGTGCAAGCAGCAAGTTTGTGAAAATAGATCTCTGTGTGAACATGTTAATTTGAGATGTCTATTAAACATCCAGGTGGAGATATCAAGTAGGCAGGTGGGTATCTGAATATGGAGCCCAAGGAAGGGGTCCAGGTTGAAAATGTAAATCAGAATGTCATGAACACAAGGATGGCATCTAAAGCTGTGAGTCAAGATATCAAGGGAAGGAATGTAGATAGAAAAGAGGCCTGAGGAATGAGGCCTGAGGTCCTACACTATTTATGAGTTGATGAGATGAAGAGCAGCCACCAGGAAACTAGGGGAAACGAGGTGTGTGGGGGGATCCTTAAGAGAATTATTAGTTGTGCCAAATGCTGCTAATATGTCAGGAAAGATGGACTGGGAATTTACCATTGCATTTGGTAACATGGATATTTTCAAAGACCACAATAATGGAAGTTTTCATAGTATGGTGGGAGTAGATTCAAGAAAATGTTTGAGGACATGGGGAGAGAGACTGAGTACAGTTAGGTCTTAAAAAGGCATTTTTCAGAAAAGGGAATGAGATGAATAGGACAATAGTCAGAGGTGGAAATGGTGTAAAAAATTTATTAAGATCTCATATTTATTCTAAGAAACTTCACAGTCTTTTGGAGAGATGCGGGGGCCAAACATGGCGGGGATCTCCCTTTTCCGCGTCCCACACGGAAAGAGAGATGAACGAGGGTTAGGGTTAGGGTGAGGGTGAGGGTGAGGGTGAGGGTGAGGGTGATGGGTAGGGATAGGGTTAGGGTTAGGGTTAGGGTTAAGGTTAGAAAAAAAAAAAGGAAAGAGAGATGAACGAACCAGTTCTAAATGGAGGCGGCCAGGGATTGAGAAATAATAGAAATAAAGAGAGCAAGATGCAGAAATAGATTCACAAAGCTGGGGGCTGGGTGGGACGCCATTTTGTCTGCTGGAGAGGCAGCATGATGTTGACCCTGAGCCACACAGCAGGTTTATCTTATATCCCAAAAATCCAGGAAGTAACACCAAAACTTAGGATCAAAGGAGCTTATTTGCATTCTTAACTAGGCCCCAGCATTACTGGATTTACATATCTAGACCCGCCCCTGCTGACACCTGGGCTGCTGTGAAGTCAGAACTGATTAACATGTCCAGCCTCATTGGGGAAGCATGTTCCCAGGGCGTGGCTCTGCCTAAGCCCTGAGTTCAGCTGACGATAATTAAAGAAAATTGCCCATGTGTTTTCCCAGGTGGCCCTCTATAGAGAGACATTTTTTTCCCCCATACAAATGTTATTTAATAAGGGGAATGATAAAGGTATGAGCCGGGTGTTATGACAACAGGAAAAGGTTCTACTTATCAGGATAATAATTCTACTCAAGAGGAAGAAAATCAGGAAAGACTTCACAAATATGAATAGAGAAATTCCTATTCTGGTCTTGATAGAACATACAGAATGAATCCTTCCATTGAAAACAATAATGCAACATGGACAAAACATGTAAAATGACTGCTTGAAGGCATCAGAGAGCAGCTAACACGGAGAACTAAAGCGGCTACCATCCTTGAGAAGAAAGCATATGAAGTGAGCTCCATATTCATTCACACAGCGTTTTCTCTCAGGACATTTCTAATTCTGTGTAAAGGGAAATAGAGCCCAAGCAGAAAGTAGCAGTTCCACTGGTTGAGTAGGTCAGAATCTGGAACCTAAGCAGCAAAACTTAGGAGAGTACTAAAGAGAAACGACTCCAAAATTGTCCATTGAAATTACCCTGCAATGATTGGCTGATGACTAAACTGCACATTTGTAGGGACAGACTCCAGGAAACCCAGCAGGCAAGAGCAAATCAGAGGCTAAAAAGCTGAGCAGAGTTTTCAGTAGCTCCATAGTACTAGCAAAATAGATGTTGGATTTCAAGCCCTGCCAAGCTGGAGAGGCTCTGAGGAACACTCTAATCTTTCTACCAATATATCAGAGAAGAGGCAGGCCCTATGAGTTAAGACCATGCTTGTTTTAATCTGCCCAGGCTACCATAACAAAATACTATAGACTGGGTAGCTGAAACAACTCACATTTATTTTCTCATTGTTCTAGAGGCTGGAAGTTTGAGATCAAGATGCCAGCATGCTCAGTTTCTGGCTAGGCCTCTCTTCCTGGCTTGTAGGTGGCCACCAGCTCACATGACCTTTTCTTTGTGCACCTGTGGAGAGAAAGAAAGCTCTATGGTGTGTCTTTTAATAAGAGCACATATCCCATGTGAGGGTTCCATCCTCATGACCTCATGTAAACCTAATTACCTGCTAAAGAACCCATCTATAAATGTCAGCACACTGGAGTGTTAAGGCATAAACATAAGAATTTGTGGTGGGGGACACTGTAGTGGTATTTCTTTCCCGCATCATCACGGAAAAGGTACTGGTCCGGTTGCTGAGTGGAGGAGCTGGGGATTAAGAAATTAAAGAAAGAAAGAGACCAAGAGGCAGAAATAGATTCATGAAGCTGGGAGCTGGGTGGGCCGCCATTTTCTCTGATGGAGAGGCAGCATGACGACGACGCACGTTTATTTAATAGGCCTAGATTTACATATCTAGTCCCGCCCCTGCTGACACCTGGGCTGCTATGAAGTCAGGACTGATTAACATGTCCAGCCTCATTGGGGAAGCATGTTCCCAGGGCGTGGCTCTGCCCATCGCCCTGAGCTCAGCTGAGGATGGTTAAGGAAATGCCCATGTGTCTTCCCAGGCGGCCCTCTACAGGACACAATTCAGTCCATGGCAATGTCCTCAAAGTAAGAATGTGACTCAAGAATAAGGACAAAATAGCACAGCTCTAACAAAGCCTGGCTAAAACAGGACCACAGTAATTTGCTAGTATATTTTCTGTTTGCCAGAGGAAACTTAACCCCTTTTGAACAAAGGCAACATCATCTGCACCTCTACATTTTCTTATAGTGTCTGGCATCCAGTAAAACAAGTATGAAACTTGCTAAAATAGGAGAAATTATTTTTTAAAAAATAAGAGAAGAAAAGACAAAAGAAATAGTACCAATGGAAATACAGGTATTGAATAATCAGACAGGGACTTAAAATAATTGATAAAAATTTTTAAACAAAATAGATGAAATAAAAAAAGTCTCACTAGAAATCTGGAAGCTGTTTAAAGAAAGCCAAATGGAGATTCTAGAACCTGAAATATATTATATTTGAAGTTAAAAAAGCAAATGGATGGGTTTAAAAAGCAGATAAAAATAAGGATTAGTGAACTGAAAGATAGATCAGTAAAAAATAGCCAGACTGAAGAACAGAGAGAAAAATAGATGGAAATAGAAAGGAAAAAAGAGGATAAGAATCACATGGGAAATGATGAAAAGGTCAAATATTTGTGCTACTGAAATACCAGAGGGAGAGAATTGGAAAGGAGACATATAGGAAAAATTCCTGGCCAAAGTTTTAAACAATTTAATGGAATAATTAACACATTAAAGAAACTTTACAAACCTATACAGGATAAATACAAAGAAAATTACACCTAGACACAGAATAGTCAGCTGAATAAACAAACAAAAAGAAAATCTTAAAAACAACTGGAGAGAAAAGAACTACTACCTTCAAGATGGTAACAGCAATACAGATGGCTGATTTTTTTAAAACAGAAATTGAAAACAAATTGTCACCTTTAAAGTGTTGATAGGGGAAATATATACTGAGTGGCCAGATTATTATGACCACCCCATCAGTACTTCGTTGGGCCACCCTTTGCCTTCAATACTGCGGCGATTCTTCTTGGCATTGACTCCACGAGATGTTGAAAGGTGATGCGAGGAATCTGACACCATGCCTGATGAATAGCACTGTCCAGTTCTGTGAGATTTGATGGTTGTGGAACCAGCTGCCTGATGGCTCTTTTAACTTCGTCCCACAAATGCTCAATTGGGTTGAGATCTGGTGATTGTGGGGGCCACCTAAGCAAGATAAAGTCTCCCTCATGTTCTTGAAACCACTCCTGCACAATACGAGCACCATGGCATGGCGCATTGTCTCATTGGAAGAAGCCATCTCCATTGGGATACGCCATCAACATGATAAGGATGAACTTGATCAGCAATGCTACTTAGGTATGTTGTGCTATTCAGACGTTGTTCCACATGAATTAAAGGGCCCAAATCATGCCAGGAAAACATGCCCCAAACCATAACACTGCCCCCACCAGCTTGAAGGGTTGTACTCATGCATGTGAGGTGCATGCTTTCATGCTGTTTCCACGAAATTCTCACTCTGCAATCTGCATGATGCAACTGGAAACGTGATTCATTGGACCACATGGCTTTTTTCCAATGCTCGACTGTCCAATCCTTGTGTTCCTGTGCGAATTGGAGATGTTTTATCTTGGTAACTGCAGACAGCAAAGGTGTTTGAACAGGCCTTCGGCTTCTATATCCCATACAATGCAGTGTACGGCTAATTTGCCTACAAACGTCAGGTGGTCATAATAATCTGGCCACTCAGGGTATATCTATACCTATATCTTCCAACCTAAAGTTTTATAACTAGCTAAAATATTCTTCAAAAACTGAAAGCAAAATAAACTTCCCACCCCCTTCCCCAAACAAAAGCTTCAAGGATTTATTGCCAGAAGAGCTGCATTACAAAAAAATACTAGAGAGTTCTATTGGCTGAAAGCAAATTATCTCAGGGAGAACACAGAATGACAGGAAGGAAAAAAAATACTGAAAAGGAGAGAAATGTGGAATCCTATATAATAAAAGCCTAATATGCTAAGTGTCTGGTCATCTGTTCAACCAATCAAAGCGTAATATGCTAATGATATGCTAAGGCTGCTCAACTGCTCGCTATGACATGCACTTACCACCAGGGGGCAGATGCTCTGACTGGTAGGTTAGCTCACTGCTGGAGTCTGGCTGATCAGGACTGAGCGAGATGGGCCGGACAGGCCCTGGAGCCCTCCTGCAGTTCCTCCCCGGCCCTGATCATGCACTGGTGGGGTCCCTTGGCCTTGCCTGTGCCCTCTCACAATCTTGGGTGAGGGACACCCCCCCCCCCAGTGCATGAGTTTCATGCACTGGGCCTCTAGTAATATAAATAAATGTTGAATGTTTAAAACAATAATCATGATGATGCCTTGTGGGCTTTAAAACATAGAAATGAAATCTTACCTAATAATAGACAAACATGTAAATTGACAGTACCTTCGCTACGCCCACAGCCAATCAGAGTGACTATGCAAATTAACCCCCCAAAATGGCGGTTAATTTGCATACATAGGCACCCAGCGCCTGTGTCCCAGGAACATCCTGGCACCCAGGTCACTGTGAGGTAAGGCCTGGTGCAGGAGCGGACCCCCTGCAATCGATCGCAGGGAGCTGGGGCTCTGCTCCTGCTCAAGGCCGAAAGCGGACCCCCTGCAATCGATTGCCTGGGCACAAGCGGACCCCCTGTGATCGATGGCAGGGAGCTGGGGCTCCGCTCCTGTCCTAGAGACTTTTGGTCTGGGCAGGGCCCAGCCCTCGATTGGTGTGAACTATAGAGGAAACACCTTTTCTGACTGACCATTGTCTAAGCTTCCTGTATGCCACTGGTAATATTCTTAGTAACTTGGGTAATAAGAATCCAAAAAGGTGATCTAGGGTTTTTCCATCACACTTCTGGAGAAAAAAACGAAGGTCCGCTGCTGGAGGGCTAAGAAATGTCATATCCTGCCCTAGCCAGTTTGACTCAGTGGATAATGCCTCAGCCTGCAGACAGCAGGGTCTGGGTTCGATTCTGATCAAGGGCATGTACCTAGGTTGCAGGCTCCTCCCTGGCCGGGGCCCAGATCTGGGCTCATGCAGGAGGCAACCAATCAAGTGTTCCTCTCACTTTGATGTTTCTCTCTGTCTTTCCCTTTCTCTTCCACAGTCTCTAAAAGTCAATGGAAACATATCCTCAGGTGAGGATAAAAAAAGAAAAGAAAGAAAGAAATGCATATCCTATGAAAGACACATCTTGAAAATGCCTAAAGAAAGTTGTCATTTTTTTCTTGGTGAAGGGACTGAGTCTGTGTTGATGAAAACACCTTGGTGGCTGTGGTGACTGGTAGTGGCTGCAGCAGTGGGGTGATGGGGCTGGTGCTTCCCCTGATCAGCCCGGTTGCCTCCCACAAAGGGAGGCCAGACTGCGGCTTAGGACATCAGTAGGACATCCCCTGAGGGCTCCCAGTATGTGAGAGGGGGCAGGATGGGCTGAGGGACCCCCCACCCCCAGTGCACGAATTTTGTGCACCGGGCCCCTAGTATATGATAATTGTACAAATGAAATATATGGCAATTGTGCAACATGTAAGCAAATGAAATTAAACTATCTTTAGTTTCTAGCATTGTTTGTGAAATGGTAAAAATATTAATTTGTGGACTACCTATCTCAAAATAAATAGTAAATTTCTATAAGATTAATATAAAATGTATACATAAAAAGATTATACAGGGCCTTAACTGTTTGGCTCAGTGGATAGAGCATCGGACTGTGGACTGAAAGGTCCCAGGTTTGATTCTGGTCAAGGGCATGTACCTTGGTTGTGGGCACATCCCCAGTAGGAGGTGTGCAGGAGGCAGCTGATTGATGTTTCTCTCCCATCAATGTTTCTAACTCTCTATCCTTCTCCCTTCCTCTCTGTAAAAAATCAATAAAATATATTTAAAAAAAAAGATTATACAGGGAAATATCCTATCTAATAAAAGAGTTATATGCAAATTGACCATACCTCAGCTATAGCCACAAGCCACGCTCACCAGCCAATCAGGAGCGAGTATGCAAATTAACCCAACCAGATGGCTGCGGCCACAGAGTGAGCAGGAGGCTTGGGTTTCCCCGGCAATGGAGGAAGCCAAGCTTTCTGCACACCCTGGCTGGCCCAGGCCTCCACTCAAGGCTACAAAGTTTCAATTATAGAAGACAAATAAATCCCCAAAAAAGTGGCAGCAGCCACGGAGCTGGAGAGAGCAGGAGGCTTGAGTTGCCCCTGGTGATGGAGGAAGCCAAGCTTTCTGCACATCCTGGACTACTTTGGCCTCTGCTCAAGGCTACAAAGTTTCAATTACAGAAGATAAATAAATCCCAACAAAAATGGCTGCGACCACAGAGTGAACAGGAGGCTTGGCTCCGCTCAAGGCTACAAAGTTTCAATTATCCTACCTAATAATAGACAAATATGCAAATTGACCATACCTCCAACACACCCACAAGCCACACCCACCATCCAATCAGAGCGAGCATGCAAATGAACCCAAACCAAGATGGCTACAGCCATAGAGAGCAAGGTTTCCTAGGTAACAGAGGAAGCCAAGCTTTCTACCTGCCCTTGCCAGGCCTAAGCCTCCACTCAAGCTACAAAGTTTCAATTACAGAAGGTAAACAAATTCAAACAAATGGCGGCAGAATGGAGCTTGAGAGAGCAGGCCAGGGTTGCTGCCGGCAACAGGGGAAGCAAAGCTTTTCGCACACCCTGGCTGGGCCCACCCGCTTAAGGCAACAAAAGTTTCAATTATAACCCCAACAGAAATGGCTGCTGGCCTGGAGGGAGCCCCAGGCTTGGCTCCGCTCCAGGCTACAAAGTTTCAATTGTAGAAGGAAAATAAATTCCAGATACCAGGGCCTATGCTTGGGTTGCCAGGGGGCGTGGCCAGCCTGCAAACCACCACAGACCCCTCGCTCAGGCCGCCCCATGCCCCAAGGGAACACCCACCTGATCCAGGACACCCTTCAGGGCAAACCAGCTGGCCCCCACCCCTGTACCAGGCCTCTATCCTATCTAATAAAAGAGTAATATACAGATTGATCATCACTGCAACACACAATATAGCTGCCCCCATGTGGTCAAAGATCCTGCCCCCATGTGGACACAAGATGGCCACCACAAGATGGCCAGCAGGAGAGGGCAGTTGGGAGGCACCCAGCCTGCAAGGAAGGGCAGTTGAGAAGGACCAGGCCTGCAAGGGAGGGCAGTTGGAGGTGATCAACTCTGCAGGAGAGGGCAGTTAGGGGTGACCAGGCTGGCAGAGGAGGGAAGTTGCGGGTAAACAGGCTGGCAGCAGAGTGGTTAGGGGGTGATCAGGATGGCAGGCAGAAGCGGTTCGGGGCAATCAGGAAGGCAGGCAAGCAAGCAGTTGGAAGCCATCAGTCCTGGATTGTGAGAGGGATGTCCCATTGGAGAGGGTACAGGCTGGGCTGAGGGACAACCCCCCTCCGTGCACGAATTTCATGCACCCGGCCTCTAGTAGAAGATAAATAAATCCCAGATACCAAGGTTTCCACTTGGGTTGCCAGGGGGCGTGGCCAGCCTGCAAACCACCACAGGCCCCTCACCCAGGCCGCCCCACACCCCAAGGGAATCCCCACTCTGATCCGGGACACCTTTCAGGGCAAACCAGCTGGCCGCCACCCATGCACCAGGCCTCTATCCTATCTAATAAAAAAGTAATATGCAAATTGACTGTCACTCCAACACACAAGATGGTTGCCCCCATGTGGTCAAAGATGACTGCCCCCATGTGGACACAGGATGGCCGCCACAAGATGGCCAGCAGGGGAGGGCAGTTGGGAGGGATCAGGCCTGCAAGGGAGGACAGTTGGGGGTGATCAGGCCTGCAGGGGAGGGCAGTTTTGGGGGACCCAGGCCTGCAGGGGAAAGCAGTTGTGGGGGACCAGGCCTGCAGGGGAGGGCAGTTAGGGGTGACCAGGCCTGAAGGGGTGGGCAGTTAGGAGCAAACAGGCTGGCCAGGGAGCAGTTAGGCATCAATCAGGCTGGCAGGGGAGTGTTTAGGGGGTAATCAGGCTGGCAGGCAGAAGCGGTTAGGGGCAATCAGGAAGGCAGGCAGGTGAGCAGTTGGGAGCCAGCAGTCCTGGATTGTGAGAGGCATGTCCAACTGCCCGTTTAGGCCCGATCCAACTGGGATTGGGCCTAAATGGGCAGTTGGACATCCCTTGAGGGGTCCAGATTGGAGAGGGTGCAGGCTTGGCTGAGGGACACCCCCCCCCCCCACCGTGCATGAATTTCATGGACCGGGCCTTTAGTAATAACATAAAGCATTTTAATAATCTAAAATCATGCAATGAAGAGAAAATAAAGGAACAAAGACAGGTAGGATAGCAATGGCCCTGTTTAAAAAGAGAGGACCCGCCCAGCTGGTGTGGTTCAGTGGTTGAGTGTCAACCTATGAATCAGGAGGTCGCATGAATGGGTTGCAGGTTCAATTACCAGTGTGGGATGTGCAGAAGGCATCTAATAGATGATTCTCTTTCATCATTGATATTTTTCTCTCTCTCCCTTTCTTTCTGAAATCAATAAAAATATATTTTTTAAAATAATATAAAAAGGCCCACTGATATCAGGAATGAAGAAAAATGACATCAATACAAAATTTAAAATGATTGAAAGTAAGGAATTATTATTAACACTTTTATGCTATTAATTTAATAATGTAGATGAAATAGAGAAATTTCTTGAAAAATATAATTTGCCAAAACTTACTTAAGAAGAAATAGAATATTGGAATATTCCTGTGTCTTTTGATGATATTGAATGCATCATTTAAAATCAAACAAAAGTCCACACCCAAATGACTTCATTGGTATTTTTTCCGAACCATTTAAAGAAGAAATAATGAAAATCAAACATAAACTTTTCTAGTGAATAGGAAAAGAGGAATCTTTCCAAACATTTTTAATAAGACTAACTCAACCTTGGTAGCTAAACTTAACAAAAACAGCACCAGAAAAGAAAATTACAGCCCAATATATCTCATTAACATAAATGCAAACAATCCTAAGTTAGATATTGTCAAACTGAATCTAGCGACATGTCTACAGAATAACACATCATGACTAACTAGGCTTTATTCCATAAATGAAATATTAATTTAACATTAAAAAATCAAAGCAATTCACCACATTACAGAAGAAAAAATCATATGATCTACTCAAAAGATGTTAAAGAAGAATGGATAAAAATTCAAGACTTGTTTATAATAAAAACTTTCAAAAAATAAGAATAGAAGAGAATTTTCATAAATGGATAAAGAATATTTACACCAATGTACAGATAACATCATACTTAATCATGAAATATTAAAGAATTTCTTTTGCAATCAGGAGCAAGACAAGAAGGCCTACTATCATCACTTCTCTTCAAAATTGTGCTGGAGTCTATCACCAGTGTAATAAGGAAGGAAAAGAGAGTTAAAACATAAAAATAGCATGGCTGGTGTGGCTCAGTGGTTGAGCATCAACCTATGAACTACAAGGTCATGGTTTGATTCCCAGTCAGGACACTTGCCCGGGTGCAATTCCCATTAGAGGTCATGCAGGAGGCAGCCGATCAATGATTCTTTCTCATCATTGATGTTTTTATCTCTCTCTCCCTCTCCCTCTCTGAAATCAATAAAAATATATTAAACAAACAAAAACATAAAAATAGTAAAACAGAAGAAACAAAGTTGTTATTATTTCAGATGACATGATTATGTGTGCAGACTATTCAAAAGGATCCAAAACAAACTTAAAATTAATATGTGACTTTAGTAAAATCATTGGATTCAAAATAAATATTAAAAATCATTTCTATTTCTGTATCTAGCAAAAAGCAAATAAAAGATAAAGAAACAAGAGCCATGGCATTTAAAACAGCAGTAACATTGGGACTCATACACTAAAAAAGGACTATAAAATATTACCAAGAGACATGACAAAAGACCTAAATAAATAAAGGGATTTCTCTTTCTAGATTGGAAGATTCAATGTTAGTTCTCCTCAAATCAGTTTTTTTGTTTTTCATTTTTGGCTAGTGCTTTTGATGTCATGTCTAAAAACTCTCTATGTCAGCCCAGGTCATGAAGTTTATTCCTATATTTTCTTCTAGAAGTTTCTTTTTAATTTTTTATTTTTCAATTATAGTTTACATTCAATATTTTGTATTAATTTAGGTGTACAGCATAGTGGTTAGATAACCATACACTTTACAAAGTAGTCCCCAGTATTTCAAGTACCTACCTGGCACATATACATTATTATTACAATACTAGAGACACGGTGCATGAATTTGTGCATGGGTGAGGTCCCTCTGGGTGGCCTGCAGGGATTGGGCTGAAACCTGCAGTCCAATGCTGCCTGCAGCTCCTACCTGCTACTCCCGCCCATCCTGGCCCCACTGTGCCTGCCGCAGGCTTGCGCCCAATCAGTTCTGATCCAGAGAGGCTTGTGCTGCCACAGCAGAGCTCACCAGCCATGAGCCCTGTGTCTGGTGCCCTCCCAAGGGGAGTGGCCTGCAGGATTGGGCTGAAACCAGCTCTCCGACATCCTCTGAGGGGTCCTGGATTGTGAGAGGGTACAGGCCAGGCTGAGGGACCCCAATGGTGTGTGATTTGGCCAGGGAGGGACTACGGGAGGGCTCTAGGGCATGTCTGGCCCATTTCACTCAGTCCCAATCAGCCGGACCCCAGCATCAAGCTAACCTACCAGTCAGAGCAACTGCCCCCTGGTGGTCAGTGCATGTCATAGCGAGCGGTTAAGCAGCTTTAGCATATAATTAGCATATTACGCTTTGATTGGTTGTTCTGCTGTTCGGTCTACTTGCATATTATCCTTTTATTATATAGGACTAGTGGCCCGGTGCAGGAAATTCGTGCACGGAGGAGGGATGTTTTCTCAGCCCAGCCTGCACCCTCTCCAATCGGACATCCCTCTCGCAATCTCGGACCGTTGGCTCCTAACCACTCACCTGCCTGCCTGCCTGATCGCCCCTAACTGCCTCTGCCTGCCTGCCTGCCTGATTGACCCTCACTGCCCTCCCCTGCCAGCCTGTTTACCCCCAACGGCCCTCCCCTGCTGGCTTGATCTCGTCCCTAACTGCCCTCCCTTTGCTGACCTGGTTGCCCCCAATTGCCCTCCTCTGCCAGCCTGATCTTGCTCCCAACTGCCCTCCCCTGCCGGCCTGATCTCACCCCCAATGGCCCTCCCCTGCCAGCCTGATGTTGCCGCCAACTGCCCTCCACTGAAGGCCTGATCTCGCCCCCAACTGCCCTCCTCTGCCAGTCAATTTGGTTCTGATTGGTTGGTTTCTATGTCAGTGTCAAAAGCTCTGCCTTCTAGACAGCCATTGGCTCCTCACAGTTGACCCAGATTTGGTTCTGATTGGTCAGTTTCTATGACAGTCAGCATCAATAGCTCCGCTTCCTAGGCAGCCATTGGTTCCTCACACTTCACCCCGATTTGGTTCTGATTGGTCGGTTTCTATGCCAGTGAGTGTCTCTGGGCCTATCAATAGGGCCTGATTAGAAAGGCGGGGCTAATCAGCAGCCCCGGTGGAGGCCTGGAGAGAAATGGAGGCACGGCTGCTGGCCAGACTGGGAGAGAAAGGGAGAGGCAAGTGCCGATCAAAAGCTGCCACAGAGGCAACGGATCAGTTCCTGCTTCTCTCTTCAGGCCTCTCTCTGGCCCTGATTTGCAGCCCCCTCAGCAGTCAGTGCTGGGGCACCACACCTGCAGCGGAAGCAGTCCTGAAGCAGTCACTGCAGGACTGACTTTCAGTTGGTTGAGCTCAGTCATTACTGGTTGTTACGACCCAGGGTTTTTATATATTAGGATTATTATATAGGAATAGTGGCCTGGTGCACGAAATTTGCACACATTAAAAGGGAATTAATTAGAGGAAATATTTTAATATTGCTATTTGCCCTTTCTCTATAATAGAAGTGTCAGAGATGAAAGAAAATTAGTAAAATGTATATGAAAATCTCCCTCCTATCAGAGTCTGGGGTGCACTGCAGGACCCAGAGTCAAGTCCACGCCCACCCACGCATGCTCGAAATTATGTGAGACCCAGAACCAGCCAGTCCCACCCCATTCAAGCCCTGCAGAGTGGGGGGGCACAGCCTCAGGTCCCCTGTCAAGCCCTGCTGGGTGTGGGGTGTGGCCTCAGGTCCCCCAGCACAGCCTCAGGTCCCCTGGCCCCAGTGCAACGGTGCGAGGGTGCAAGGGCGTGATGACCATTTGCATATTAGCTCTTTATTATATAGGACTAGAGGCCCAGTGCATGAAAGGTGTGTACTGTGGGGGGGGGGGGGAGACCTCAGCCCGGCCTGCCCCTTTTCACAGTCCAGGAGCCCTCAGGGGATGTCCTACTGACTGCTTAGGACCGCTCCCCACATATTACCCTTTTATTATATAGGAGCAGGCCTAAGTCACAGTCTGGCCTCCCTCTGCCAGAGGCAACCAGCTGATCAGGGAAAGGCACCACCCCATCACCCCCTTGCTGTTGCTGCCTCTGGCCTCCCTCTGCAGGAGGTGACCCAGCAACTAGGGGAAGGCAATGCCTCCATCACGCCTCTGACGCTGCCACTGCCAGCTGTGAGGCTGCCTGAGCCTTGGCCTTCGCAGCCACTGCAGCTTGCCTGAGCCTTGCCCAGCCCTCATTGCCGTCAGCAGGGCCGGCCCTGGGAAAGCAGCAGTGGCCATCAAGCAGCTTGCCTGAGCCCCGGGCCAGCCCTGGGCAAGCAGCAGCTGCCATGGCATCCCCAATGCTGCAAGTTTCCACCCCCATCCCCGATGCTGCAAGTCCCCATCCACCTGTGCCTGCTGCGTGCGCAGCCTGTTGATTGGTTGTTACTGTGACGGTGTCCCAACCAATTTGCATATTACCCTATTATTAGATAGATTATTGACTATGTTCCCTATGCTGTATTTTACACACTATGACTTTTTTGTGACTACCAATTTGTACTTCTTAATCCTTTTACATTTTTCACCCAGCCCCTGACCCCCCTTTCTCTGACAGCCATCAGTCTGATTTCTGTATCTATGAGTCTGTATTTATTTTGTTTGCTTATTTTGCTCTTTAGATTCAACATATAAGTAAAATCATATGGCACTTGTTTTCCTCTGTCTGACTTATTTCACTCAGCATAATATTCTCTAGGTCATCAATGCTGTCATAAACAGTAAGATTTCATTCTTTTTTTATGGCCAATAAACATTATATATATATTTACACTAATAAAAGATAAACATGCAAATTAACCATCACTCTGCAACGCCTACAAGCTATGCCCACCAGCCAATCAGGAGCGAGTATGCAAATTAACCCAACCAAGATGGCGGCCTGTCACGGAGCTGGAGCAAGCAGGAGGCTTGGGTTGCCCCTGGCAATGGAGGAAGCCAAGTTTCCCGCCAGCCCTGGCCGGCCCTGGCCTCCGATCAAGGCTACAAAGTTTCAATTATAGAAGATAAATAAATCCTAGATACTTGCTTCCAGCCAACCCTGGCCTCTGCTCAAGAAGGTGCTGAAAAAAAAAAAAAGAAAGAAAGAAAGAGAAAAAAGGTGGGGCTGGGACCTTGGGTCACCTGGGGGGTGATCAGGCCAGGATGGGACGGCAGGGGCCGTTGGGGATAAGCAGACCAGCAGGGGGGCCAGTTGGAGGTGATCAGGACAGTGGGGGGGGGCAGTTTGGAGTGAGCAAGCCAGCAGGGGGCAGTTGGGGGCGAGCAGGCCAGCAGGCAGAGTGGTTAGGGGCAATCAGGCAGGCAGGCAGGCAGGTAAGCGGCTGGAGCCAGCAGTCCCAGATTGTGAGAGGGATGTCCGACTGCCAGTTTAGGCCCAATCCCTGTAAACCAGCAGTAGGACATCCTTCGAGGGGTCCCAGATTGGAGAGGGTGCTGGCCAGGCTGAGGGACACCTCCCTCCCTGTGCACGAATTTCGTGCATCGGGCCACTAGTATAATAATAAAAGCATAATATGCTAATTAGACCAAACATCCTTCCAGACATCCTCTGGGACCAAGCTGGGGCTACAGCCATGGGATCGAGGCAGCTGTGATGGCTGCGAGAGAGGGATCCAGGCATCCAGGGCTGCGAAGGCCTACACTTGCACGAATTTCATGCATTGGGCCTCTAGCATATATATATATACATACATACACACACACACACACACACACACACATATATATATATATGCACACACACACACATATATATATATGCATGTGCGTGTGTGTATATGCATGTGTGTGTGTATGTATATATATATACACATGAATATATATGTGTGTGTGTATATATGTATATGTATATGTATATGTATGTGTGTGTGTGTGTGTGTGTGTGTGTGTAAATATGTATATATGACAGCTTTTTTATCCATTCATCTATTGATGGGCACTTAGAGAAGGATCTAATTTCTAGAGTTACTACATTATAATAGTCAAATGATCAGCTTTCAGCAACAACGACAACAACAACAAAAAACCCACAATGCATAAGTAGACACAGAAAAGTGTGGATCAATCAAAGGAACAAAATAAATTAATACCAACTATCCCTCAGTAAGTTGAGGTATAGAATTTACTAAACAAAGATTTAAAAATAACTGTCTTAGCCAAGCCAGCATGGCTTGGTGGTTGAGCATCAATCTGTGAACCAGGAGGTCATGGTTCGATTCCCAGTCAGGGCACATGCCCAGATTGTGGGCTCAATCCCCAGTGGGGACATGCAGGAGGCAGCCAATCAATGATTCTCTCTCATCATTGATGTTTTTCTCCCTCTCCCTTTCTCTCTCTGAAATCAATAAAAAATATGTTAAAATATATATATATTCAAAAAGCCAAAGAAAAATATGGACAATGACCAAAGGAAATCAGAAAAATAATGTATGGACAAAATGAGAATATTAATAAAAAGATAGAAATTATAAAAAGGAATATAACAGATACTCTGGAGCCAAAAGTACAATAACTGAGATAAAAATGTACTAGACTAGTTAAACATCAGATTTAAGCAGGAAGGAGAATCAGTGAACTTGAAGATAAGACAATTAAAATAATCATGCCTGAGGAACAGAAAGAAAGAAAAAAAGAGAAAAATGTGAACAGACCCTAAGGAACTTGTGGGACATCATGAATTGTATTAACATACACATTATGGGAGTCACAGATTAAGAAAGATTGAAAGAGGTAGAGAGAATATTTGAAAAAATAATTGCTCAATACTGACCAAATTTTATGAAACTCATGAATCTAAAAATCCAAGAAGCTCAATAACTCCAAGTATTATAACCTCAAAGAGACTCACATTATAATTCAACTATTGGAAGACAAATACAAAGAGGATCTTTAAAGCAACAAGAGAGAAACAACTCGTCATATACAAGGGATCCTCATAAGATTAACAGCTGATATCTCATCAGAAGCCATGGAGGTAAAAAAGAAAAAGAAAAAGAAAAAAGCAGGATGACATATTTAAAGTACTGAAAGAAAAACATATCAACTGATAATTTTACATCTGGAAAAGCTGTCCTTCAAACGTGATGAAGAAATTTAGACTATCAGATAAACAAAAACTGAACTCTTTACCATTTGACCAGAATTTCAAGAAATATTAAAGGGAGTTTTTCAGGTTAAAATAAAGGACAACCAACAGTAACTCAAAGCAGTATAAGAAATAAAGATCTCCAATTCTATCCAGGTTGCTGCAAATGATGAGAATTCCTTCTTTTTTATGGCAGCATAGTATTCCATTGTGTAGGTGTACCACAGTTTTCTGATCCAGACAGTAAAGCATCAAACAGACTGCCAAATTACAGGGGGAAAGTTAGGGAGAGGTGGGGGAGATAAGAGATCAATCAAAGGACTTGTATGCATGCATATAAGCATAACCAACGGATGCAAATCTCTGGGGGGTGAGGGCATATATGGGAGTGGGGTGGGGGGTGGCAATGGTAAGATATGTACACATATAATACCTTAATAAAAAAAATAAATAATATTGCTTGGAAAAAAAAAGAAATAAAGATCTCTAATAAAGCCATATACATAGGCAAATATAAAGCAAGTTTTATTGTATTTTTGGTTTGTAATCCCACTTTTTTATTCCTTACATGATTAAAAAGATGCATGCATAAAATCAATTTAAAAATCTAAGTTATTGAGCACATGATGTATAAAGATATAATTTGTGACAACATAAATGAGGGAGAATGGAGATATATAGGAGCAGGTTTTTATATTCTTTTGAAGTAAAATTTGCATCAATTCAAGATAGCTTAATTTAAATTTAATACGTTAAGTATAATCCCCCATGGTAACCACAAAACATATCTGAAGACTATACAAAAAAGGAAATGAAAAGGTAATTAAAATAAGTCACTAATAATATTTGACTAAACCTAACAGAACCAATAATGGAGAAAATGAGGAACATGAAAAGCTATGAGACATACAGAAAACAAATAGCTAGATGGCAGAAATAAGCCTCTCCTTAATTACTTGAAATGTAAATAGATTAAACCCTAATAGAAAAGAAAAGGTTTGCAGAATGGATTAAAAATATGACCTAGCGGTACCATCTCACACCTGTCAGAATGGCTACCATCAACAAATCAACAAATGACAAGTGCTGGCGAGGATGTGGAGAAAAAGGAACCCTCGTGCACTGCTGGTGGGAATGCAGACTGGTGCAGCCACTGTGGAGAACAGTATGGAGTTTACTCAAAAAATTAAGGATGGAACTCCCATTTGACCCAGTATTCCCACTTCTAGGAATATATCTCAAGAAATCAGAAACACCAATCAGAAAGGATATATCCACCCCTATGTTCATAGCAGCACAATTTACAATAGCTACGATTTGGAAACAGCCTAAGTGCCCATCCGCAGTTGAGTAGATTAGAAAACTGTGGTACATCTACACAGTGGAATACTACACTGCTGTGAAAAAGAAAGAACTCTTACTATTTGCAACAGCATGAATGGACCTGGAGAGCATTATGCTAAGTGAAATAAGCCAGTTAGAGTGAGATAAATATCACACAATCTCACTCATTTGTGGAATATAATGAATGAAAATAGATCCAGAGACATAGAAGCATCAAACAGACTGTCACACCTCAGAGGAAAGGCAGGGGAGGGTGGGTGGGGGGTGTAAGAGATCAACAAAAGGATTTGTATGCATGCATATAAGCAAAATCAATGGACACAGACAGTAGGGGGATGAGGACATGTGTGCTGGGGGTAGGAGTGGCTGGGGAGATGTCAATGGGGGGAAAAGGAGACATATGTAATACTTTAAACAATTAAGAATTTTTAAAAAATGACCTAGCCCTGTCTGGTATGCTCAGTGATTAGAGTGCTGTCCCGTGCACTGAAAAGCCATGGGTTCAATTCCCAGTCAGGCCACATGCCCAGGTTGTGGGTTGATCCCTGGTCAGGCGTGTGTGTGGGGCAGCCAATCAATGATCCTCTCTCACATTGATGTTTCTCTATCTCTTCCTCCCTCCCTCTCTCTTCTTCTCTCTCTGAAATCAATGAAAAGCATATTCTCAGGTGAGGATTAAAAAGGATATATGATTGCCCAACTGGCGTGGCTCAGTGGTTGAGCATCGATCTATGAACCAGGAGGTCACAGGTTCAATTCCTGGTCAGGGCACATGCCTGGGATGTGGGCTCCATCCCCAATGGGGGGCATGAAGAAGGCAGCTTATCAATGATTCTCTCTCATCATTGATGTTTCTATCTCTCTCTCCCTCTCCCTTCCTCTCTGAAGTCAATAATTAAAAATATTTTTAAAAAGATATATAATCAAACTATATGCTATCTACAAGAGACTTACTTTAGATTAAAAAAAACAAACCTAATAGATTGAAAGTGGAGTGATAGAAAAAATTCAGCACTAATTCATGATGAAAACATTCAGAAACTAAGAATATCAAGACACAGAAAAAGCATTTGACAAAATTCAAAAAGACTTCCATTCAAATGGTAACCAAAATAAAATTACGATGGCTATAGTAATATCAGATTTTAACCCCAAATTGTTAAAAGAGACAAAAAGAACATTATATGTTAATAAGAGTCAATTCCTTATGATTTAATTATGAACATATATGCACAAAAAACAAATTCCCACAATATATAAAGTAAATATTGACACAATTAAAAAGAAATAGTGTGTTTTATCAAGAAACTTCCTCAAGCTTCTGCCACCATAGCATTCCTGGGGTCATTGGCATTTTTCTCCCTTCTGTGCTCCCTCTCTTGTCTGGATGAATGGCGTGGGATCCCAGACCTAGGGTGATGAAGATTTGGTGCTTGAAAATGAGAGTCAGACATCTTGTGAAGCATCAGGTAGAAAAGCAGCAAAGAGATGGAACTTGCCTAAGCCTTCAACCAAACTTTTACCACCTGCTGAACAGGCCACACAGAGAAGTTCCAGATTTACCTGAAGAACCTCCTGAAGCAGCTGAAGAAGAAGTTAATGCTTCTGTCCATGTCCAGGTGGGAGTGTCCTGAGGAGAAGGTTTGTATTTATTTATTTATTTATTTATTTATTTTAATATATATTTTATTTATTTATTTATTTATTTATTTATTTATTTATTTATTTATTTCAGAGAGAGAGAGAAAGATAGAAACATCAATGATGAGAGAGAATCATTGATAGGCTGCCTCCTGCACACCCCACAGTGGGGATTGACCCTACAACCCAGGCATGTGCCCTGACCAGGAATTGAACCATGACCTCCTGGTTCATAGGTTGATGCTCAACCACTGAGCCACACTGGCCGGGTGAGGAGGATATTTTTCAAATCCTAAAGTTCACAGGTTCTATTTGACTGGATGATGAAAATTGGGTACCACACATCCCTATAAAGCCTTTCTACTTCCTTTCCTAGAGGCCTATGGAAGTGTAGGGTGGCCAGTCATTGCAGGACATCGAATAACTGTGGATACTTACTGTACTCAGAGTGGAAGAAAAAGAGCCAAGCAACTGGAAACAAGAACTACCTATTCTACATAAAATCAGTTATGTTATGACCTTAAAGGACAGTAGAGGATTCACATTAAAATCATGCCATACCTTGACTGAGCTCAAAGCAATGCACACTTTAATGTCAATATCCATGGGAATATATGGACATGAAGGATTAGGAAAGGAGTGCTCTCTGCATATAATGATTTTGGAACATGCCATTTTATAATGTACCAAATGAGAGCTCAGTAAAAATGTATACAATAAAGCACTCAATAACTTATTTTGTTCAGCTGATATTGTTTATCATTATGTTGAAAAACAAAACCATATGACTTTGGTTTCTGCCTCTTCAATCCATCTTAATTACAGTATATTTCACAATTCAGTGAAACTCTTAATAGTCTTATAAATAGCAATGTTTCTTCTGCTGTATTCCTAGAAATTAAAAACTTTAAGAGATATTCAAAGCTCCTTACAGCTTTAAAGTGTTTTTAAAGTATATTTTTATTGTTGATAGTAGTACAGATATTTCCCATTCCCTGCCCTCCAAAGTTCTTTTTGATAAGTATGTATTAATCTTTACTTAATGTTTGGGATTTATATAATTTTGCCTTGCGTTAAATTGTAACATTTACAAAGTGGTCTCAGTGGTTGAGCGTTAACCTATGAATCAAGAGGTTAGGGTTCAATTCATGGTCAGTGCACACGCCCGGGTTGTGGGCTTGATCCCCAATAAGGGGTGTGCAGGAGGCAGCAGACCAATGATTCTCTCTCATTATTGATGTTTCTATCTCTTTCTCCATCTCCTTCCTCTCTGAAATAAAAATACATTTTTTAAAAATCAATAAGTAAAACTTTAAAAAGAGGGAAACAAAGAAAAAAGAGGTCAGTAATAAACCCATATATCTATGGCTAATTGATTTTTTTTTAATCCTCACCTGAGAATACTTTTCCATTGATTTTTTTTTTAGAGAGAGTAGAAGGGAGGGGGAGAGACAGTGAGAGAAACATTGATGTGAAAGAGCCACATCAATTGGTTGCCTCTCCCAAGGTACGTGCCCTTGACCAGAATCAAACCCGATACTCTTCAGTCCACTGAGCCAAACTGGGTAGGGATGGCTAATCAGTTTTTGACAAGGGTACCAAGTCCACTCAATGGAGAAAGAATCATTTTTTCAACAGATGGTGCTGGGACAATTGGATTTCCACATATGTGAAAGGCCACGGCCTGTGTGGCTTTCGGGTTCAAAGGCTTGGAGAAAGGGCTGACATGCAAATTAATACACAAGGAATATAAATTTGGAAATTATGGTGGAAGCCCGGGAAAGCTTAGCTGTAGTAGCCAAGTTCCACTGAATCTCCGTTCCCATCTGCTTTTATTTACTAGAATACACAATTGCCTTTTAAGAATGCAAACAGACATATCAAAGGTGATAGTTTAGTAAACAGTAAGATTATCAGGTTGGGGGAGTTTGCTTTAGGCCACTGAGTCAGCAGTAGGTGATAAAATGCAAATATCCACCCTGTGAATATCAAAGAGCCCAATTCAGCCTTCTGACCAGACTTCTCACATTTATATTGATTACTGTTGATCTTGGTTCTCAGCACACATGTAAAAAAATTAAGTTGGATCCCTACCTCAAACCATATAAAATTAATTTAGAAAGGATCAGCAACCTAAATATAAAAGCTAATGCCATAAAACTTTTTATTCTTATAATAAAATATAACAATAAATTGTCATGACTTCAAATTTGGCAATGGATTCTAGGACATGACATCAAAAGTATGAGCAGCAACAACAAAATAGATTGCTTAAACTTCATCAAAATTAAAAACTTATGCATGAATTACATTATCAAGAAAGTGGAAAGACAGCCTACAGAGTAGGAGAAGATATTTATAAATCATATATCTGATAAGGGTTTAATATACAGAATTTATAAAGTACTCTTACCTCTCAACAACAAAAGATAACCCAATTTAAAGATGGTCAAAGGATTTCAAAAGACATTTCTCTAAAGAAGATATAAAAATGGTCAATAGGCATATAAAAAGATACTCAATATCCTTAGTCGCTAGGGAAATGCAAATCAAATCCTATCTAATAAAAGAGTAATATGCAAATTGACCATCACTCCAAGACACAAGATGGCTGCCACCATGTGGTCAAAGATGGCTGCCCCCATGCGGACACAAGATGGCTGCCACAAGATGGCTGGCAAGGGAGGGCAGTTGTGGGCAGTTGGGGGTGACCAGTCTGGCAGAGAAGGGCAGTTGGGGGAGACCAGGCCAGCAAGGGAGGGCAGTTAGGGGGACCAGGCCTACAGGAGAGGGCAGTTGTGAGTGATGAGGCAAGCAGGGAGGGCAGTTAGGGGTGACTGGGCCGGCAGAGGAGGGCCGTTGGGGGAGACCAGGTTAGCAGGGGAGGGCAGTTGGGGGGACCAGGACTGCAGGGGAGGGCAGTTAGGGGTTACCAAGCCAGCAAAGGAGGGCTGTTGGGGGCAACCAGGCCTGCAGGGGAGGACAGTTAAGGATGACCAGACTGGCAGGGGAGGGCAGTTAGGGGTGATGAGGCCAGCAGGGGAGGGCAGTTAGGGGCAATCGGGCCAGCCAGTGAGCAGTTAGGTGTCGATCAGGCTGGCAGTGGAGTGGTTAGTGGGTGATCAGGCTGGCAGGCAGAAGCAGTTAGGGGCAATCAGAGGCAGGCAAGTGGTTGGGAGCCAGCAGTCCTGGTTTGTGAGAGGGATATCTGACCACCCGTTTAGGACCACCAGGATTGGGCCTAAAGGGGCAGTTGGACATCCCTCAAGGGGTCCCAGATTGGAGAGGGTGCAGGCTGGGCTGAGGGACACCCCCACCCCCCGTGCACGAATTTCGTTCACCGGGCCTCTAGTCCATAATGAGATACCACTTTACACCTACAAGGATTGCTATAATTAAAGAAATTGAAAATAACAAATGTTGGTAAAGATGTGAAGAAATTAGAACTCTTGTGCATCATTGGAGGAAATGTGAAATGGTGCAGCCACTGTAGAAGACAGTTTTGCATTTCTTCAAAATGCTAAACATAGAATTACCATATGACCCAGCATTTCTACTCTTAGATATATACCCCCCAAAATTGCAGTGACTCAAACAGATACTTTTATGACAGTGTTCAATGCAGCTTTATTCACAATTGCCAAAACAATTCACATGTCTTTCAAGGTATGCATGCCCCCCAAAAATGTATATATACATACAATGAAATCTTACTCAGACATAAAAAGGATTGAAGTTCTGATACATGATAAACCTTATAAACATAACTAGAGACCTGGTGCATGAAATTCGTGCATGGGGGGGGGGGAGGGTGTCCCTCAGCCCAGCTTGCACCCTCTCCAATCTGGGAACCCTTGAGGGATTTTGGACATCCCTCTCACAATCTGGGACTGCTGGCTCCCAACTGCTCGCCTGCCTGCCTTCCTGATTGTCCCTAACCGCTTCTGCCTGCCAGCCTGATCACCCCCTAACCACTCCCCTGCCAGCCTGATTTATGCCTAACTGCTCCTCTGCCAGCCTGATTGCCCCTAACTGCCCTCCCCTGCCAGCCTGGTCACCCCTAACTGCCCTCCCCTGCAGGCATGGTCACTCCTAACTGCCCTCTCCTGCAGGCCTGGTCCCCCCAAATGCCCTTCCCTACAGGCCTGGTCCCCCCCACCTGCCCTTTCCTGCAGGCCTGGTTGCCCCCAATTTTCCTCCTCTGCCAGCCTGGTCATCCCTAACTGCTCTCCCCTCCTGGCCTAATCGCTCACAACTGCCCTCCCTTGAAGGCCTGGTCCCTCCCAACTGCCCTCCCCTGCTGGCCATCTTGTGGCGGCCATCTTGTGGTGGACATCTTGTGTCCACATGGGGGAAGCCATCTTTGACCACATGGGGGCAGCCATCTTGTGTGTTGGAGTGATGGTCAATTTGCATATTACTCTTTTATTAAATAGGATGGTTTATTCTAGAACCAGAGGCCCAGTGCACAAAATTTGTGCATGGGGGTGGTGAGTTTCTCAGCCCGGCCTGCTCCCACTCACAGTCCAGGACCCCTTGCTTCTTACCACCCACCTACTCACTGCTCCTTACTGCTGCCACAGAGTTGGGAGAGGCTCCCACCACTGCCACTGCGCTCACCGGCCATGAGCCTGGCTTCTGGCTGAGTGGTGCTCCCCCTGTGGGAATGCACTGACCACCAGGGGGCAGCTCCTGCATTGAGCATCTGCCCCCTGGTGTTCAGTACACGTCATAGCAACCAGTCGTTCTGCAGTTTGGTCAATTTGAATATTAGGGTTTTATTATATAGGATAGGCAAACTCATAGAGACAGAGAGTAGATTAGAGTTTATTAGGGGCTGAAGAGAAGGAGGAATGCAGAGTTACTCCTCAATGTTACAGAGTTTCTGTTTGAGGGTGATGAAATATTTGGAAATGGATATTGGTCATAGTTGCATAACATAGTGAATGTGATTAATGCTACTGGATTGTACATTGTAAAATCATTAAAATGGCATATTTATATTTTATACTGCATATTTTTACTGGAATAAAACATAAAATAAAAACACTGAAGCATGCTGGTAAGAATATAAAATAGTCAACCATTTTGGCAGTTTCTTAAAAAGTTAAACATACAGTTACTATTTGATCCAGTCATTCCACTTCTATGAATTTATCTTAGAGAAAGAGAGCATATGTCCATAAAAATTTATTCATAGCAACTTTATTTATAGACCAAAGCTCTAATCAACCCAAATGCCCATTAACATGTGAATAAATAAACAAATTGTGATATAGCCATACAATGGAATTATACTCAGTAATAAAAAGAATGAATTGTGCAGAAACATGAATCAATCTCAAAATACTATGCTGAGTGTAAGAAGCCAGAAGGGAAAAAAAAGTACATACTAAATTATTCCAATTATATTAAACTCTAGAAAATGCATAGCAATGGCAAGAAGACCAGTGGTTTCTTGGCGAGAGAGGAAAGGAGGAGCTGAAGTGAGAACCTGCAAAGAAACAGAAGGAAACTTTTCAGATGAGTATGCTCACTCCCCTGATTTTGGTAATGGTTTTATGAGTGGATGCATATGGTCAATTCTTATAAAACTACACATAAACTATACACTATTTATTGTATGTCAAGTATGCCTCAATAAAACTATGTTTTAAACCCCAAGAATGACACCTGACTTGTTGCCATAAACAATACAAGCAAGAAGAGAATGGAGTGAAATATATAGTGTTGAAAGAAAAAAAATCCACCAACTTAGAAATCTATATCCATTGACACTATTCTTCAAAAATGAAGGAGAAATAAATATGTACTGAGAAAAATGAGAGAATTTTAACTAGTAGACATGCCCTGCAAAAAATATTAAAAAGTTCTTTAGAGAGAAGGAAAATTATATGGATCAGAAACTCAAATCTACACAAAGGAAGGAAGAATGTTAGAAAAGAAATAACTGAAGGTAACATAATTTTTTGTTATTCTTAATGGATATAATAAATAATTGTTCAAAGTAATAATATTAACAATATAGTCAGTGATTATAGCATAAGGATAGGTGAAATGAATAATAGCAATGTTATATGGGATTGGAAAGAAGGATAGAAATATTGTATTCTATTATCAAGTATCTGCATTACCTGTAAAGCAGTATTAGTCTTATTTGAAAGTACATTTAGATGAATCATAAATGTATATTGCAAATTATAGGGCAACCACTAAAACATTTTTTAAATAAGTGTAATTGATATGCCAAGAGAGGAGAGAAAATGAAGTCATACATTACTAAATTAAAATCATATAAAGTAGAAAAAGAGAAGTTTTTTTTTAAAAAAAAGAATAAAAAACCAATTACAATGAATACAAAATAGTTATAAACATGGTAAATATTAATCTAACACTATCAATAATCACTTTAGCCCTGGCTGGTGTTGGTTCAGTTGGTTGGAGCATTGTCCCATACACCAAAAAGTGGTGGGTTCCGATTCCCGGTCAGGGCACATACCGAGTTTGCAGGTTCCATCCCCAGTCGGAGTGCATGCTGGAAGCAACTGGTCAATATTTCTCTCTCATTTCAATCTCTCTCTCTCTCTCTCTCTCTCTCTCTCTCTCTCCCTTTCTCTTTCTAAAATGAATTTTAAAAAATTTTAAATCAGTTTACATGTGAATGGACTAAATACACTAATTAAAAGAAAAAGACTGTCAGATGCATAACAAAACAAGGCCCAACACTATGTTGTCTATAAGCATCTAATTTTACTAGTAAAGATACAGATAGGTTAAAAGTAAAAGGATGGCGAAAAATATGCCATGCTAACAGTAATCAAAAGAAAGCTGGAGTCTGGAAGGCTGGAGCCCGGGGGTTTGTTTGGAGGCTCGTCTATCAGCCTAGTGTGCAGAAGGAGCAGCCAAATCAATCAGGACTGGATGGCAATTGATGGAGGAAGGGGAAAGTGGATGCTATTGGAAGCCTGAAAATCTACAACTGCGGCAACAACCAAACAGCTGTGAGCCCCAGAACACAGGTCCCCAATTGGCGCAAACACGTGGATTCAAAGGAGCTCTACACTCCACCATGGAAAGGTCAGATTTCACCTGGAATAAGGAGAGAGAGAACTACGTAATCAGACATCCGGAGAAGAGAGACCATGGCGAGACAAAGAAACAGCCCACATATGAAAGAAAAGCAGGCATCATCAGAAAAGGAAGTAAACAAAATAGAGGCAAGCAAACTGTCAGAGAAAGAATTCAGAGAAATGTTCATAAGGTGGCTGAAAAGAATGGAAGACAAATTTGATAATATGAGTAAGAACCAAGAGGAAATGAAGAAGAACCAAGAAGAAATGAAAAATGACATCGCTGTTGTAAAGAACTCAATAGAAAGCATCAAGAGTAGTCTAGAAGAAGCAGAGGACCACATCAGTGAGATAGAAGACAAGGTGGGAAAAAATACCCAAGTAGAGCAGCTTCTAGAAAAAAAAATTAAAAAGCAGGAGGAGAGCCTAAGGGAACGTTGGGACAACACAAAACAACACAACATCTGCATAATAGAGGATCCAGAAGGAGAGGAAATTGAGCAAGGAATAGAAAACCTGTTTGAAGAAATAATGACAGAAAACTTCCTGATATAGGGAAGAAAAAAACCCACACAAATCCAAGAAGCTCACAGAGTCCCAAGCAAAATGAACCCCAAAAGACTGATGCCAAGGCACATTATAATTAAATTGGCAAACACCAATGACAAAGTAAGAATCTTAAAAGCAGCCAGAGAGAAACAGAAAGTTACATACAACGGAACCCCCATTTCTCAACAGAAACTCATCAGGCCAGAAGTGAATGGAATGAAATATACAAAGTCATGCAAAGGAAGGGTCTGAATCCAAGAAACTATACCCAGCAAGGCTATCAATCAAAATTGAAGGTGAAATCAGGAGCTTCACAGACAAAAAAGGACTAAGAGAATTTATCACCACCAAACCAGCAATGCAAGAAATGCTAAAGGGTCTGCTGTAAAAAAAAGAAATAGGAAGCGAAGAAGGAGCACAGGGGTAAAGAATAAAAATGGAGACAAATAAGTACCTATCAATAATAACTTTAAATGTAAATAGATTAAATGCCCCAATCAAAAGACATAGGGTAACGGATTGGATAAGAAAACAAGACCCATATATCTGCTGTCTACAAGAAACCCACCTCAGACAAAAAAGACGCACACAGACTGAGGGTGAAGGGATGGAAAAAGGTCTTCCAGGCGAATGGAAATGAAAAAAAAAAAAAAAAGTGGGGTAGCAATACTTATATCCGACAGATTAGATCTCAAAGTGAAGGACATAACAAGAGATAAGGAAGGCCACTTCATAATACTAAAGGGAGCAAGCCAACAAGAAGAAATAACTCTGGTAAACATATACGCACCAAATACATAAACTCCTGGAGGATATCAAGGGAGAGATTGACAGCAATACAATCATAGTAGGAAACTTTAATACCCCACTATCACCATTGAACAAATCCTCTAAACAAAAAATCAGCAAAGAAACATCAATCCTAAATGACTCACTAGAACAGATAGAATCAATTGACATCTTCAGAACATTTCACCCCAAAGCCACAGAATATACATTCTTCTCAAGTGCACATGGGTCATTTTCAAAGATAGAACATATGTTGGGACATAGGCAAAGTCTCTTCAAATTCAAGAAGATAGAAATCATATCAAGCATCTTCTCAGATCACAGTGGCATAAGACTGGAAATCAACTACAATAAAAACAATTAAAAAAATCAAACACATGGAGACTAAACAGCATGCTATTTATTAAACAATGACTGGGTTACCAGAGACATCAAGGAAGAAATAAAAAACATCAAGGCAACAAATGAAAATGAAAACACAACAATCCAAAATCTATGGGACACAGTGAAAGCAGTCTTGAGAGGGAAGTTCATAGCTCTACAAGCCTCCTGCAAAAAAACAAGAAACAATGGTAATAAATTACCTAACCCTACAACTCAAAGAGTTAGAAAGAGAGCAACAAGAAAAGTCCAGTGTAAGCAGAAGGAAGGAAATAATAAAGATCAGCGTGGAGATAAACGACATAGAGACCAAAGAAACAATACAAAAGATCAACAAAACCAAGAGCTGGTTCTTTGAAAGGATAAACAAGATTGATGAACCATTAGCCAGACTCATCAAGAAACAAAGGGAGAGGACCCAAATAAATAAAATCAGAAATGAAAGCAGAGAAATAACAACTGACACTTAAAGAATTACGAAAGGAACAAAAAGAAAAGCCCATAAGAAGTAGAAGGAAGGAAATAATAAAACAGCCTGGTACTGATCAATGGACAGAACAGAGATCCCAGAAATTGACCCAAGCCATTATGCTCAATTAATACTTGACAAAGGAGGCAAGAACTTACAATGGAGTCAAGGTAGTCTCTTCAATAAATGGTGTTGGGAAAATTGGACAGATACATGTAAAAAATGAAACTAGATGACCAACTTACACCATACACAAGAATAAACTTGAAATGAATAAAAGAGTTAAATGTAAGTTGGAAAACCATAAAAATTGTAGAAGAAACCATAGGCAGCAAAATCTCAGACATCTCTTGTAACAACATGTATTACAATTTGTAATACATCTCCTAGGGCAAAGGAAACTAAGGAGAATATAAATAAATGGGACTGCATCAAAATAAAAAGCTTCTGCACAGCAAAAGAAACCATCAACAAAATGAAAATAGAGCCCACTGAATGAGAGAACATATTTAGCAATGATACATCTGATAAAGGGTTAATATCCAAAATACATAAGGCACTCATACAACATAACAAAAGGAAGATAAACAATCCAATTTAAAAATGGGCAAAGGACCTAAATAGACTTCTCCAAAGTGGACATACAGATGGTCAAGAGACATAGGAAAAAATGCTAAAAGTCACTGATCTTTAGAGAGACACAGATTAAAACAACAATGAGGTATCTCCTCACACCTGTCAGAATGGCTATCATCAACAAATCAACAGTTGACAAGTACTGGTAAGGATGTGGAGAAAAGGGAACCCTAGGAAACTGCTGGTGGGAATGCAGACTGGGCCAGTCATTATGGAAAACAGTATGGAGTTTCCTAAAAAAAAAAATTAAATATAGAACTGCCATTTGACCAGTGTTCCCACTTCTAGGAATATATCCTAAGAAACTGGAAACATCAATCAAAAAGAATGTATGCATCCCTGTGTTCATAGTAGCCCAATTTACAGTAGCTAAGATCTAGAAACAGCCCAAGTGCCCATAAGTAGATGAGTGGATTAAAAAGCTGTGGTACATTTACACCATGGAATACTATGCAGCAGTAAAAAGGTAGGAGATCTTACTCTTTGAGACAGCATGGAGGGACCTGGAGAGGATTATGCTAAGCAAAATAAGCCAGTCAGAGAAAGACAAGTATCACATGATCTCATTCATATGTGGAATCTAATGAACAAAATAAACTGATGAATAAATTGATCCAGAGACATAGAACCATGGAACAGAATATGGAATGTCAGAGGAAAGGCAGGGGTGGGTGGGAAGCGATCAATCAAGGAACTTGTATGGAAATATGAATAAGCCATGGACACAGACAATAGGGTGGTAAAGACCTGGGGCGGGGGGATAGGGGCGGGCTAGAAGGGGTCAATGGGGGGATAAAAGAGAACATATGTAATACTTTCAACAATAAAGATTTAATTTTAAAAAATAAATAAAATCTAAATTCTTACCCCTCAAAAAAGAAAGAAAAACAAACAAACAGAAATAAATAATTAATACATGAGTAAAAAAACAAATCTCAGGAGAAATTTTAAAATATCTATAGTAATAAAAAGGTAATATGCAAATTGATTGGGACACCCTCACAGTAACGACTGAACATCAGGCTGCACAGGGCGACAAGGCCAGCAGGGGGGTTAGTGAGGGATGACCAAACGACTGAACAGCAGGCTACGTGGGGCAACCAGGCCAGCAGGGGGGTTAGTGAGGGACGACCAAATGACTGAACAGCAGGCTGCATGGGGTGACCAGGATGGCAGAGGGACAGTGAGGGTTGACCAGGCCGGCAGGGGAGGTAGTTGGGGGTGACCAGGCTGGCAAGGGGGGAAGTTAGGGGTGACCTGATCAGCAGAGAGGGGGCAGTTGAGGGTGACCAGGCCAGCAGTGGAGGCAGTAAGGGGTGACCAGGCCAGCAAGGGGCGACCAGGCCGGCAAAGGGGCAGTTGGGAGTGACCAGGCCTGCAGGGGGGGCAGTTAGGGGCAATAGGCTGGCAGGCAGAGGCAGTTAGGGGCAATCAGGCAGGTAGGCAGGTGAGCAGTTAGGAACCAATGGTCCCAGATTGTGAGAAGGATGTCTGACTGCCGGTTTATGAATAACTCTATGCCCACAAACCGGCAGTCAGACATCCCCTGAGGGGTCCCGGATTGAAGAGGGTGCAGGCTGGGATGAGGGGACACCCCCCTCGACACCCTGTGCATGATTTCGTGCACCAGGCCTCTAGTATATATCTATTTAAAAAAATAGAGTTTATTAAAAACATCCCTACTGTTTGAGGAGCTTTCTCTGTTAACTTTGTCTTAAATTAAAAACAAAATAGAGAGCACTTCTAATTATTATTTAAAAATGTTTAAAGTCAAAACTGTAAAAAAGTTACAGCGAAAGGGTAATATTTATTCATATTTTCAGTATTTTTTGTTATTTTGTGGCTATTTTTAAATAGAAGGGAAGCAATCAAATTGCTTACAGTGCACCACCACTACCGTGGGGCGGCCAGCAGGAGCCAGTATGATATAGCATCTGTACCCCTCGCTCAGGGTCCGTCCAGCATGGACAGGCCAGCTAGTGGGCCTGGGCCTCTGAGGGGTCCTTCCCCGGGTCTGCAGTTAAGGTAGCCTCCGAGGGCCGCTCTTCAGCAGGCAGGGCGGGCGCCCCCTTAGCGAGGTCCGGGGCTGGGTCTATGCTCCCTGCCTGGCTCAGGGGCGGCTCCACCGCCCTGTTGCCCGCCTCAGGCTATTTAAAAATATTTTGACTAAAAACTACAACTTATAGAAATTTGTGGGATGCAGCAAAAGCTGTTTATAGAGAGAAATTTTTAGTATTAAATGCACATATCAGAAAAGAAGGAAGTTCTGAGATCAATAATTTAAGCTTCTACATTAGAGAGCTAGGGATAATAAAGCAAAAAGAAAAAGAAAAATTAGGGCATATATTATTGACTTTGAAATCAGGAAATCAATAGAGAAAACCAATAAAACTGAAAGCATGTTCTTTGAAAAGGCCATCAAATTGGTAAAGTTCTAGCCAAGCTAACCAAGAAAAAAAGAGAGAAGCCACTAATTAAATTTAGAAATAAAAAAGAGATCATCACTACTGACTTTTTGGACATTAAAAGGGTCACAAAGGAATATTATGAATAACTCTATGCCCACAAACCTAATAACTCAGATGAAATGGACCCTTTCTTAAAAGACACAAACCACTGGAACTCACAAAAGGAGAAACAGATAATCTGATTAGGCCTATAATGACTAAAAATTACAAAAAGTAATATTGCCTTTTACAAGAGAAACCACCAGGTCCAGATTGTTTCCATTTCTTTTGGAACTCCATTTCCAAAAGAAATTATGCCAATTCTCCACAATTTCTTTCAGAAAATAGCAGAGAGGTTATTTCCTATCTCATTTTAGGAGGTCAGCATTACCATAATATCAAGTAAAGACAGTACAAGAAAACAACAATAATTCTTATAAAAGTAGATGCAAGATTATTCAACAAAATATTACAAATCCCAACTCAACAAAGTATACAAAGAATTATATATCACTATCAATTGGGATTTATTCCAGATATGCAAGGCTAGTTTCCATTAGAAAATCAATTAAAGCAATCCACCACATCAATAAACTAAAGAAGGAAAGTCATGTCATTATATCAATTGATGCAGAAATAGCATTTGAGAAAATCCAACACCCATTCATAATAAACTCTCAGGGAACCAGGAAGAATGGGGAATGCCCTCCCCTTGATTAGGAATATACAAAATCCTTCTGGTAGCAACATACTTTATGATGAAAAAGTAGATAGTTTTCCTCTAAGACCAGGAACAAGGCAAGTCTCCTCTGGCCACTCCTATTTAACATTGTACTGGAAATTTTAGCTTGTGCAATAAGACACAAATAGGAAGTTAAAAGTATACAGGTTGGGAAGGGGGAGAAATAAAACTTTGTTCAGATGACACAATTCTTTATGTAAATATACAAGAGAATTAGCAAAAAAAGAATAACAGCAAAAACTCCTTGAACTAATTACTAATTTTAGCAAGGTCCTCGGACACAAGGTTAATATACAAAAGTCAATCACTTTCTTTTATTTCTTCAGTGAACTATTAAAATTTAAAACACAATACTGTTTATATTAGCATCGAATAATGAAATAGCTACAAATCTGACAAAATATGCACAGGGTCTTTATGTATAAACCACAAAATTCTGATGAATAAATCAAAGAATATTAAATGAATGAGATATTCCAAAATCATGGATTGGAAAAATAAATATTGTTAAGACGTCAATTCTTCCCAACTTTACATATAGATTCAATGCAATAGCAATGAAAACCTCAGCAAGCTATTTGTGATATTGAGAAACTGTTTCAAAAATTTATATGGAAAGGTAAAAAAAAAAACCCTCAGAATAGCCAACACAATAAAAAGAAGAACAAAAGAGGACTGGCATTAGCTGATTTCAAAACTCCACAGATTGACAAAGATGAAGACAATGTTGGTGAAAGAAAAGACACAGATCAAAGGACCAGAATAAATCCCCCAGAAGTAGACCCATTCAAATACAGTCATCTCATCATTGACAAAGGAGCAAAGGCAATTCAATAGAAAAATGATAGTCTTTTCAACTAACGGTATTGGAACAATTGAACACCCATATGCGAAAAAATTATAGACCTTATACCTTTCACGAAAAATTAACTAAAAGTTAATCATAGACATAAATTAAAAATACAAAACTATAAAACTTTTAGATAAAACAAGAAGAAAATCTAGGTGATGTTGGGTTTGGCAATGAATTTTCAGCATGCCAAAGCATGATCCATGATATAAAAATGGATAAGTTAGGCTTGATTAAAATGAAAACTTTTGCTCTGGAAAGAAACTATTGAGAGAATGAGAAGACATTTAACATACTTGGAGAAAGTATTTGCAAAGAACATATCTGATAAAGGATTTGTACTAAAATATTTTTTAAAACTCTTAAAGTTCAACAATACAAAAATAATTCAAAATGGACAAAATATTTGCACAGAAGAAGATATAGAGATGGCAAATAAACATATGAAAAGGTGATATGATATAATTTGTCACAAGGGAATTGCAAATTTAAACAACAATGGGTTGTTTATTCATTGTAGCCATCCATTAGAATGGCTAAGATTTAAAAAAACAACAACAAGCTGAAATACCAATTGAGGTTGTGGAAATTAAGTAATTTATTCATTGCTGGTGGGAATGTAAAATGGTACAGCTACTATGGAAGATTGTTTGGCAGTTTCTTAAAAAGCTAAACACACCCTTACCTATGATCTACCAACTGTACTCTTATTTACTCAAAAGAATTGAAAACTTATGTCCACACAAAAGCGTATTACACATGAATGTCTATAGCAGAATTATTCATAATTTCCCAAACCTGTAATCAACCAAGGTGTCCTTCAATAGGTGAAAGATAAACTATAGCACAATTAATGCAATAAAATATTCAGCAACAAGAATAAAAAAATTATCAAGCCATTGAAAGACACAAAGGAATCTTAAATGTGTATTGCTAAGTGAAGCCAGTCTGAAAAAGCTACCTATTGTTTCATTCCAATTATATGACATTTTGGAAAAGGCAAAACGATAAAGACAGTAAAAAGTCAGTGGTTAAAAAAAAACACAAGATCAGTGGTTGCTGGGGGAGAAACAAATCGGTAAAACACGGGGCATTTTAGTACAGTAAAACTACTCTCTATGGTACTATAGCGGTGGACACATGGCATCATACATTTGTCAAAACCTATATAACTTTACCACACAAAGAAACTTAATGTATGCAAATTTAAAATATTAATCTAGGAGGTTTGGAGATCCCAGGAAAAAATGTAGACTGTGACAAGAGAATCTCACTGAATTACAAATATATGAAACAACCTTGCTGAAGGGGTGGGGAAAGGTGCTGACCTAAGTTACTTTGGAAATGAAGTCTAAGACCAAAGATAAAAGGAAAGATACATAAGACTGTACCCTAATTGATGAAGTTGATTCCCACAGGGTATGAGTTAATTCTTCTTTAAAAATTATATTTTTATTGATTTCAGAGAGGAAGGAAGAAGGAGAGAGAGATAGAAACATAAATGATGAGAGAGAATCATTGATCAGCTGCTTTCTGCATGCCCCACACTGGAGATCAAGCCCACAGCCTGGGCATATGCCCTGACCCGGAATCGAACCGTGACCTCCTGGTTCATAGGTCAACGCTCAACCATTGAACCACACCAGCCTGGCTGAATTAACAATTCTGATATTGTTATACATGTATACTGGAATTGAATAATTTAAAAAATGGTGGATTGTGGGAGCCAGGTTTCTTGGCTCACATAAGCAAGGGAAGGAAACTAGACTGGTACATGCGGAAGGGATAGAATTGAACACAATAAAAACTTAATGTGAATACAAATGGCTGCATCCTATATAATAAAAGCCTAATATGCTAAGTGTCTGGTCATCTGGTGACTGGTCGACTGTTCAATCAATCAAAGCGTAATATGCTAATGATATTCTAAGGCCGCTCAACCACTCACTATGATGTGCACTGAACACCAGAGGCAGATGCTCCGATCAGTAGGTTAGCTTGCTGCTGTGGTCTGGCCAATTGGGACTGAGTGAGATGGGCCAGACATGCCCTGGAGCCCTCCCGTGGTCCCTCGCCAGCTGGCCAACCTCCCACGTCCCTCCCAGGCTGGCCGGCCCTGATCAGACCCGATTGGGACTGGACGAGATGGGACCAGACATGCCCTGGAGCCCTCCTGCAGTCCCTCCTTGGCCCTGATCATGCACCAGTGGGGTCCCTCAGCCTGGCCTATGCCCCTCGCAATCCAGAATCCCTGGGGGGATGTCAGAGAGACAGTTTCAGCCCAATCCCACAAGCCACTCCCTTCAGGAGGGCACCAGACCCAGGGCTCATGGCTAGCAAGCACTACTGTGGCCCCAATCTTGCACCGGTGGGTGCAAGCCTCTACCTATCAGGACTGATTGGGCACGAGCCTGCTGCAGGCACAGTGGGGCTGGGATGAGTGGAAGCAGCAAGTAAGAGCTGCAGGGGTTGTTGGACTGTAGATTTCAGCCCAATCCCCACAGGCCACCCTGAGGGACCCCACCTGTGCACGATTTCATGCACCAGGCCTCTAGTTTAGAAATAAATATGTTGCTATACCATGCATTTATTTCCTCCAGTTTAGAGAGCCTGAAAGAAACCACACTATACAATAGAAATGAGCACTCGTTGGGGTGGGGGGTGGCAATGGTAAGATATGTACACATATAATACCTTAATAAAAAAAAATTGAAAAAAAGAAAAAAAGAAATGAGCACTCTTACTATCCAGATCTTGGTTTCTAAAAGGTGGAATATTGTGGAAAGGGGCAATGGGGGTAAGATCAAGGGGGGACATCTGTAATACTCTCACACTAAAGAAATAAAATAAAATAAAAGGTGGAGTACTTTGCCCTAGCCAGTTTGGCTCAGTGGATAGAGCGGAATCCCAAAGGTCCCGGGTTCGATTCTGGTCAAAGGCGTGTACCTCAGTTGCAGACTCCCCCTGGCCCAGGCCCTGGTCAGGGCTTGTGCAGGAGGCAACCAATCGATTTGTTTCTCTCACATTGATGTTTCTCTCTGCCTTTCCCTCTCTCTTCCATTCTCTCTAAAATCAATGGAAAAATATCCTCAGATGAGGATTAAGATTAAAAACAAAAAACAAAGGTGGGATACATTAGCCAGAAAATTAATAAAGTAGCATTGGATTGCAACTTAAAGTATAGAATAATATCTGTGAGTACATACTTATACAAATAAATTATTGAGTAAATAAATAATGAATAAATAACTAAATGGAGAGGAAAAGACAAATCTCCTATGTAAAATTCCAAATAAATTATATAGATACTAGGGGCCTGGTGCACAAATTTGTGCACCAGTGGGGTCCCTCATTCTGGCCTGCAGGATAGGGCTGAAACAGACTGTCCGACATTCCCCCCGTCAGAGGTCCCGGATTGCGAGAGGGTGCAGGCCACACCAAGGGACCCCACCGGTGTAAGATTGTGGCCAGGGAGCTAGCAGCAAGCTAACCTATCAGTCGGAGTATCTACCCCCTGGTGGTCAGTGCACATCATAACAAGCAGTTGAGTGGCCTTAGCATATTACACTTGGATTGGTTGAATGGACAACTGGACACTTAGCATATTAATCTTTTATTATATAGGATTCCACTTTAAAGGAAGGAAAGCATAACTTCCACGTTTCAAGTGTAGGCTCCACTAAGTGACTTCTTTCCAAATAATACAGTGAAAAGGGGTGAGGGGATATTATAAATTAAAACTACTTCAGCCAGCTGATCAAGTTCAACATCAACAATCATGAATCACATTGATAGTGTTTCTTTCTTTCCAATGTGTATAGCTGCTTTTTTTTCTTGCCTTATTGCACTAACTAGGTCTTCTAGTATAATGTTAAGAGGAGTGGTGAGAGTGGCCATTGTTGCCTTGTTCTTGATTTCATAAAAAATATAAAAGTAACTGTAGGTTTTAGGTGTTCCTTATCAGGTTGAGGACATTTCTTTTTATTCAAAGCTTACTGAGAGGTTTTTGTTTTTCATGAATGGACTGAATTTTGTCAAATGCTTTTTTTCTGCATCAATGAATATAATCATGTAGTTTTTCTTCCTTAACATATTATTGATTACACTAGAGGCCTGGTGCATGAAATTCGTGCACTGAGGGGGGGGGACGGGGGAGTGTCCCTCAGCCCAGCCTGCACCCTCTCCAATCTGGGACCCCTTGGGGGATGTCTGACTGCCGGTTTAGGCATAAGGGCACATACCTGGGTTGCAGTATGGGAGGCAACCAATTGATGTATCTCTCTCTCTCATATTGATGTTTCTCTCACTCCCTCTCTCTCTCTAAAAAAAAAAAATGGTATAGGTATAGTGTTCTATAAGTATAATGGTCTAAAATTTCTTCTGTGCACTGTCTTTGTTTTTGCTATCATGATACTGGTAGCCTCATAAAATGAATTCCCTCTTTTATTTTCTGGAAGAGATTGTTTGTTTTCTCATTTAAATAGTTGGTAGAACTCACCAGTAAAACCATATGGGCCTAGAGATTTCTTGTTTGGAAGGCTTTTAACTATAAATTCAATTTCTTCAATAGTATAGGACTATTCAAATTATCTATTGCAACCTAGGCACATTTTAGTAGTTTGTAGTTTTCAAGGAATTGGTTGATTTCATTTAAAGTTGATGTGTATAGAAATGTTTATAGTATTGTTTTATTGTCTTATTAGTTTTTTTGAAGGCAGATATTTTAATCCATGCCCAAGAAATTTAACTGAAACAAATAGATTTGGGATCGATGGAGATGTGTTGGCAAGGCTGTGGAAAAAAGGGAACTCTTGTGCACTGTTAGTGGGAATGCAAATTGGTGCAGCCACTGTGGAAAACAGTACGGAAGTGCCTCAAAAAATTAAAATTAGATCTTCCTTGTGACCCAGCAATTCCACTTCTGGATATATAGCCAAAGAAATCTAAAACACTAATTTGAAAGAATATACCCCTATGCTCATTGCAGCATTATGTACAATAGCAAAACTATGGAAACAACCCAAGTGCCCACCAATAGAGGAGTGGATACGAAAGTTGTGGAATATTATTCAACTATAAAAAAAATGAAATATTACCATTTGCAATAGCATGGATGGACCTTGAAGGTATGATGCTAAGTGAAATAAGTCATTCAGAGAAAGACAACTGCCATATAATTTCACTTATATGTGGAATCAAAAGAACATTATAAGTAGAACAAACAAAACAGAAACAGACTCATAGATACAGAGAACAGGCTGATGGTTGTCAGAGGGGAGAGGGTTGGGAGAGTGAGTGAAAAGGGTGGAGGGACTGAGAAGTACAAATGGACGGTTACACAATAGTCCCTGGGAGGTAAAGCACAGCATAGGGAATACAGTCATTAATACTGTGATAACTATGTGTGGTGCCATGTGGGTACTAGAAATATCAGGGGGACACTTTGAAAAGTCTTACTAGTTTCTGAATGTCTGTGGGTCCGTAATGATATTCCCTCTTGGTAACCATATCAGTCACTCTTGGGGCGGTGCTGGGGCCTGGAGCTGGATCTAAGGTGGCAGTGGCGGCGGTGGGGCAGGCGTGCAGGGCCCGGGTGGCCCCGTCGGCGTTCCCCTGTGCCGGCCTCTCACCTTCGGGGACTCAAACCTCGAGAGCCAGCGGCGAACAGCAGGCACGGGGCTGGCATCGCCCTCCACAGCGGTGAGGGTGAAGCTGTGTGTGCTCGGTGCCCCGACAGACGGAGGGCAGCCGGGCGGGCAGGCGGTCCTTCGTCCTCCCCCTGGGCTGCAGCGGCTCCCTCATCCCGCTCCTCACGCCCGTGGCCTCCTGGAGGCCTTCCGAGGCCGCACCCGGAGCTGCCGGTGTCAGCCCCCGAGGGCGGGATCGGCGCCCTGCGGTGTGTCCAGTCTCCCGGCCACGGGCGGACGGCCCTCTCCGGCAGCCTCCGGGGACACATTAGACACCGGAGCCTGGTGGCCAAGTCTGTCAAGCACGGCGAAGGGCATTTGCACAGGATGGACACCCCCCGTCCGCATTCCGGGCTGGGTCGGGGCCCTGCCTTCTGGTTTGACGTCGGGTTCACTGGCTCCACGATGACCGTGTGGCTGCCCACGGTCCCGACGGAGCCCTGACCCCCTGGCTCCAGGCCCGGTACCTGTCCCAGCCACCACGGTTCGCCCCGGCTGGGGACAGCTCTCAGGGACATGTCTGCTGCTTGCCGACGGGGGACAGAGGGACGGCATCGGTACTGTGGCCCAGGCGGACCGGACCGGCTCCAAATCCAGTCACCTCTGGACCCCGAGGCCGCCTCTGCAGATACACCGGCCGGACGCCTCACCCGCCTGCCGCCCTCCGCCCCCAGCCTCCTCAGCTGCTTCCGCTTCCAGCTCGTCACACCCACGGGAACTCGGACCCCTGCACCTCCGCCCTGAGCCGTGGGGTGGCGCGGCCCGGAGGCCGACTGCCTACGACCTGAGCAGTGTCACCCCAGGCCCTGCTGTGGCTCCAGCGCGGGCCTGTTGGTCACACCCGCTCTCGGGTGGGCTCCACAGTGAGCTCGGATGTCCAGGGTCCTCCGGCCCCTCCAGGGGGGAGCGCACTGACAGCACCAGAAACCAAATGGAGACCTGCCCACCCCCTCCAGCCAGTGGCTTTCACCTGTATTGGAGAAGCCCAACCCCAGTCACGCCCTCTTTGCTATGGGAACTTGGACACTTTCTTGTACAATGTTGCTGCCGCCCACCCACCCACTTC